>NW_026251695.1:600000-942607 GCF_025201355.1 Halteromyces radiatus | reverse complement strand
ATTCTTTAACTTGATAAAAAACAAAAAGAGGTAACGACATTACCTTAAGGTCCTCATTAGATTGTTGTTGCCATCTTGAATAAAAAAAGGAAACGCCAAGTTCAAACAGATAGACTAGTTGCTATAGTACCTAATAGCATAAAACATAAAAAAAGTAAATAGCTATTAGTATTCTTTTACTTTATATAAAAAAAAAAGCTAACTCCATTACCTTCCAGTCACGACATTCCTTTACCATCACCAACATGAATAAAACAAAAGGAGGTAAACACCACGTTTAATAGATAGAATAGTTACTACAGTGTAAGTAAAATAAAAAAAAAAAAAAAAAAGTAAATAGTTAGTCATATTCTTTTACTTTATATAAAAAAAAGCAAGTCCGTTACCTTAAGGTCAACTTGAGATCTCTTTGACATGACCAACATGAATAAAACAAAAGAAGGTAAGCACCACTTTTAACGCGTAAAGTAGTTGCTATAATATAAATAAAATAAAAAAGAAAAAGAAAAAGAAAAAGGTTAGTAGTATTCTTTTACTTTATAAAAAAAAAAAAAAAAAAAAAAAGTAACTCCGTTACCTTAAGGTCACCACAAGATCTCTTTGACATCACCAACATGAATAAAAACAAAAAGAGTTAAACACCACTTTTAACACATAAACTAGTTATTACAATATAAATAAAATAAAAAAAGTAAACAGTTAGTAGTATTCTTTTACTTTATATAAAAAAAAAGTTAACTCCATTACCTTTTGGTCATCATAGATCCCCTTGTCATCATCAACATGAATAAAACAAAAAGAGGTAACCACCATGTTTAACAGATAGAATAGTTGCTATAATATAAATAATAATAATAATAATAATAATAATAATAATAATAAAAAAGAAAAAGAAAAAGGTTAATAATATTCCTTTACTTATAAAAAAAAAAAAAAAGTAAACTCCGTCACCTTAAAGCCAACATAAGATCTCTTTACCATCACCAACATGAATAAAACAAAAAAAGGTAACCACCACTTTTAACACATAGAATAGTCTCTACAATATAAATAAAATAAAATAAAGTAAATAGTTAGTCATATTCTTTCACTTTATATAAAAAAAAAAAGTCAAGTCCATCACCTTCCAGTCACCACATCCCCTTTCTCATTACCAACATCAATAAAACAAAAAAAAAAACGTAAACGCCACTTTTAACACATAAACTAATTCCTATAACATAAAATAAATAAAATAAAATAAATACTTGCTCATATTATTTAACTTAAATAAAAAAAGAAATGTCAATCAATCATTACCTACTGTCATATGAGATGACATGACTTTTTTTTTTTTTTTTTTGTCATCACTACTACTTACTGTATTGACATTGTTGCTAATGAATAAAACTAAAGCAATACAATATATAAAATAAAATAAAATAAAATGAAGATATAAAATAATAAAATAAATATATATTCAATAAGATAATAAAAAAAAAGGAAAAAGAAAGGTAGAATATAAAAAAATGGCCACCCAGTTCATCCCCCCCCCCCTTTTTTTTTTTGCTCACATCTCTCAAAATAACTTGTTCATATCCCCCCCATCCATGCCCTTTTTTTTCTTCAATCATCAACTAACAACTCTTTTATACATCTATCAATTCAATATCAATCATTCTATACCCCCTCTCCAATCCAAATAACAATCATTAAAATAAAATCAATTATATATACTTCATAACATCAACAATATCAACCCATCATTAAACAATATTAAATAAATAACAACATCATGCCTATTAAACAAAGGGGCTAAGCGTGACTTTTTCTTTGTCATATGTGAAATAAGTGAAGTAAAAAAAAAAAAGAAAGAAAATAAAAAAGGGGCTAAAACGCGACTTTTTCTTTGTCATATGTGAAATAAGTGAAGTAAAAAAAAAAAAAGAAAGAAAATAAAAAAGGGGCTAAAACGCGACTTTTTTTTTCTCAGACCGTGTGCCTTTTTTTTTTTTTTTTTTTTACTCTTAAAATCATGCATCAGAATCGGAGTCATCGTCTGAACAACGTGTCACTTTACGTCATATTGCCATTTAAGGTTATTCTTTTTAATGCTCATATTAACAATATACTATATAAAATCGATCAAATAGAAAAGTATTCATAATGGATTTATCATCAATAATAATCATCATCATCGTCATCATCGATAATCAATTGATTTTTCACATGTGTTGACTTTGAGTGGAAAAACAAAAGTAAATGTCCTATAGACCTTTTACTATGAGTTGAAGTTTTTTTTTCTTTTTAATGCAATAATGTATATTTTCTTTATTTTTTTTATTTGAATATAAAGAAAGATCATACAACAAGCATATAACATTGTTTTTTATGGGTGACTCGGAAAGATAAAGATGGATGATGTTTTTTTCTATTCATTTTTATTATTTACTAGAAATGGTAATTTTTAGAGTATGTACCTAAAAATAAAAATCCAGTTTGTTGGATAGATGGAGATCGGGCCGATTCCGATGATCATGGTTTCTTAAAAAGGAGGAAGATGACAGTAAATGATCATGCGACTTGCTTATCTCTCTACTGCAAAAAAGGAAAAAGAAAAAAAAAAGACTTTTTTATGCCATCCATCATACACAAGCAGTATCAAGATTCTAATCATAATACATATATAGAAAAATAGGATAATAAAAAGAATAAAAGGTATGTCTCATATTTTATTCTGTAACCTAACACAGTACTATATAACTATTTCTATCCATTCTATTCCAAGATTGTTTTTACTAATGTTGTAATGTGGTGGATCAGTATCCTTGGGAAAAGTATTAACAAAAAAAAAAAAAAAGATAGAGAAAAAAAAACACGCTACAGTGATAAACAAAAAAAAAAAAAAGATAAAGAAAAAAAAAACACGCTACAATGGTAAATAAGAAAAAAAGAAAAAGAAAAAGAAGAAGAAAAAGAAGAAGAAAAAAAAAAACACGCTCCAGAGGTAAACAAAAGAAAACGCTCCAAAGGTAAACAAAAAAAAACGCTCCAGAGGTAAACAAAAAAAAAACGCTCCAAAGGTAAACAATAAAACACGCTCCAAATGTAAACAATAAAAAATATTTTTTTTTTAATATTATTTTTTTACGCGATGATACAATAACCCATAACACGTCAACCATCATCATCAAATCTTTTCTTTTTTTTTTATATTACATAAAACATTCTACCTTACTAATAAAAAAAAAGAAGGGGGTTACTGTAGATGTAACCTTAATTCATGTTACTGTCATATCATCCAATTAAAAATAGTCATTGATATTTCTAATTGACATTATATAAAGAAAAGTATCAAGTTATACTTTAATTTAATAAAAAGTTTACATTAATATTAAATAAATTATTTCTTTTATTAGTTTTATTCATATTATTATTATCATCATCATTGTTTTTCTTTTTTTTTTAATTCTAATGACTCGAATATATATAAAATACTTACTTTCATCTTGAATAATAGAAAAGAGTTGACTAATTATGGTAATAATTTGAATTGTTACATTTGATAGAGCATTGCAAGCGAAAACACGCTAATTGTTTTGAAATGATGATGATGATAGCGCGTACTACTTTTTTTTTTTTTGTTTACAATGTTAGTATTACCTTATGCAGTCATCTTTAATTTTTTTTTTTGAAACAGATTACACGCTAACACGCTCCTTTTTTTTTTCTCATTAGCGCGTTACTTTTTTTTTTCTTGTTTATTTTTTTTTACGCCTCCTTTATAAACACTCTTTTTTCTTTTTTTCTTTTCCCACCTTTTCTTTCACTTTCTCTCCATTTCTTTTACTACCTTTACCTTTACTTTTTTTTTTTATTCCATCATGTTTTACTTTGTTGCTGAATGGTTTACTTTGGAATATGTTATCAAGTAATTGTCATGACTATACTCTATGTCTTCCCTCGTCTTAAGCACCTGCTGAAATGATCATACATCGTTTTCTTTGGTCATCGATTTCATTTGGCATTGGATTCTAGTCATCATCCACTTTCTTTTTTTACTTGGTGTTGGATTACAAGTCATCATCCATTTCTTTTTTGGTGGTGTATTACATGTTATGTTACTATCATCATCTATCTCTTTTGGTACTGGATTTGTCATTATCATCGTTTGCTTTTTGGTGTTGGATCCCATGATCATCATCCATTCTTTTTTATTTGGTGTTGGATTCCATGATCATCATCCATTCTTTTTTATTTGGTGTTGGATTCCATGATCATCATCCATTCTTTTTTATTTGGTGTTGGATTCCATGATCATCATCCATTCTTTTTTATTTGGTGTTGGATTCCATGATCATCATCCATTCTTTTTTATTTGGTGTTGGATTCCAGTTATCATTATCCTCTTTCTTTTTTTGGTGTTGGATTCCATGATCATCATCCATTCTTTTTTTGGTGTTGGATTCCATGATCATCATCCATTCTTTTTTATTTGGTGTTGGATTCCATGATCATCATCCATTCTTTTTTTTTTTGGTGTTGGATTCCAGTGATCATCCGTTCTTTTTTTTTTGGTTTTGTATTACAAGTCATTTTTTTGGATTACAAGCCATCATCCATTCTCTTTTATGGTTTTGGATTTCAAGCCATCATTCATCTCTTTTTGGTTTTGGATTTCAAGCCATCATTCATCTCTTTTTGGTTTTGGATTCTAGTTGTCATCATCCATCTCTCTTTTTGGTTTTGGATTCTAGTTGTCATCATCCATCTCTCTTTTTTGGTTTTGGATTCTAGTTGTCATCATCCATCTCTCTTTTTTGGTTTTGGATTCTAGTTGTCATCATCCATCTCTCTTTTTTGGTTTTGGATTCTAGTTGTCATCATCCATCTCTCTTTTTTGGTTTTGGATTCTAGTTGTCATCATCCATCTCTCTTTTTTGGTTTTGGATTCTAGTTGTCATCATCCATCTCTCTTTTGGTTTTGGATTTCAAACCATCATCCACTCTTTTTTAAGGTTTTGGATTACAAGTTGCCACCGTTGCCATCATCATCCATCTCTTTCTTTATGATGTTGGATTCAAATGATCATCCATCTCTTTCTTTATGGTGTTGGATTCAAATGATCATCCATCTCTTTCTTTATGGTGTTGGATTCAAATGATCATCTATCCTTTTTTCTTTCTGGCTTTGGATTACAAGCGATCATCATCATCTCCTTGTTGGACTACAAGTTGGGGTCACAAGCGATCATCCATCCATCCATCCTTCCCTCCTCCTGGTCGTGGGCTTTGGGTCTTGGGTCAAGGCTTTCTTGCCACGGTTTTGGAGTCATCATCACAGCCCTCGATGGCTCCAAAATCGTGGCAAGCGAAAGGGTTTTGGGTCCCGGACGTTTTTACGGGATATGGGTCATCGAAGATGACCCATATCATTATTATTAGAATTAGAAGTAGTTATATTATATAGTATTTACAACATCAATAAAAAAAGTCTGTTTTAAAAAAATATATGAAAATTACAATATGTGTTTAATATACAATATATGTTTATTGCAATTCAATGTTCATAAAGTACAGTTTCATTAAGTATTATGTACTATCTAATAGTGTATAAGTTAATACTGTATATATGTACTTTAAAACCCAAGTAAAGCCAAGTAAAGCTTTATTCAGCAAATCGACTTGTAAAAAAATTTTTTTTCCCTATGGCTTTTACATGGGTGCACGGCGCGCGCCCTATTACATTAGGGTTTAAGGTATAATTGTTTCGGTTAGAATGAAAGTTGTGGTAAGATGGGTCAATGATGGATAAATAAACAAATAGAGTATAAATAAAATTAAGTTGAAAGATAAAAATAAGTTTATTAGGTATATGTATTCTAAAAAAATGTTATAAAAAAAGCAGTTCCAATCAATAGTATAGTGCAGTAATAATAAGGTTGATATAAAGTACAAGTTTGATGAATGATGATAATTAACGATAGAGGAGAGAGATACAGAGAGACCAAGCAGGGCAGAAGGAGACGATCAAAATGATATGGTTTGCACACTTAGTTTTGCTAGGGATGTTCACTAAGAATGTTGGTAGTCCATCTGTCCATTTAGCTCCTGTTACAAAATGTGAATCAGTTAAGGTGGTTATGTTTTATGTATTAACTATCCTTGACAAGTATGAGGAAGGAATAAAGGAAAAAAGTAAAGAAAACAAGTAAAAAGTAAAAATAAAATGGAAACGAAATAAAATAAAAAATGAAAAGTCCGAATAGATAAAGGGTAGCAATGTATTCTATATTGTACTGTACTAGTGACAGTAATGTATATACAACAGAAAGTAGATGAATTCTTTGTTATTTTCCTTTTTATTGCTGATAATATATGGGAATAGATCGAGTCGAATAGAAATATATAATAAAAATTAATATGATTTCATATTCTTTTTGCTTGCATTCATCTGTGATTTAATTTATTTTTAAGGAACCAGGTACAAAAGTTGGAATGTATCGATAACGATTGATGATATTGAAATAATCAAGTAATAATAACTAAATAGTGATAATGAATATGAATTTTATTAAAGAATGAAACTGATCTTATAAGTAAACTACCAGTAATAACAATCACTAATGATCCACAAGCAAAATTGAGAGAAAAAAGATCAAAAAGATACTTCTAATTGATGGTAAAGTCGAATCCAGTTGAATCCTACGATAATATATCCAGTTCATTCATGTCGTCTATCTTTTGGGCAGTAGTATGTATCCATTCTGTTTAATTCTGTTGATCTATTGTTGATCCTATTTTATGTTCGTCCATTTTGCAGATTCTGTTGTATGCCCTTCCATCTTTTTGATCCTACTGTATTCATTTATTTTGTTGATCCTATTACCTGTCCATCCATCAAGTTATTCCAGATGAATGGCCACGTCGCGTAGTATCCTATTGACATAAAGTTACAATGATAAGCCTTTGTGTATCTAAATTTCTCTTTTTTTTTTTTCCCTTTTAGACATACATTCAGTAATAATGATTAACCAGAATACCAAGTAGAAAAGATGATAAAGAGGAAAGAATAGTGGCCTTAGGTGGACAGATGTTGTAATACAAAGATCAGTGTCAGAAGAACGCATATAAAAAAAATAAAAGGAGAAAGGGAAGGTTAGAAAGAAGAAGAAAGGGACTTGTTTTTGAAACTTACCTTTAATAAGAGTAAAAAATATTTGTAAAACCACATAGATAAAAGGAGAAGCATATAATAAAGAGGCTGTACTGTATAAAATAGATAAATAAAGAAAGAAAGAATGATAAGAGTAGAAAATACCAGGGTTACTATCCTTTTTTTTTTTGACTGACTTTAATCAATCATATTTGTATCTAGAATATAGATTGAAATAAAAAAAAAAAGGATGATATTAATATAGTAGATAAAGTTGATGGTGTAATGAAATGGATGATTTACCTTATTAAACTTAAGTATAATATGTTAAATATATTTTTGTGTTTGGTTGTTTTAAATAGAAGGTAACTGTAAACACAAACTAAAGAAAAGAGAATGACTCAGTTCATTGAATACAATGAATACACATAAAAAAGCCTTCTTTTATTTTACTTTACTTTGCTTTGGATTAAAATATAAACGTATAAATAAAAGAAGAAGAAGAAAGAAAAAGAAAAAAAAGTGATAAAAAGAAGAAGAGGAAGAAAATTAAACAAACACGTTCTTTTTTTTTATTTTTTATTTCTCACAGCATCTAATTTTATCTCAGCGGACAAAGCAAAAAAGCATGACAAGACATTTTTCTTTTCTCACACATTGTCTTTCTTGTCCTGAATCTAAACATAGATAGTTATCCAATCAAATTGAAAAGGGTATATACTTTTGATGATGATAAATGAATGAATTATAGAATAGGATAGAGGGTTAGTGTACTATTAGCTTTTGATTTTTATTCAGTTGATTTTATATAATCACGTCAAATAAATGATCGTTTCGAGTTACTTATATTTTTATCGATAATATTGATGTTGACGATGAATGGTTATATATTAAAGATGAATATCATGATTCATTGTTAGTGTATCTGCATGATAAACAACGATAGTGATTATTAGGGAGATATGATAACAAGATAATATTGAAGAAATGATTCAAAATAAGTATGTATTTTATTGTAAGTAAAGATATATATAAATATAAAAGAAAAAATAAATACAACTAATAATACTAACTATAAATATATATGTATATAACATAAAAAATCAAATAAAGATATGTATATAACATAAAAAATCAAATAAAGATATCAATCAAGAATATGTTTGTATCATTTCTCTGGTATTGATGTCCAGTTGATGTCTTGCTGTTCTTAATGGTATGTATCCTCCATATGATTATGTAACCTATTACTATCCACTTGACTTTTATTATCCATCCTACTGTGTATACATCCAGTTGATCCTATCGTTCATCTATGCCACTTGTACTGATATATATATTGCAACTTACTTGTATCCTCTTGATATAATATTACAACAACAGTTAGTAAGTCTTTGTGTATGTATATTTCTTTTTCTTTTCTTTTTTGATATTACCTTTTATATTGTTCTTTCATATTCCAGTAATAAGTGCGTGCATTTTGTACATTATTGACTTGGCATAGTAGGATATTCCCTTTTTGTTGTTAGGTAATATGAGTGACCTAAGAGTGGAAAAAAAAAGAAGAGTTAGTTGTATAAAGGCAAAATAAATGTAGAGAATTTAAAAAAAAGTTTGAACTCCTCTTTCTGAATGGATCATAAGTCTTGAAGCAAGGATCTTTCCTTTGTCATGACGAATCCTAGAATATGACTGAAATAGATTCAGCTAATTTGATCTGACTTTTACCTATACTTACAAAAGAGCAACGATTTGCTTATCGTTTTTCATCACATATCATCCACCATCCGTCACATGTATCAGTATCATCCGCTACCATTGAAATCGTTCAATCATTATGCTTGTTTTTATTAATTAAAAAGATAAAAATACAATATAACTAAATGTTTGGCTGTTGCAAATAAAAGTCTACGATCTATATAAAATAAAAAAAAAAATCAAGTGAGAAAAGGGCATCTAAAATGAAAATAATACTTTTTTTTTGGAAAAGAGAAAAGAATTACCTGTCCACTGGAAGTAGTATCTTCAGGGTCCTTGTCCTCACGAATACGAATAAAACGAGGGAAACGTAAAGAGATACCTTTAGATGGATTGATTTGACCAACGCCTGCCATATAAGTAGGACTGATACTAAGATCCGCACATTTGACTTCAAAGACTACAACAGGATCAAACCATACATCTGGAGTAGCTGGATTGTCACCAAGACAATAAAATCGTTTGGGAGCAGGAATGACATGACTGCTGAGTTGATCATATAATGTTTTTAGTATTTCTTCAGAAAAACCAGTACCAATTTTACAAATGGTTTGATATTCTTCAGATTCAGGATCATAACAACCAAGTAAAAAGCCACCATATACATTAGTTCGTTTACCACGTCCGTGATATGCACCCATTACCACCAAATCCATCGAATCACCTAATCCATGCAAATAATCCTTCTTCACCTTGAGCCAATTTCTTGATCGTTTAGATGGTTCATATGTCGCATGATCACCATCATAAGATTTCACCATCAGTCCTTCACAGTTGTTTTCAATTGATACATCCAAAAATGTTTGAATATCAGCAATATCATTTGAATCCATATGTGTTGCAAAATAAAATTCATTCTTAGTTTCGATAAAGGAGGAGTGCAGTAACCGGCGTCGTTCTACAAATGGTTCTTGTAAAAGTGACTATATCACAAAAAAAAAGATATTATGGTTATTTGTTTACTAGAAATATAAAAATAGACGAACTTACTTTTCCATTGAGATAAAGACAATCAAATCCATAAATGGCTACACGCACAGTAATTTCTTCTTCTTTGACATCCTTTCGTTTTCTAGTACTGAGAATTTGGAATGGTAAAATACATTCTTTTTCAATATCCCATGCAACAGCTTCACAATCCAATATAAAGGAAGTAGTTGTTGGTTTGATCCACTAGTAAAACAGGATAAGTAAAAGATGATAGTCTCTTTTTCTTTTCTTTTTTTTTTTTTAAAAAAAAAGAAATCATTTACCTTTTTAATCTTGTCTATGATGTCAGGATATCGTACAGACATGTCTTCAGAGTTTCGACTGTAAATAGAGATTTTGCCATCACTTGTTCTATGAATCTATATTATAGAATTGATCAGTATCAAATAATATATATCATATTGATTTTATATTACTTGAGCTCGTTCACCATCATATTTGTATTCACATGTAAATTTTTGATCCTGAAAACGATCCAATATTTCTGGTAATGATTTTGTAGGATGAGCCAACATGGGTTTTAATGGGATGCCAGGTCGCATCGTACATTTCGATAAAAGTTCATCAATGGGGTATTGTAAAAGGGCAGGTACAATCATATCGTAACTTGGTAATTGACTAGAATGTGAAAAAAAAGTCATGCGTTAATCTATATCAAAAAAAGTATTATTATTCTTGTTATTCTATTTACTTGTAAACAGCCTTCAGGATATCCGTTGCAGTCGACAATTGTTCTTCCTTTTTTTGTTGTTTCCATTTATCAAATTCTAAAATAAAAAAAAAAAAAAAGGATTGATAAAAGGTCAGTACATTCATCAATCTATCATTTTTTGTTTATCAAATACCTGGATTTTTCATCACCACCGCTTGAGCAAGTGCTGATAAAACAGTTTGTTCAGCTAATCCAATACGTAATTTTCCTTCCAATTGTCGAATCAAATACTTTGCTTCATTTTCCAAGCAAGCCACTAGTAAACCTTGAATCTTATCCACCTTTTTGTTTTGAGACTAATAAAAAAAAGAAGAATGAGTCATTCTATTTTTTTTTTCTCTGTTGATGTCGCTTACAGATTGACCAGAGAGTTGTGCGATTTCTTTGAGAGTTTTGAATACATGAACTGTTGTCAATGGTTTTGGTCGAAAGAGTGTTCGTTGTGAAGTCTTGCTATTCTTGGCTACTGTTCCTAAATCACCAATCAATATATAGTCATCTTTGAGCGCTTTCATTGTTCTTCCAGTTGATTTTGCAATAGCCTTCATTAATAATGATTCACCAATTCCCAATTCTAATCCTTCATAATCTGGACACAACTATTATCATAAAAAAGTAGAAGGGATAAAAATTAAATATAATGATAATGAGTATCTTTTTTTTTGTCTGTACTTTGTTAATACACATGTAAACAATTTCTAAAAGTCCAGAAGGAGATAATCGCATGACTTGAACAAATAGAGTGACCAAATATTCAGTAATTTCCAGACGTTTTGTGGTATTTTCACATTTCTCAAAGGTGCGACAAAGAACAGCATAAGGTACACTATATTTATAAATCAAATAATAATAATAATAATAATAATAATAATAATAAAAAGATGTTGAGCCTATTTTGTTCTTTCCATCACTGTAAAAATGCTACTTACGGTTCATCCTTCTTCCAATTGGTGCCCAATAAAGCACTTTCCTTGGAGATTGACATTTCCGTCCTAATATACATATATAATCAGATTAGAACATAGTTTTCCATAATATACATATAAATGTATAAAAGACTTACAAAGCCTTTACTTGGTCCACCTGGCTCAATTCTTCCACTTGGTCCATTTCCATATCATCATCAGCAGATCGACTTTTCTTTGCTTTAGGTGTTTCTTGATCATCTTCACCATTTGTCAGATCTTGGATTTCTCGTTTCTTACTGTTACCCAAAAAAGTTTCCTCTAATCAAAACAAAAATAATTGTATGTTTATTATTAAACAAATAAAGGTAAATTCATCCATATTTATATTTATAATACCTTTAACATTTTCTTGACTATTTATCGAATCATTGTTGTCTTGATCGTTTGGTGTATCAAGCTCTTTTTTAATAGTAGCATCACTACCACTACCGAAGAAAGAACTAAAATAATATAGAAGGAAAAAAAAAGAGTTAAAAGAATGCAAATAACTGTTATATTACCTATGCTTACAGTTTTGTTTGTTTCATGAATAGATAGTTTCAATCGTAAAAAGATAAAAGAAGAAAGAAAAGAATCGCGCTGCGAGTAAAATAATTTTTTTTTATATGTCGCGCCTTAGCAACTGACACGAGAAGTTAGTCGGAGAAGGAATTAAAATCATAAAACCATGTATATGCAGTTTATCATCATGATCCTACTTCGATCTAGGACTAAAATGCTAAGACAAAACCTCTGATACGATGAAAACCAAAATAATTATCCAGAATATATCATATTTTATTGCTTTTGTTCGCAGTGGGTAACATGACACAAGCAAGAAAAAAAGCAAAAGAAAAAAAAAAAAAAAGAAAAATGGGTAACAGAGATTGAAACACCGCATATAAAGTAGAACGTTATTCAAAGTAGAAGAGATTCCATTTCATTTTTTTTTTTCGATTATTTTCTCAACAGTATACCTTATTATGACAACCCCCATTTCAACAACTATACACTTTGAAGATATTCGAGCTAATATATGGCAACAACTTCAGCAACGTGATAGACAAGAACAACTCTTCCATAGTGTCATTTCATCTAGTAAGTGTTCAAAAAAAGGAATACTTATAGCACTAAACTTCTCTTTTTTTCTTTTTGGTATAGACCAACGATTACAGCAACAATTGAATCAACTTGAAAAAAAGGCTAAACTTGATAACAGTAGTCATATTACATCGTCTAGGTAATAAGATGGAGTTTCTTCTCTCTTACTTTTTTTTCTTTGTTTTCTTACAATTGTTTTTTGCCTTTTCATTATTATGATAATAGACACTCCTTATCAAGTTCAAACGCAAATGTTGAAATATTAGAACAACGGATACGGGAACTGAAGGAAGAGCGCGCAGATATGTACAAATTACAAAGTGAAAATGCTCAAAGACTGGTTCTGATGAATGATCAATTACGTAACAAAGAAGAAACGGATGCAAAGCAAAAACAAGAGTAAGTAAAATAGAAAATAAAATAATAATAATAATAATAATAATAATAAAGATATTCTTATCATTATCATTGTATATTATATATTAGACTGGTCTTATTGGCTGATCAAACCAAAAAGTTGACAGAAAAATCCAATCTACAAATTGAACAACTTCGAGAGAAAGACGTGACGATCCAGGTAAGAAATATACCTATATATATATATATATATATATTTTACTGATTTTCAGCTCGTTTAGATTCTACAAGATGAACTCAGTGCATTGCAACTAGAAATCAATACCATAGAACAACGAAATCAGCAATTGACCAAAGAAAATCTTCAATTAGTACAGCGATGGATGGAAAAAATGAATTCAGAGGCAGATAAAATGAATGAAGCAACTCAATTTTATGAAACGGCATTACAACAACAACTTGCACAATCTCGACGTAAACAACAACTATCATCATCAAATAAAAACTCTTCTTCAGATCAATCCTTATTATTGCGAACCAGTACCATAGTATTACCACGTCAACACTACAAGTCTTTTGTAAGTAATAGTGCTTATTTTTTTCTTATCTTCAAAATAATTATTCTTTTTTTTTAATCTTTAAAATAATTATTTTCTTTTTTCTTTTTTTTTAGACAACTACACAAGAAGGTGATCTTTATTGTATTCAAGCATCCAAAACAGGAAAATACTTTGCAACTGGAGCAGAAGACAGAAGAATCAAATTGTATGATATTACCAAAGGCATGTCATCCGCTAGCACTACAACATTATCAGGGGCGTTACAATCCATTACATCAATAGATTTCAATTCATCCGATGATTATTTGGTGGCTTCTTCTACAGATCACTCTACGCGTGTTTGGAATCTTTCTACAAAAAGGATCGCAGTAAGCATAGGGTTTGTCTTATTACAAAGAAATTTACTTTTTATTATTATTATTATTATTATTATCATAGCATACGTTGACAGGTCATATTGGAAAAGTGTTTGCAGCAAAATTTGTACCAGCAGATAATAATCGTGTTGTTACCGGAAGTCATGATCGTACCTTGAAAGTGTGGGATTTGAATAAAGGATGGTGTGTACGAACGATTTTTTCCTTTTCAAGTTGTAATGATATCTGTCTCTTGGATCCTGATGGGTAAGGAATATTATTAATAATAGGGACAATATTGACTTGTCTTTATATATATTTATAGTCAAACAGTAGTGAGTGGTCATTTAGATAGTACTTTACGTATTTGGGATGCAAAATCTGGGAATGGAATCAAGGACTTGAATGGAATTCATACAGATCAAATTACTTCTGTTTGTGTCTCTCCTGGTAAGTGAAAAAGAAAAAGAAAAACAATGTCACTTGGTTTACTTATTACTTTGATTTTAGATGGATCATCCGTGTTGACAAATAGCAGGGATAATACATTGAAAATAGTAGACGTTCGTATGTACGAGGTTGTACATTCTTTCAGGCAAGTATTTCAAAATAAAATAAAATAAAAAAGACAAGCTTACTCATCTTTTTTTTTATTGTTCTTGTTAGTGCTCCTACATATCAAAATGGATTGAATTGGTCAAGAGCATGTTTTAGGTAACAAAATGATGCTTGAAGTAACTATTCAATTTTGATATTCAATTTCTTTTTTTCTCTTTTTTATATAGTCCTGATGGATGCTATGTAGCTGCTGGATCAAAAGGTAATCATTATATAATATTTTCTAATGAAATGAAATCAAATATTCAAAGTTATATATATATATATATATATATCAATTAATTAGATGGAACCGTTCATATTTGGAATGCAAGAAACAGTCAACTAGAACGTACACTCAAAGGTGATCACAAGTAAGTATTATTATCATTATTTGATTATTTAACATAGAATATGTTTTAATTGAATTCTTTTGAACTTTAGATCTCTTATCTGTGGTGTTGCATGGAGTCCACTTGGTACTGATCTTTACTCCGCTGACAAGACTTCCAAAACTGTTTGTATTTGGGATACTTCTATTGAACAACGTTCATTGTCTTCTTTATCTAAATAGATAGATGTATTTGTCAATTAGTTTTTGAAATAAACTATATTTTGGACAAGAGATTGTTTTATTGCCATGTCTTTTTTTTAAAAAAAAAATTGTACCTATATAAATATATATATGGAAGTGTGTATGTATTGTATTTGTGCAAACAAAGATGGAGTAAAGGTAACTAACCAGCTAAAATAACTAACTACTTTTGTTCAGTTGGTTTTATCGAGATTGTGTGCAAATGAATCCGGAAGAAGTAAAAGTAGCATTGTTCATAGAATCACTAGAAGAGTTTGGCCGAACATGATAACCATAACTTGTCATAAAATCACGAATTTGATGCTTATCCAATCGTACTGATGTTGCTGCCCGAGTATTTGGTTGTTGATGTTGCTGTTGAGAATCCTGTCCTGGTTTATGAGCACATAAAATACCTACACCGTAATTGTCGTCGTCGATAGTGAAATACTGCGCAGAGGTGGCATGAACATCCATAAAAGCTTCTAGTCGTCCATAACTTTCTGCCATGCTCATATCATGAATGGAAGTAGTAGCTGGGTTAGGTAGATTGATGAGTCCAGGCATATTGAATATTAAAGAGAAAAAAAAAAAAAAAGGTAGATATATAAAAAAAAAAAGAAAAGGAAAAAAAAAGAAGGCAGGAAAAACCTTTTTTTTTTTTTTTTTATTTAAAGAATGAATTGTTTTCCATACTCCGTGCGACATTCGCAGTATTGATAAAACTATGCTAAAGCTAAAGAGGTGTAATCTATGTCTAATGTCCTTTGTAAACTGGTTTTCTCTTTTCCTTGAATGCCAATAATCCTTCTAATCTATCCTTTGTATGTATTACTTGACCATAATAAGATTGTTCTACTTCCAAACCAGAATCCCTACAAAAAAATAAAAAAAAAAAAGAGGACTCAGTAAAATGAAAAAAAAATTGATTCTTATTTTTTATCATTACATATCCAAATGAGCACCACGATCCACAGCTAATTTGGCTAGTTTCACACCAATAGGACCATTAGGTAAAATACGTTGCCCTATTTCAACGGCTTTTGTAAATCCAGTGGTATCATCCATAGCATAATTGACAATGCCATAATCTTGAGCAGTTTTTCCATCCAAAATAGATGCTGTGAAAATCAATTCTTTGGCTTTGGAAGTACCAATCAGTCTTGATAATCGTTGAGTACCACCAGCACTAAATAGAACAATAAATAAAGTGATCAATATCTATACTTATTTTTTTTTCATTCTTAATGTTTTACCCTGGTAAAATGGCAAGACGCGTTTCCACCAACCCCATTTTTGCTTGTGGACCTGCCATACGCATATCACAAGCTAAGGCCATTTCTAATCCTCCTCCAACAGCGGTACCATCAAGAGCAGCAATGGTTGGAATGGGTAATGTCTACATATATACATAAAATGAGTCCTATATATATATAATATTTTATTGACTTACCTCCAATTCTCGGAAAGCTTGTCGAAGATTATATAAGAATTCAGAAACTTGAGTAGGAGTCATATTTGCTCTTTCCTTCAAATCAGCACCAGCACAAAATACACCATCTACCAGACTTTCCAAAATCAATACACGTGAATCGCTATATAGATAAAACCGAGGATATATTAGTATTGTGGATATATTTTCGTTTTGTATAAAGTTGCTTACTTTGAGAAACGAATTTCTGATAAAGCTTCACGAATTTCTTGTACCAATTTGACGGATAAAGCATTACGAGCAGCAGGACGGTTTAGTTTTAATACACTGATACCTTGTTGATCACCTTGTAAATGTTCCAAATAGGCTTCTTTGCTGCTAGTGTGGGTACTGTGAATAGAGCGAAAGGTGATGGGAGCTACTAGACGATTCATACCATTTCTAGTGGTGGTAGTAAGAAGACATCGGGAGAACATGATAATAATAAATATGTGATAAAGAAAAAGAATGAAAAGAAAAAGAAAGAGAATAAAAAAAAAAAAAACAAAAAAATCTTTCTCTTGTATCTACCCGTGAGAAAAAAATAAAAAAAGCAGCGAGCGGCGTGTCAATCCAGTATCGCGTCTATAGTGCTATAGGATTCCTGCTACTAAAAAGTCATTTCGAATCGTTGTCATCGACATGCTTGAATTCAAATAATAGTCGTTCATAGGAATCACCATCTATTTTTACCTATTGTAATTACAGTGTTTTTCCATGTGAAGCGCATTTATTTTTTTCTTTTCCCTACGTTTGATTAGAGATTTGTTTGCATTGGGTTTTGAATATATTTGCGGTGATTCTTATTACGGAAATGGATGCAATAATTTGATCGTTTTGGAAGCTCAAAGCTGCTTGTCATCCCAATGAATAAAAAGGTTGAGGACGACAACGCAAATCACACTTTTTTCATCTGCAAACCATATTATTCAATTACACAAATTATCTATTCTTCTTCGCTAATTCTTATGTAAAAAAAAAAAAAAAAAAAAAAAATAGTATACGTTCTCATCCTAGTTTCAATTTTAATACCAATTATTCATTCAAAAGTACTATTCATTTATACTAGTGTATCCAACCATCATGTCATCCATTATCGTACTTACTTTTTTGCATAATCAATGAGTATTAGCAATTAAAGATTTCCGTGCTCTTTTGTATTTTTCCTTTTTAGGGAAGTCATCAAGTATTTATGATTGAAAGTAAAAAAAAAAAAAAAAAAAAGAAAAGAATCATCCACTTTATACACTATGTTAGTCAGATATCCACATTATAGACTTTGTTAGTCAGACAGGATAATACCCCAGGCAATAATCAATATGATTTTTCCATTTTTGTGGGGTCAGGAAGGGAGAGATTTGTCATTTGCTCTCCAATCATTAACAATCATAACGTAACACGGGCGATGCGGATCAACATGAAACTCAGTACGTTCGGTAATTGAAAAAGGCGTTTTTTTTTTCTCTCTTTCTTTTTATCATTCGTTTTTTTTTTCCCATTTATTCCCTTTTCTTTCCTTTCTTTTTCTCATTACTTCCATACAATGCTTTCTACTATTGCTCGTAGTGCTGTTACTCAACCCACTCGTTTAGCTTCTCGTGCTTTTATTTCTACTTGGAATAATGTTCCTCAAGGTAAAGTAAGATAAACATAAAGAAAAAAATTATTAAGCTTTTTCCTTTTTTTTTTTTTTCATAGGTCCTCCTGATGCTATTTTGGGTGTAACTGAAGCCTTCAAGAGAGATACTGATCCTAGAAAAATGAATCTTGGTGTTGGTGCTTATCGTGATGACAATGGTAAACCTTATGTTTTGGATTGTGTCAAGAAGGTAATTTAAACAAAACACGTAAAAAAAAAAAAAAAAGGAGGCGGAGGAAGAAGAAGACGAGGTGACTCATCTTTCCTTTTTTAGGCTGAAGCTGTTTTACTTGAAAAGAGTTTGGACAAAGAATATGCTGGTATTACTGGTGTACCTGAATTCAATAAAGCTGCTGCTGCCTTGGCATATGGTGAAGATAGTGCTGTGATTGCTGAAAACAGAGTAAGTCCTTTTTTTTTTTAAGGATACATACAATCCATCCGGGGAAACACGTGAAGATAATGTGAAAAACCGGGGATCACCAACTGACTTTTTTTTTTTTTTTCTCTTTTTTGAAAGCTTGCTGTGACTCAATCCATTTCAGGTACAGGTGCTCTCAATATTGGTGCCAACTTTTTGAACACTTTCTATCCTCATGCCAAGACTATTATGGTGCCTAACCCTACCTGGGGTAATCACAATGCTATTTTCTCTCGTGCTGGTCTCAAGGTGGAAAAGTATGGTTACTTTGATAAACAAACCAATGGATTGAACATCAACGCAATGTTGGAAGATATCAAAGTATGCGATGATACTATTTTTATTTTATTTTGTTTCTATGATATACTTATCTTTGAATGAAATATAAAAATAGGCTGCTCCCAAGAATACCGTCATTTTACTTCATGCCTGTGCTCATAATCCTACTGGTGTTGATCCTACCAAAGAACAATGGGATGAAATCTCTCAAGTCATCAAGGTAAAATGGAGATTATAGAAAGTATAAAAGAATATTAAATTATTATTATTATTATTGTTATTTAGGAACGTGATCATTTTGCTTTCTTTGATATGGCTTATCAAGGTTTCGCTTCTGGAGATTGTACCAAGGATGCTTATGCTCTTCGCAAATTTGTCAGTGAAGGTCAACAAGTGGTTCTTTCTCAATCATTTGCTAAAAATATGGGTCTCTATGGTGAACGTGTGGGTTCTTTCTCTGTCATTTGTGCTGATGCCGAAGAAAAGTCTCGTGTCGACTCTCAACTCAAGATCTTGATTCGTCCCATGTATTCCAATCCTCCTATTCATGGTGCTCGTCTTGTTAGTACCGTTCTCAACACACCTGAACTCAAACAACAATGGTTGGATGAAGTCAAGTTGATGGCTGATCGTATCATCACTATGAGGTATATCAAATGATTTTATTTTATTTCGTTATACATATATATGTGGAGAAGAGCAAGTTTTGGAACAAAAAAGAAAGAAAAAAACAAATGACTTACATAAACAATTTTATATCATATAGAACCAAGCTTAGAAACCATTTGGAACAAGATTTTGGTTCCAAGAAGGACTGGAAACATATTACCAACCAAGTAAGTCAGAATAATAATAATAATAATAATAAAAGGATAATTTGTAACTTTTTTGCTTATATACCTTTGTTTATAATAGATTGGTATGTTCTGTTATTCCGGTATGACTCCTGAACAAGTGGATCAACTCAAGGATAACTGGCATGTTTACTTGACTCGTGATGGTCGTATCTCCATGGCTGGTATTTCCTCTGGCAATGTCAAATATCTTGCTGAAGCTATTCATAACGTCACCAAGGATTAGAAACAAGATGGAAATGATATAGATTATATTTGTCGTTTTTTGATTCATTCTTTTTAGTACTTTCCGTAGTAGTTTACATTTTTTTTTTTTACCTTGTACATTATTCCTTTTTATTTGGTTTCCCACTCCCCTACTCATCATTCTTTGCTTTTACATTTACGTTTCCTTTTTCGTGTTTATGTTTACCGAAATGAAATAAAAAAAATACATCTTTGACAACTTTTTTAAGTAAAAATTCTATTTTGTGTTATGGTCAATCATTCATCAATGTCATTTTCATTATATATTAAATAAAATGATATCAATATTGGAATATTTTATTTTCAATAAGTAGAATAAATATACAATTTGAATTTTATTTGTTTGAATGTATGTGATGATGACGATGATGATAATAATGATAATACTAATTCAGATAACATAACAGGTAACAAATAGAAGGATAATATACAAAAGGTATACAAAGAACGGAATCTATAGCATTTTTTCTTTTTTCCAATCAACCACTAACATAGCAGCCCTATAATAATAATAGTAATAATAATAATAAAGAATTATATGAGTCATTGAGTAGTATTAAAGAAAAGGAAGATCATCCACAACTTACCCAACTTGATTTGTGTAAGCAAAGAAAAAGCCAAAGAAGGGTACCATTTCCAAAGCAGAAGCCACCATTCCAAATTGATGGTATTGCCAGTATAACCTGTTGATATGTTGTTGTCGTCGAGTGTTGGACCATTGATACATATCAAAATAACGTCGATGTGCCGCACCGCCTTGACAAATACCTTGCATAGCCAGAAAACCGACTGGACCAATCATAGGAATGAATGTCAAAGGTAAAGAGATAATATAGATGACAGGTGGAAGCCAAGTTAAAGGCCATTCAGATGCTTCTTCCTTTGCACATAATCCCATGATATGAGTACCTGATAACCACCATTTGGCTGCACTTTTCATTTCATCCGATGTCGATGGTAATGCCTTAATATCCAATTTTTCCACTACCCAATCTTCCACTGTATCCAATATAGGCTGTTGATGTTCATGATGATGATGATGATGATGATTTTCTTTTTCATTATTATTGTTGTTGTTGTTTTCGACAGGAAGAATCATACCATGTTCTTCAAGGACAGCATCAAATAAACGATCTCGTATGGAACCAATAAAATATTGAGTCACTTGTGAAGTCACCATAAAGGATTCAGCCAAACATAAGATGCCACTTGTCACAACAGCCATTGTCCCTGGACCTAAAACTTGTAAAATAGAAGAAGCTAAGGAAGCACCAGATTGGTCACGAGCTAATTGTCGATAAAAATGACCAATTAAACGAACTTGCCAATGATAACCAACACGATATAAAGGGATTAAGGCCAACAAACTGACAGCACATGCTTTGAATGTAGAAATAGCGATGGGTTTACCAAGTCGACGAGAATGATGTACAAGATGAATAACACCTCTCACTGGATAACTACCTCCTATAGGCTTGGACACGACTTGAGGCATGGTTGAACTTTTGAAACGCAAAAAGAAAATTAAAAAAAAAAAAAAATATTGATGGAGAGAGAAATAATTTTTTTTAAATATGCAGGTTACACTAAGATATGCTTGGTTTGAGATTCCGAGGCTCAATAAGCTGAAGATTTCTTTGTACAAGAATAATTATGTTTTTCTAACATAAGAACAAAGGATATTCTTACTCTCCAAAAAAAAAGAATCCTATATTTGATGAAATAGTTTTGATGTTATCAAAATACATATGCTAGTATATGAATTTTGATAGTAAATGTCTTTTGATGAGTTTGTGTATGAGAGGGTTAGTCCGTGTGACTTTCGACTGAGATTGAATTCATCCTACCAGCCAGACAAAAAAAAAAAAAAAAAAAGGGAGAATGACTAGCAAAAAAAAAAAAAAAAATTGATTTTTTTTTTAAGCATATATCATAAAAAGAACAACCTTATTTCTCCTTCTCTTTTAAAGTCATATAGCAAAACTAAAGTGACTTTAATAGTTGTAAAGGCATTGGTTGACAATAACAACAACTATACATCCTATTAACTTTCCGCAGTGTATGGCGTCAATATCAACCGAAAAACGGAAGCAACAGCAGCGACAGCAGCAGCAGCAACAACAACAACAACAAGAACTGAACGACAATAGCAACATATTGAAACATGTGGATAATATTGATATTTTACAACAATGTATAAAGGTTCTTAACTATTTAGTATCTTTCCAAGAAACTGGTCCTTTTACAATACCAGTACCCAAAACTGCCACACTATATCATAACAAGATCAAAAAACCTATGGATTTCTTTACTTTGGAACAACGAATATTACGTCAAAAATATCACTCTTTTCAACAGTTCGAAGACGACCTTAATCTTATATGGAACAACGCTATTTTATTCAACGATCCAGGTGACTCTATATACAAAAAAGCCGTCTATCTAAAACAACAGTATCTCAAGTAAAGTTTCTTTTCTTTTCTTTTCTTTTCTTTTCTTTTTTTTTTTTTTTTTTTTTTTTTTTGTAAAAAGTTTTGTTTATCTAACTTATTCGTTTTCTTTATTACATATTATATAGTATGGACAGTATCATCAAAAAGGAAATGGCATCTATACCTTATATACCTGTGGAATTATTATCTATTCACCCAACCATAACTGACTATGCAACTGATAGGTATTACAATAGTAATATACACATATATTCTTCTTATTGACATCCTCTTTTTTATTGTTATTATTATTAATATTACTGTTGCTTATTTCTAGAACTCTTTATTTTACTCATGTTGTTCTTCCTCAACAAGCACAATGGATGGTTAAGAAATTCCGAGGATATAATAGTGCAAGGACTTTATACAATGAAATATCAGCACCTCTTTATCAGTGGCTTCAGGATCCTGAAACAGCAATCAATCAAGATCTACCTTATCCTCGACTTTACATCAGCAAAAATCGAACATATATCAAGGAAGCCGCCGATCATTCATCCTCTAGTTGTTTTGTATTGATATGGGATGTGGAAATTACAGATGCGCCTTCTACTTTGAAACGGGATGATATTTTTCTTCTTACCACCAATGTCACTCTGGGCTATCCTTTTAGTGAATCCATCAACATGTTTAATCCTCCACCAATCAGTCAACCTGATGCATCGAACGACATCCTACCAAAAGCATATGTTAAATTCCTTCCTCTCAAAACCCATTACAAGGTCAAATGTCTCATATCGAAACAAATGGAATCCACGTTCTTACGCCGTCCACATGTCACTCATCGTGTCATCGCCAATCAAAATATCAATGGGACAGTCGACGAATTTTTAACACGGCAAATGGTACACTCTTTATGGACAGGAGAACATCATTTAGATCTACCAGAAATTTATTCTATATCAGACACCAATACTACAACTCACAAGAAAGAAAAGTCATCTATATCATCAACTTCTTCAACATCATCACCAACAACAGCAAAGTCATATCAAGCATCACATTTAGCATCAAATCATTCAGCATCACATCCAGCATCAAATCATTCAGCATCCACAACTACTACTTTATTCACTCCAAGTGACACCAAAAAAGAACAGATATCAAGGACAGTCAATAATCAAATACCCTCACTATCATCACCAACATCATCGTCAGATGTCAAAACATTAGAAAATTTAACAACGGGGATGAATGGTGACAGATCACAAATGATTACCAAGACAGCTGTCCCTTCTGCGGAAGAAGAAGAACAATTCGAAAATAGTCTCAGAATTTATCGTGAACGTTGCAATACTCTATTTGATGATTTGAAGAAATGTAAGTGGATATGAACAAATGGATTATATATAGATATATACTGATATTTTAATTATTTTAGATGCGAAAAGTGTTGGTGTCCAGGTGGTGAATGTTAAAAAGTATTTGGAACACACAACTCCTCATGCCAATGCTGAAGGATACTTCAAACAAGTACGTTATGTTGAAAACAACAAGGATGTGGTGGTGCAAACTTTTCGAAGGATGACGGCTTCTCAACGTGTTATTGAAATCATTAGTCTATTAAAAGTCAAGGGTTTTCCTCATATGGCGGAAATTCTGGAAGTACTTCATGCAGATGATGACGAAGGACAGGAGGTGATTGGACTCTCTATGCGAAGATATCAGCGGACACTCAAACAATATACTCACTCTCATTCACATCATCGGCTTACGGCACATCAAAAATTGGACATCATTCGACAAATGCTTCATTGTATTGAAAGTATTCATGATGTTGGTATTGCTCATCGGGATCTTTCTGAAGTCAACTTTATGGTGGATGAATTAGACAATGACCCTCGTTTACCTGATGGATCTACAGCTGCACACGTATATTTGATTGATTTTGGTAAGGCAATATTTACAACTCCAGAGGATGCTCGACGATGGTGGATTGCACCTGTACCAAAACAATATCAACAGCAATTATTACTCAAGGCTCAAGGCTCTATATCGACTTCAACTTCATCTTCAACAACAACAACAGCAGCATCATCACCTACACCTATTTCACCATCTGGAGGTAGCCCATCGGCTGATTTGACGACGATGACACTTCCTGGACATGAATACGATGGGGAGGTGATTCCTGAAACCAAAGAAGATTTGGATACATGGTGTGAAAGGTTACCATTGGTGTATCTGAAACCTGATCATGGTTATCGACACTACAGATCTATTCAAACATTACCTCGTAACAGAACAGATCATGCTATTCTACCATGGTTAGTGGATCCAATGGCTGAAGATATGTATTCAATGGGCACGTTGATGTGGAAAATATTTGCGGAAACTGAACCTTGGCATGGTATATTAGATACAGATCTTCGTCAATTACGTGAAACGGTGGAAGAAGATGAAAAAATTGAAATCAGGGTCAAGAGGGAAATCGCTGGCGATCTATCACAACAACTGGTCCTATTCTGTCTCAAGACACAACCGGAGGAAAGAGCAACAGCAACAGATCTTCTAGCCTGGTTGGATCAACCCAATATTACCAAGGGATTATTGGAGGAATGGACGGTACATGCACCAACTGAACGGAAAAAACGACATGCGAAATCAGCTTTTGAATTTGAAGAAGAACAAGCACGACATTCTTTGGCATCTGCAAGGAATCGAAAAGCGGCCAAGAAGAAGAAACAATTACAACAACAACAGTATGAACAGGAACAACGCAAAGCAGAAAGAGAACGTGTCAAATTAGAAAAGGAAAAGCAAAAACAACAAGAAAAATTACAACTACAACCTAGTATGATATATCCACAACCACCACCACCACCACCAGTATATTATTATCCTCCATTTCCATTTTATTCAATGCAAAATACATCATCCATGTCATCACCTTTACAACAACAACAACAACAACCATCCATCTCATCAGCACCATTTAATTCATATCAACCAGCTCCACCACCACCACAGCATTCAGCTTTCCGCAACTTACGATTCACCATGCCTATGACGCCTAATGGACCTGCCACGACTAGTAACAAACCAACTAGCCCCATGATTGTTGATTCTCATCCAGATACGACTTCTTTTCTACCTCCTGACAAATGGATACAAGATCCATCCATGTACCCTTTATCGAACGTACGTACGGAAATGCAAGGACCGGCCGAATCACAATCTCCACCACGACGTGTTTTTTATCAACAAAAATTACGATGGATGTATAATTCAACATCAAAATTAGGCTTCACTACAGGAAAAGAGACAACCGCCGATTCTACTACCGTCTCGACTATCAAAACTACAACCAATCAATCATCTATTAGTATGGAAAGTATATCAAAGCAACAACAAGAGGAGACAACAACAAGTAGTGGTAGTAGTAGTAGTAGTAGTAAAAGTGGTTATGTCAAAACGGGTAAACCATTGGGAAGACCAAAAGGAAGTATAAGTAAAAGGAAAAGACGTCAACAACAATATCATCGTCATCGACAAGAAAAATCAAATCAAACTTCAATTGTGGAAATGTCCTCACCTACGGAACAACAGTCTTAAGTCGTTTTGGTATAAGTTGTATTTTAATTTATCCCCCCCATCTTAATTGATGTATGCATGATCTTTATTATTATTTTATCTTTATTGAATAAACATTTTTTTTTAATATCTATATATTTTTTGTATGTATGTCTATTTGTGTGTGCGGAGAGAGATGGAGTGAATATATATACATATATATGATGTTCAGGTGATTCTTTTTTTTTTTCTCAAAGTTTTTTTGTTCAGGTCACAAGAAAATAAATTTTTATGATATTATAAAATTGGTCTTTCCCAAAATTGATGTCGCATTACCAGTTTTTCAGTTATTGCTCTAGAGACATCGGTAGAATATGTCAAAACATATTGATTGATGATGATACAATATATTAATCATTTTCTTCTTTTTCTTTTTGAAATCCTCCTTTGGTGTTTCCAATTCAAAGTAAATAATCAACCTGTAAACAGCAACATATAAATATAAGTTATCACCTCTTCATGAGGATGTATTTAATACAAACAAGTGAAAATAAATATAACAAAACAAATGGATATGTTGACTAAATATATATATACCCTTTTCTATTACTCAATGGAACTACTACCACTCCTTTTCTTCTTTTTTTTTTTTCTTCTTCTTGTATTCAATTTGGATTATGCGATAACTTTATTTTTTTTTTTCTTTTCTTCTGTTATCTATTTTCTATTCTTATGATATTTTATTATTGAATAAAGTGTAATGAAGGATCATCATATCTAAAAAAGGAATATTTATTTTTGTAATACTTGTTTTCCAAATAGGAAAATAGAAGAATGACATGATGATCTGATGATGATGATGATATAAAATGCGGGGTATAGAAAAGAAATTTCACATGGATGATTAGATTCTAACGAGAACCAGGTGAGTTGGAAAAAAAAAATCATTAGGGCAAAATTTTATTCTTTTTGGCATGTGAAAGAAGAATAAAATGATAGATTGATTATTTTTTTTTTCTCGCTCTTCTTTTTTTCTTTTCTTTTTAACTCCCTACTCTTTGTAAATATGACTAAAACCTTCACTATAGAAGAAGTAGCTAAACATACTGCTCCAAACGACTGGTAAATTAAAAAAAAAAAAAAAAAGAAAAGGATAAAACTAAAACTGATCTATTTTTTTTTTTATATATAGCTGGATTATTATTCATGATGGTGTATATGATGTTACTGAATTCCTTAATGACCATCCAGGTGGTAAAAAGATCTTGTTAAAGAATGCTGGTGTGGATGCTACACAAAAATTTGATTCTTTTCATAATGCTTCTGTCTTGTCAAAATTGGGTGCCAATTATTTGATTGGAAAACTCGGTTCGGCTGAACCTGAAGAAACTGCGGAAACTGATGAAGTGGAAGATATCAATCCTTTAGTTGTAGGTAAACCTTTTGGTGATATGGTACCTTATTCTGATCCAATGTGGTAAGTATATATATATAATTTTCCTTATTATCCTATTCTTATATTTATTATTATTATTATTTGATAGGTATCAAGATTGGTATAGTCCTTATTATAATGATTCTCATCGTGCAGTACGTAAAGCTGTTCGTGAATTTGTTGAAAAAGAAGTGATGCCTTTCTGTCATGAATGGGATGAAGCCAAACAACTACCTCGTGAATTATATATCAAGGCAGCAAAAGCAGGGATTCTTGCTGGATGTATTGCTCAAGTCAGTGATCCTTCCATGGTACCTTATGGTATGCCAGGTGGTGTCAAATACGAAGATTTTGATGCATTCCATCGTATGATTACTTTGGATGAATTATCACGTTGCGCTTCAGGAGGCGTGACTTGGGGTTTAATTGGTGGTCTTGGTATTGGTATTGGTCCTATTATTCATTTTGCTTCCAAAGAACTTCAAGAGTTGGTCATTCGTGATTGTTTAAATGGTACCAAGAATATTTGTCTAGCTATTACTGAACCTTCTGGTGGTTCAGATGTTGCCAATTTAACTACAGAAGCAAAAGATATGGGTGATTACTTCTTGGTCAATGGTGAAAAGAAATGGATTACCAATGGTGGTAAGTAACCAAAAAAAAAAGGATGTATTGAATGATCATCACTCATCTTCCATATCATAGTATTTGCCGATTTCTTCAGTGTGGCTGTTCGTACTGGTAAACCTGGATTTGGTGGTATTTCCTTCTTGTTGATTGAACGTAATATGCCTGGTGTTACTACTCGTCAAATGAATTGTTCTGGTGTTTGGTCTTCTGGCACTGCTTACATTACTTTTGAAGATGTTAAAGTACCTAAATCTCATGTTATTGGCAAGGTTGACAAAGGATTCAAATATATCATGGAAAGTAAGTGCCTTCTCTTCTTAATATGATTGTCCAATTCACAACCAATGAAATGTCATCATCTGATCTTTTTTTTTTTTTTAAAAAAAAAAAAAAATGAATAGATTTCAATCCTGAACGTGTTGGTTGTATTATTCAAGCCAATCGATTTGCCCGTGTATGTATTGAAGAATCTATTACTTATGGTAATAAACGTGAAACATTTGGCAAGAAGTTGATTGATCATCCTGTTATTCGAAATAAATTGGTAAGAAAATAACAATTCATTTATATATGTCATTCCTTTAACTTATTATTATTTCTAGGCCAATATGATTCGAAAAGTTGAAGCTACACACGCATGGTTAGAATCTCTTGTATATCAAACAACACAAATGGAACCAAGTATTCAAGCAGTACGTCTTGGTGGTCCTATTGCTCTCTGTAAAGCTCAAGCATCTCGTACTTTTGAATATTGTGCTCGTGAAGCTGCACAAATCTTTGGTGGTCTAGCTTATACTCGAGGTGGTCAAGGTGAAAAAGTGGAACGATTATATAGAGAAGTTAGAGCCTATGCTATTCCTGGTGGATCTGAAGAAATCATGCTTGACCTTGGTGTTCGACAATCTATCAAGGTTGGTCAATTCATGGGTGCCAGAATGTAAATATAGTTTAGTCTTAGTTTAGTTATTTTCTTTTATTCTTTTATTCTTTTTTTTTTTTTTTTTTGTAACAATATTAATAAAAAAAAAGAAGACCCCTTCTTTGTGTGTGTATCTATTTTTATTTATTGTTGAAAACAAAAAAAATCATGTCCGTTTATTGTTATTATTATAGGAAAGGAAATGTTCAGGCAAGACGATAAGGATTTGTTTCTCGATAATAAGTAAACTCATCCCATACAAAATCAGGATCAATATTTTTATAAGGTACAGCACAACTACCATCTTGCCAATCAATGCTAATTGCTGGATCACAGTGACATTTTTCTTGTAAAAATGGTTCAGTAGGGCAATGAGCTACTGGTGGATGATTATAACCAATATCATTAAAAAAATGAATTTCACTTTTTTTTAATAAAAGTGCCGCTGCAATGGAATGGACAGGTGCATCTCCCCATCTTTAAAATTCAAGTCGCATAAAAAAAAAATAAAAAATAAAGAGAGATTAGTACCCTCACTTTTTTTTTTTAATTTGGATGCTTATTATTTTTTTTTTTAAAAAAAAAGATACCTTTCGTAAAAGAAACCACCTTCTTGATCCAAATGATCAAAGAAATCAAGATAGGGCTGACTACGGAAGAAATCCAAAGAACCAATTTCAAAGTTGGACCAAAAATGACATCCATTATAATAATCAGCTTTGGTAGTATCATCCATTTGCATGATCCAAGATAAAAGACTTTGTTGAGGATCAAATACACCATAATGTGGAAATTTTTGAATAAAGCGACGTGTAGCTGCCCATAAGGTTTCAATCGTTTCAGGAATCTCTTGAATCGCAATCGTCCATCCATATTTGAATCCTTTATCTTTCATCAATTGAAATACATCGTAATCCACATCACAATAAAAATCAACATCTGGTTCCACACGCCAGTAGTAATCATAGCCATCCAAAAGTGGATGTCGGAAAAAGAGTCCTGATTGGAATCGACACATATGTCTATAACTTTCACTATCTATATAAATCAATCAATAACAATATGTAAATTTAAGAGAGACTGTTTTCTGTACCCACTTTTTTTTTTTTTTTTTTTTTTTGTGACGGATGATAATCTTACCAGCATAAGGTGGTGGATTTTCCAAACTGGCCATTTCTTTACGTTTAGTTGCAGCAATGGATTGATCGATATGTTCAGGATAACCCCACCACATGGTATCTTTAAAGATACGCGTGCCATTTGTGGTCCAGAAAGGAGCTGGTTGGACAGATTTAGGGATTTGACCAAACTGAGCAGTGGATGAGATTAACAAATGGACATAATGTTTAAATTCATCCGTGAAAGGTTCTTCATTTAAAAACACGTAGGGATAATGGAACCGACGGTTGACACGGGCTTCAAATTGTCGAATGGAGGCACGAATACCATGAAGATCACTATTTCTAGCCAATATCACTACCACTCCTTTTGCACGATCTTGGTCTTGAATGTTTTTATTCAATGGAATAAATGGTTGTTGTTGCTTTGAATATTGTTCATTTCCTTTTACTTGTATTGGTTGTGTTTGAAACTGATTGCTTTGATTTTTTATAACATTATTGTTGTTGTTGTTGTTACGATCATACATAAAAGGTGATGAAGTTTCTACTGGTGAACTTTCTGATGATGATGATGATGACGATGATGAAAAATAAAAATAACGACCTAACCATAAAAACAAGAACACTATCATAAAGGTTCGAATCATTGGAAAGTATTTCGATCTTTTTCGTCGATATTTCTCAAACATATGGATTTTATATTATATAATGATGTTAGAATTATTAGATAAATAGAGGAATGAATAGATAATAATGAATCATTACAAAAAAAAAAAAAAGAAATCAATATCTTTATATCTCAAGAACTATGTTGCATATCATTAACATACCTCAATCATGCCTTTTTTGTATAATCCCAAAAAGAAAAAAAAAAAAAAAAGGAGATGGACCTTTTGATGGTCAGCCAATAAGATTTCAAGATGAAAGATGTAGCCTAGAAGCGGAGCATTGAAAATTTTTTGAAAGAGAGGGTTCAACACGACTTCATTTCTTTCCCTTCTTTTTTTTTTCTCTTTATTCATTATAATATTATACACATCATGCCTTATACTCTTCTTGCTCTTGAAAACCCCTTATTAGATATTCAAGCCAACGTTTCAGATGAATTCTTGGCCAAGTACAAACTCAAGTCTAACGATGCTATCTTGGCTGCTGAAGAACACCAACCTTTGTAAGTTATATTATTTTTTTTCTTATCAATTAAACTCATTTTTTTTTTTTTTGGTAAGGTACAAGGAATTAGTCGATACCTACAAAGTTGTCTATGTTGCTGGTGGTGCTGCTCAAAATACTGCTCGCGGTGCTCAATACATCATGCCTCCTAACAGTACTGTTTATATGGGTGCTGTGTCCAATGATGATTATGCTAAAACTATCAAGGATGCTGCTGAAGCTGATGGTCTCAAGACCAACTATCAAATTGTTACCTCTGCTCCTACTGGTACTTGTGCTGCTTTGATTACTGGTCACGATCGGTAAGTAGTTAACATATATATGCTGAAGTAATACTCAATATTATATATTGTTATTGTTTTTAATATATAGATCCCTTGTTACTAACTTGGGTGCTGCCGATTTGTTCACCTTTGAATTCTTGCAACAACCTGAAAATTGGAAGTTGGTGGAAGAAGCTTCTTACTATTACGTTGGTGGATTCTTCTTGACTCACGAAGGTGGTTTCAAGTCTGCTACTGCCATTTCCGAATATGCATCCAAGAATAACAAACCCTTTGCATTGAACTTGAGTGCTCCCTTCTTGTCACAATTCTTCAAGGAACGTCTCGATACCATTATCAAGAACACTGATATCTTATGTGGTAATGAAGATGAAGCTCGTACTTATGCCAAGCAAGCTGGTTTTGAAGAAACTCATGATGTTCAAGTCATTGCTAGCAAGTTATCACAACTCCCTAAGGGTAATGATCGTCCCCGTATTGTCGTCATCACTCAAGGTTCCGATGCTACTATTGTGGCTGTTGGTGATAAGGTGGATAGTTACCCCGTCAACAAGGTGGAAAGCAAAGATATTGTCGATACCAATGGTGCTGGTGATGCCTTCTGTGGTGGTTTCCTTGGTTTGTATGCTCAAGGTGTAACTGATTTGAAACGATGTGTTCAAGCTGGTCACTATGTTGCTGGTCTTGTTATCAAGCAAGTTGGTCCCACTTATCCTCAAGGTGCTGCTAAGGGTACTCTTCCTACTTTTTAAATCATTTAATATAGTTTAGATTCTTTTTTTTTTTATATTTATTTTAGAATCATTACCATTTTGTCATAGTTTGCTTTTTTGTGGTTTTAGTAATGTATGTGTATATGTTGTCTTTTTGTATACGTTTTCATCAATTAAAAAAAAAGAATATTTCATCATCGCGAAATAGTCAGTCATTAAAAAAAAAAAAAAGGATGTCTTTATTTCATGATTGAATAAGTGATATATATATACTAAACATGGGGAATGAAGGAATAGACTAAACTAAGACGATGACCGTTGACGCTTGACTGGAGGACCACTAGATCAAATAAAACAAAAAAAAAATAGAAAATAAAAAATGAAGAGATCAATCACTTTGCAAGGAATGGAGACACCCCCCTCAGTTCTCTCACTCTCCCTTTTCTCTCTCTCTCTGTCTTCATTTTGAAATATTACCTTTTGATGTCAGCAAGTTGTTGTAAAGTTTCCAGGTCGAGTTTTTCATCGGCATGGGCTTCCGCTACACGTGCAAAAAAATCTTCATCGTCTTCATCGTCTATCATAAATGAGAAAAGGATAAGTCATACTCTTGATTTCCGCCATGTTTTTTCATTTTACCTATAATAAAACTGTCCTCTGAATACAACAGTGGTTTCGTTGTTTCCTCTTCTTCCTTTTTTGTTGTTGTTGTTGTTGTTGTTGCTGTAGGTGGAGGTGGTGGAGGTGGCGGCTTATTATCATCAGTTGGATCCAATGTTTTCCGAATATGTTCTTGTCGATATAATTCTAGTGGAACAAAAGGTGCCTTTGTTATAAAATAAAAAAAAAAAATCATTAGTTTGAATTCATAATATATCATTTCTACTTACAGTCGAGCGAGCCATGGTACTGATATTCCGCAAATACGTCTTATCGTATACGCAATTTCCAAGAGCATTTCCAAACATACGAAGAGCTCTCTTCATTCCATCAGTGGTTGATTCCTTACGGGCCTTTTCAAATGCAGAGGCTTTGGTCTTCATATTATCAGCTACGCCATAACCAATATCTTCATGATATGTTCCATCTTTTAATGTGACCCGTACAGTAGTTGCAATTCCTAAGTTTATTTTGCCGTCGTCTGATATATCAAACTATAAATACAGATCAAAGAGAAATAGAGAGAGAAAAAGAGAAAGAAAAGATTAGCATAGATCTATACAGATCAAACGTTCCAACTTTTTTTTTTTTTTTTTTTTCAAAACATACAAAATCCACTACAGACTCCTTGACTTGACTACTCCAACCATCATAACCAAATAGTTCATTGGCGAGATTGATAGCTGTTTTACCTTCTAAATACATGAGTTTTGCTCCACCAGCTATAATATATAAGATTAGTTCGTGTTTCCGTCGTGTTTCCGTCGTGTTTCTTTCTTTTTTTTTTTTTTTTTTTTTACTTGCGTCCACTTCGACTTGAGATCCATTCTGGACCAAGAGATTTCTTCAAATCTTCCTTTAGAGAATGCGATTGATACATTGTATATTCAACGTGTTTTGATCTAAGAAAGAAAGAAAAAGAAAAAAAAAATAGCAGGATGAGGCACAACAATTGCAGATAAAACCTTAAAAAAAAATTCAACGATGGCGGATTGCGAAAAATCACATTGAGGCAGGGATTATCAAATGAACTTTGTATAAAGATTCCTTCAAGCTCTACTACTTTTTGATGATGGCTACGGAAAGAAAAAAAAAAGCTTAATGTAACACAAAACGATTGGAAATAAACAACAAAAAAAAAAAGAAGGTAGGGTCATTCATTGCAATAACCCTTTTTTTTTTTTTTGTTAAATGACAAGTTATTAGAATAGGGGCAATTATGATTGGTTAAAGAGTTGTCTGATGATGATGATTTGTCCATTCAACTTGTCAGGCACCAGACACCACTAAAAGAACCAAAACTAAAATAGTTAAATGATCTATTATGACCACTTTCCATTCCATTTTTAGATCATTGCATTGAAGAAAAAAAAAAAAAAAGAATCCATAAAAAAAAGGTTACTTATTCTCTTTTTCTTTCACTTTTTTTTTCTTACTTTTTTTTTTTTACCATTCTACAATATGAATCAAAGTAATATTATAGATAGAGTGGTTTATTATTTATCATTATTACATGATAAAGAAAATTCATCTGGTAGTTATTATCTTGTAAATCGACAATGGTACAAAGCATCTTTACCTTATTTACCTTCAGTCTTATGCATTCAACCTTTTACATCATCATCATCATCATCATCATCAATGTCACCTTTGAGTCATCTTGTAGAAAAATTAACCTGGTTTAACTTGTCTCATGCTCAACAGAAAAAAATCGTTATTATTGACATGACTTTTCTATCCTCACAGCACAATCATCCTTCTTCCAACGAATTGTTTCAGCATTCATGTCATCGACGTTCTTCTACTACTCCCTCTACATCACCTTATACTTCTTTTTTATCTTCATCCCCTATCACGAAATGGATCAAATCTGTCTCCCCTTTAAATAAAAAAATAAAAAAGATGGTTTCTATTTCCTCTCTTAATACAAAATATCAACAGAGAAGAAAAAGCACGTTGTATAATGAACCAACATTCATTCCATTTTCCTCATCCGCTTCCTCTACTGATGGCTTTACATCTATCACTTCTGAATCACTCTATCATCCAACCAAAGAAAAAGTAAAACTTGGCGATAATAATGATGATGCGTCTTCCTATTTTTGTGATGCATGCTTACAATTGTACGATGTTGCTGATGCTACGGTGGAACTACTCTCGCTTTGTGCAACTTATGTCCGTGCACTTAAACTTGATTTCAAACACAGTCGTTACCATAACAACAACGACCAGACTATGAGATATTTCTTCTCTCAGTTGATGCGTCATAATGTTATTTTTCCTCATCTACATTCAATCACCATTCATAATCTACCTCGATGGAATCAACAACAATCAAAGACATGGTGGATGTGGCTAAAGACATTACCCACACCATATCATCTAGGTATACATCATTGCACTTCAGAGCTGCTACAGTACGAATTTTGTCAACTACTACGTCAATGGATCAACAACACGCCATTTGATGATACACATCTACGTTCGATACATCTTCATGGTATTATATTACAATATGATCGAAAGCAAAGCCTATTACTTTTCCCATCATCAGAAATATTTCCATCCTCTTTGCATCATTTGTTATTGACAGACTGCGATCCTGACTGGTTATTCTCACCTAACCCATGGCAATCCATCAGCCAATCTTGTCCACATTTAAAAACCCTTCATGTCTGTAACAAGTCAACCGCCACTAATCATGCAATGATGGTGTATCATCATCACATGATCGATGATGATGATCATTTGGTTCAAGGTGTATCCGAGATTTTACAACATTGTACTGATCTTGTTACATGGTCCATTCAAGGTCTTTCTATCCATTCCACTGATGATCATCTTATTAAAACAAGGATTATTGAACGTGCATTGATCGATGATCCTTCTCAACGTAAGCGTACTCGATGTACCTCTTCTCCTTCCGCCATACTTATCCACACAAGAGATCAGGCCACTTGGCGCTATAACATAGATAGCATACTTTCTAATAGCTTACCTTTATAGATTTTTTTTTCTTTTTCTTTCTACTTTTTTTTTAACTATCATTTCAAGTTACCCGTAATAAATAAATAATAAAAAAAAAGTTACCTACTTTCCCTATCTTTTGTTTGTTTCTTCGGTATTTAAAACCCTAAGCATCAAAAGCTTTTGTTTTTCCTTACCTTCCAATCTCATACATTTTTTTTTCCTTTTTCCTTTTTTTTTTCCTTCCCTTTTTTTTTCAATGACTGTTCCTCAGACTGAACCTTTACTTCCTCGGCATGCATCTATAACAGTCATTGATGACGAATCACGTTCAGTTATTTTACCACCATTACCTCCTTCGATAGTTCATGATGGCACACTCATGTATTACATGGTATGGACTTGGCGCTTAGTTATTTTCTCAGCGACAGGTGGCACTAGTTTAAGACTATGTAATATGATCTTACAACAAGGATTGGGTATTACTGGTAAGAGAAGAGTTGAACTGTGACTTTATATTTAATAATATTACCCTTTTTTTTTGTTTAATTGATTAATATACTAATAACTTTTTTTTTTCTTTCTTTCTCTATTTACTTTCTTTCAGTGGCAAGGATAGGATGGATATTATATGGGCTTTTGGTTAGCATCTTGGAACTATTGTTTGTCTATCCTTTCACTTTGTTTATTATTGGTACTATCGGTTGTCAACGTCGATTTTATGGTCGTGTTATCTATAAAGGCTGGGGAACTTGGCTTTTACCCTGGTCCGTACAAAAAAGATGGATTCTGTCCAACTGGTTGTAATCTCCCTCGCTCTCTCTCTCTCTCTCTTTGTACATCTTATATTATTCATCGTTAGTTATAGATACTCTTTAATACATTCATACCCCCCAACTCTTATGTTATCCAATTATACAATAAACGCGCTTGTGTAAATATACTTTTCGAATTTGACGTGATTTGACTCTATGGTTCATATGATATCTCTTATGATTATTCTTATGATCATTCTTATTCTTATGACGATATATATATATTATAATGATGATAATTTCCCTGTTAACTGTCAGATGTCAAATTGAAATTGAGTGCTGATTAGCATTGGTTTGTTTCAATTGATCAATGACAAGGGATGTCTTCCATTTGATTTCAGCATGTTCCTCCATCACACTTTCATATGAGTGTGATATCCTTCAGAACAAGCGTTACTACATGCATCAAGTGTCGACTGTTCATTTTTCTTATGCAGGAACAATAAGGTAAGGGGGAACAAACATTCAAATCCTCACTTTTATGATGTCATTTTGAATGATGCTGTGTTGTGAATAAGGTGCCTATGAAAAACCCAGGCTGTGTTACATCAATAAGACCTTGCATGGTTCGAGAATTTGAAAAAAGAAAACATTTGGCGCGGGGATTTCGTATTATCTCTCTCTCTCTCTTTTTTTTTTTCTCTCTCTCTCTCTCTCTTTGATTCTCATTATTTCAGAAATGGCTAGTACAGGTATGATATCACCATATTCTGTTTTCTCATTTTATACTAATCGATCCTGTACTACTACTATTATTACTAACGCTACTATTATTATGATTATTCTTATTATAGATCAACCAGCTGGTACCATTGGCGATTTATTCCTACGTTTACGCTATGCAACGGACCCTACAGCAGACACCTTTTTCGAATGGCAGGGCTCTGTATTGTAAGTCAATGAAAAAAAGTGACAAACAAGCGAATGTTATATATGTGATGATATGTTGAAACAAAAAAAAAATTACTTTTTTTCTTGCATAGTGCGTTTGTACCTGGAGAACCTCCCAAGAAGGTTTTCAATGTCGTTGGTATGAATGTGGCCAAAGCTTCGGTGGACAAGGACACTCAACAACTCAAGATGACCAGTCGAGAACTTACTTATTATTTGTCACCAGATAATGAGAACAAAAAACTGGAAACTTGGGATAATCCATGGACAAAGGAAAAAGATTTACCAGTCATCCACATTGCCAATGACCCTGTACAAATGGCTTTACCTGCTAAAGCTCCTTTGACTATCAATACCAATCCTTACGGCTCAACTTCTGCTATTGTTACCGAGGTAAGAAGAAAAGTATTTCTTTTTATGTAAAAATAAGTTGTTGATTAATCATTCTTTCTCTTCTTTTTTTTTTTTTTTATTTTGGTGATGCGTATTCTAATAGATTCCCTTATTTTATCCTAACCCATTAGCTACTGAAGATGGTATTTATGATGATTATGATTCTACAAAGATGTATCAAGGTAAATAATAATAATAATAAAAAAGAAATTAGGGAAACTTGTCAAGTAACTCATTTTGATATATTTGATGATGATGATGATGATAACAGCGGCGGAATGTTTTACCTTTAGATGTGCCACCGATGAACTATATAAGAAGGAAACGATTGAACAAGTGGATATTAACTGGACTCGAGTATCACCTCCAGCCCCATTTATGAAGATGGGACAATATCAAAAACAACAAAGTAAAAATGGTGGTTGCTATTTGGTATATCATTGTACTGGTTACAAACTACCTCCAGGATCAGATTATCATGCTTTGAAGAGCTCAGTACTTCGTCATGAAATCGAACATGTTGTGCCATCTTATTCTCAAGCTCCTGAATCCTTTGATCCCAAAGTCCGCGGTGTCTCTAGTTGGACTTACTTTAAACAACATTATGATCGATATCAACATGATCCTCATACTACTTGGCCTATTCCTGAAAATCATCAATGATCCAATGATATTATCTTTTTTTGGTAGTTAGTTGTCCTTCTATATACATTTATCTATAAAATAAAAAAAAAATAGGTTTTTTTTTCCTTTGTTTGATACAAATCATATTTGTTTTCCTTTATTGATGAATAGAAATAGCAACAACGAAAAAAAAAAATATGACTTTCATATATATATACATATATATAAATAGTTGATCGACTAAACTAAAAGTAAACTAAATACTAAAGTAGAATAGATATAAAAATTGAGGAGAGTAAAATGTATTCTCCTATTTCACTTAAGATCGTTCACCACGAAGACGACGAGCCAATTGAATATCTTTGGGTTGAATAGTCACACGCTTGGCATGGATAGCAGCAAGATTGGTGTCTAAACAAATGAATCAATATTTGAATAATGAGTATGATCCTTTCATCTTAACCGCAGTCCTACTAGTCATTTTTCCAATTCTGTTTCAAATAAAAAATAAAATTTTTTTTTATTACCTTCAAAGAGAGAGACAAGATAAGCTTCCGCAGCTTCTTGTAAAGCACCAATAGCAGATGATTGGAAACGCAAGTCAGTCTTGAAATCTTGAGCAATTTCTCGTACCAAACGCTATAAGAAGAAGAAGAAAAAAAATGAGTATCTTTGTTATCAAAGGAAGATTGTGTTCTTTTTTTTTTTTTCTAGCCTACTTGGAAAGGAAGTTTACGGATCAAGAGTTCGGTGGATTTCTAATATATATAAAAAAAAAGAAGGATGAATTTTAAGTTAAGTGATTCCTTCATAACAATATATCATCACTCCATTCAATTTTTTTTTTTTTTACTTGATAACGACGGATTTCTCGAAGAGCAACAGTACCGGGCTTATAACGATGAGGCTTCTTCACACCACCTTGATTAAAAAAAAAAGAAAAATGTGAATATGTTTAATCATGTTCCTTTTTCATATTTTATTTATTTATTTGTTTACCAGTAGTAGGAGCAGACTTGCGAGCAGCTTTGGTAGCTAATTGTTTTCTGGGGGCTTTACCACCAGTAGATTTACGAGCAGTTTGTTTGGTTCTAGCCATATTGATGAAATTAAAAAAAAAAAAAGGAGTGAAGAAAAAAAAGAAAAGAAAAGAAAAGAAAAAAAGGAAAAACAAATCGTTTATTGACCTTTTTGTCTATCATGGGATTTTTGATAGTAATGGTTGATACTCCGCAGTCATTGCTTCCAAAGTAAGAAGACTATAAACCTGTCCAATCATACTACCATTGTTTCGGTTTGATCGGCTTGATTTTTTTTTAAGTAGAAATGACCATATTATCAGAAGAAGAAGAAAAAAAAAAAAAAAAAAAGAAAGAGATCCAATTTCTGCAACCTGATCTTACCAAATGTCAACAGTTATTATTATTATTTTTAAAATTGGGCCAAAGGAGTATTTTTTTTTTATCCATTTCTTGATTCATCAATGAATAATTACAATGATTTTGGTTTGAAGTTCCTTCCGTAATTGAAAAGAATAATATAGAATGGGATAAATGGAAAATATAGATACAGAGAGAATAATAAAAAGTTGTTTTTCCTTGTTTTCTTCTATATCATCAAAACCTGATGGTAACCAATCTTTCACTACCAAGCGTCCCTTTATTTCATCACCCTAATAACAATAATTACATATCATCCAATATTATTCACATAATCATGACACTATCAATATCATTTCAATATGAGGACACAAGAGATTTTTTTTTTCGTTTTGAAATGCCGCATTTTCAACCATCTTCTTTGTTTTTCCCTCTTCATATCACGCCGTCTTTTTTTATTTTTCTCTCTCATGACCAAAACTTTAATATTAGACAATGGTGCGTCAACAATGAAAGTTGGTTTAGCTCATCACCGTTTACCCAAGTAATTATCAATCTAACAAAAAAAAAAAATTGGTCTTATTAATACTTCCATATTTTTTCTTTTTTTAATATTGTAGAATCGTGCCAAATGTCATTTTACGTGGAAGAAACGATCGTCGTCATTATATAGCTGATCAAGTAGATGAATGTACTGATTTCTCGTCACTTTTATATCGCTTGGCTTTTGAAAAGGTAAAAAAAAAAAAAATAAGATTCTATTTATGGATCTTTAATAATGCATTCTATTAGGGATACCTGACCAATTGGGGTTTGGAAAGAACAATATGGGATCGCGTCTTCAAACAAGTAGTCAAGGTAAGATATGGGGGATATATATAATATGTACGGAATAGAGTTGTACTAAAAATGTACATATTTTTTATCCTAGATAGATACCAAAGACACTCAACTTATTATTACGGAACCACTTTTCAACTTGACCTCGATTCAAGAAGCTTATGATCAGATTATTTTTGAAGAATATGAATTTCAGTCGTGTTATAGAACAACAGGACCTCAACTTTGCATCTATAACGATTGGTATTCACTTTTTGGTGGCGATATTCAAACAAACAGTATCCCTGATTGTGCTTTGATTGTAGACTCTGGTTACTCTTTTACACATATTATCCCCTTTTTTCAACGAAAACCAATCACCAAAGCTATTCGAAGGTAACAATTAGGATACTTGCTTATTGTATAATTTTATTCTGATCTTTATTTTTCTATATATCTATATATATATATATATATATATAAATAGGATTAATGTGGGTGGGAAATTATTGACAAATCAATTAAAGGAAACTGTCTCTTTTAGATATTACGACATGATGGAAGAAACTTATATTATTAACGATGTCAAGGAAGCGTCTTGTTATGTATCACAAAATGCCATGCATGATTTAGACATTTGTAGGTAAATTTTTTTCAAAAAAAAAAACAAAAAACAATAATATGAAAGATACCCATCAAATATATATATATATATATATATATATATATTTCAATCTATTAGACTAGATGGTGCAAAGAATACGATTGTACAAGATTTCGTTTTACCTGATTTCACCACAACAACTAGAGGTCATGTTCGACCTCATCAGATGCAAAGCAAGAACAGTAAGATCAAGATGTCAACAAATGATGATGATCAAGTATTGGTGATGAATAATGAACGCTTTATGATACCCGAATTATTGATGCATCCTTCAGACATTGGTATGCAGCAAGCTGGCATCCCGGAAACCATTATGCAATCGATCCAAGCATGCGATCCAGGTATTTTTTTTTTTTTTTTAAAAAAAAAAAAACTGATTCTTTTCATCTTTTCATGACTGATTTTTCATACTTAATTTACTTTTCATTATTAGAACTACATGGACTTTTGTATGCAAATATTGTACTTGTTGGTGGGAATGCCAAGTTTAATGGATATCAGCAAAGAATGTAAGATGAAGAATTAATAATATCTGCATGTATGAATAATGATATTGACGATATATGTATTGGTAGAGAAACGGATTTGAGACAGATGGCACCAAGTATATTTGACATCCGGGTGACAACACCAATAGAGTAAGTAGTAGTAAGGATGATGAATCCAAAAAATTATATTGTGCCTTACTAATACCTTTTTTTTTTTTTTTTGGTTGATGACCATAGACCTGTTATCGCAGCTTGGATGGGCGGACAAAGGATGTTCTCCAATCTAAGTAAGTCCGAATCACAACAGATGTTTGTTACCCGGAAAGAATATATGGAATATGGTAGTGATATTTGTAGAAGGAAGTTTAGTTATTGAATGTACATGTTGATTATTATGATGGACATAATAAAAAAAGAAGCTATTTTTTTTATCTAGTCTTATTTGATTTTGTTTTTGGAAAAACGATGAAGAGGATGTTTTTAGCACGACAAAAATGGGAATGTGTGGCTAAAATGAAATAGGACTAATTTTGGATCTTACTCAAAGACCTTATCCGGTATATCTTTACAAAAAAGAGAACGTAGCGCAGTCAAAGGGCGAAGGAAAAACTGGTACGATTGACGATGATAATGATGATAAGGTTCAATGAAAGACTATATTATATGAGAATGTATGACTAGAAGTATCAAGCAAGATTATGGTTCATCAAAAGTCATCACTATAAATAGATTATTCAGAAAACCAAACGAGAGGATGATGATAATAATAACGTGGTAATTTACAGTAATGTATTGAAAAAATGAGCAATCATACTTATGTAATTTTTTTAATATTGATTCGAATGAATTTAAATACAAGGTTCAAGGTGTGCTTCCAACACAAGTGATGTCCAGGCCAAAGAAGCATAATGTGCCCTTTTTTTTTTATTATTATTATTATTTGTTTTTTTGAGCTCGACAGATGACTAGATTTGGTTAGATTCTAATAATTTATGAATGAGTTTGGGTATTGATGTTTTAATGTATATTTTTCCTGTCTTTCTCTTTTTCAAAATCACCACTTTTTTTTTTTTTTTTTTTTTTTACTCCCGCCATCTCTCCCTAAATATACTTACATATTGAAGTTTGTATTACCAAAGACTTTAGAGAAGGTAGTACCTTTTTTTTATTTTATTTTTATTTTTTTTTAGTTGCCTTATTAAAGTCATCATTATGCTAAAAAAACTAGTTTAAAGATGTAAAAGGGATCTAGTATGAAGTATAAAGAGTAGTGATGGATTCTATTTTTGGCATTTTCTTTGAGGTTGTCATCATCATCATCTTGTTCCTCAACAATGAAAAAAAAAAAAGTGGTACAAAAAGAGAAACAAAAACAAAAAAAAAAAAGTCTCGACTCATAAGCAGGCACCGGCCACATTATTTCTAAATATGTTTTTTTTGATTTACCAAACAAAAAAATCAAGAGGCTAGAGAAAAAAGACCAATGTATCTTCTATAGTCCACGTGTCTTATTGCTTTTTCATTATTTTGCTTTATTCTTATCATTCGTTATTTTATGCCAAGGTCAAATATGATTTTTTGGCTCTAAGTAGATGCGGTATTTCAAATCCGTTTCAGGTCCTTTTTTTTTTCCCCTGGACTAAAGAAACTAAGTCTAATAATAATAAAAATAGTATAAAGAATCTAGATAAATAAAAAAAAAATAGATTCCCTAAGTAAAATTTTTTATCAAGATGGTTACTAAGATAAAAAGGTAAAAAAATAAAAAATAATAATATAAAAAAAACAAAAATAGCAGCAGTAATTAAGGAATATCAAAAAAGTTTTTTGGGATCCCATAGAAACTTACCAATTTTGAGACTCAGGTAATTAGTTTTGTCCACTCGATTAGCCAATCATATTAAATAGATTCACCATAGTTTCAAACTCCCTCAATTTGCGTTTCCCTTTTCGTCCATTTCCTCCCTTTTTTTTTTATTTTATTTTAGTTTTATTTTTTTTATTTTTCTTTTCTTTTCTTTTCTTTTCTTTCTTTTTTTTTTCAATAGATATTCTTTATTCTTCTTCTTTATTCTTTTTTTTTTAACTTTATCGCTTAGCAAACGATCTAGTCGAAAGAAATACAAACACCCCTCTTTTATCAACTGACGAAAAGAAAAGACCAAACGTCGATTTTACGCGAAACCTAACATATTCTCTCGACCTCGACCTTTTTTTTTTTTCTTCTTTTTTATTATTTGTACCATCATCCTTCCATTCCTTGTATCAACTTTTTTTTATTACATACCCAACACAATCGTTTTAAAACAATAACATGCGTACTACACTTCTCGCCTTGGCTGCTATCGCCCAACTTGCTCTTTCAGTAACTGCTGAACCTGAACCATACAAGGTTCCTTTGTATCGTCGTTCTAATGGTGTTATTTCAGCTGCTGGTAAAGCTCTTGACAATGGTGTGGTAAGTCATCCTAATAAAATAAACAATATATATAGAATGATTGATTGATGGATGATTATTTGATAGCTTGCTGGTACTGTTCAAATTGGTACTCCTCCTCAAGAATTCACTGTTGCTTTCGATACTTGTAAAGTTTATTATATATTGAGTCAAACTTTTTTTTATTTATTTATTAATATTACTCTTTTATTTTTTATGTATCATTATAGCTTCTGGTTACTCTTGGGTTCGTGGATCTAGAGTAAGTAGTCTATACCAAATAGAACAAAGAAATACACAAAAACTCCTTCACCCCCTTTCCTCTCGACCCCTCTCTCTTTCTTTCTCTTCTCCTCTTTTTTTTTTTTTTTTTTTTTTGTCATCATCTATCTTTTTTTTTCACTTCATCCCCTTATATTCAGCACAGCCAAAGAATGATTCATCTTACCCCTATTTTTTTTTTTTGTTAGTGTAAAACCGAAAACTGTCTCGACCGTTGTACTTATTATGCTAGACGATCTACTACCAGCAAACCTACCGGTCAAAAGTTCTCTGTCAAATATGGTGATGAATGTGTTGACACTCATATTTACTTGGATACTGTAGAATTCTCTGGTATCAAGGTTCACAACATGCCTTTTGGTGGTGCTTATCGTATGAGTGGTTTCGATCACGGTTTTGATGGTTATCTCGGTCTTGGTCCCTCCGTTAACTTCAACAACACCAAGTTGACTCTTGGTTCTAGTCGTCATCTTGCTAAACGTGATGATTTACCTCCTTCTGCCTTTGTGCCCAATGCTTATCAACAAGGTGCTGGTGTAGGTAGCTCTCAATTCGGTATGTACACTACTGATAATGGTGCTGGTTTTGATCAAAACGGTGGTTCTACTGGATCTACTGGATCTACCGGTTCTACTGGTTCTACTGGTACTGTTCCTCCTCCTGCTACCAATGGTACTACTACTCCTCCTCCTGCTACCAATGGTACAACGACTCCTCCTCCTGCTACTACTTCTCCTTCTAATGGTGGTACCACTGGTAATACTGGTGGTGTGACTTCTGGTGGTTTTGGTTTCAGCAAACGACACAATACTCAAGAACAAAAACCTGCTGGTTATCTTGTGATTGGTGGTATTGATAAATCTGCCATCGAAGGTGATGTGAATTACTTACCTTTGGCCGACAACAAGAATGGTGGTGCCAAGAACTGGGATGTATGTATTAAACACGCCAAGATCGGTAAGGAACTTCCTTTACCTCAACAAGACAATGCTATTGCTGCCATCAGTACCTCTAGTCCTTATATTATCATGCCTAAATGTCAAGCCGATGAATTCAAGAAAACCTATGGTGGCAAGTTCTATCAAAAGTCTGGTACTTATAGCGTCAAGTGTTCTGAAATCAAGGACCTTCCTCCTTTGAAATTGACTTTGGAAAACAAGGTGGTTCAATTGCCTGCTAAATACTGGACTCGTGAAATTGATGCTGATCGTGATTGTTGTGAAGTTCTTTTGGCCAAGGGTGCTTCTACTACTGATTGGGTGCTTGGTGTTCCCTTTACCAATGCTTTCTATACCACCTTTGATGCTGAAAATGAACAACTTGGTTTGGCTATCAAGAAAGGAAATAGCGATAAGGATCTTCAAATCTATGATGCTTAGGTTTTTTTTTTTTTTTTTTTTTTAGTTCTCCCCTGTTTTAGATTTAGTCCTCCTTATTATACATCATCTTTACTCCTCTCTCTTTTCTTGTAGAACTTCATTCTCTCCCTTCTTTTTTATTATTATTCTTTTTATTTCTTCTCCTTCCTTTTTGATATCTGTACGTTTGATCTATCTTTGTCTCTTTTTTTATTTTTGATGAAAATGAAAAAAAAAAAATTGAAAAAAAATATATATATACACATATACATATTCTTTCTATTATTTTATTGTCCTGTCTATCATCATTCTAATTATTTGATCTGATGATCCTCTCCATTCACTCTAAAATTTTTTTTTTTTTTTTTATCTATTGACTTGAAATGACTATGACTGAGTTCCTTTTTTTTTCAATAAACTTTTTTTTTCCCACCCCTGAAATCCATCTTTCTGTTCAAAACCTTTCCTTCATGCCCAAAGATGTTTTAATTATTATTATTATTACTATTCATTATCACACATACCTTTCACATACATGACACCATCTTTTTTCATCATCATCATCATATAGAACTAACAAACTAAAATCACTCTATATCATGTTTTTTTTTATTGAAGAATCATCATATCAAAACAAAACTATCTACAAGCTCTTTTTGAACCACATCTAAATTTCCATGTAATATTGAATATAAACTATTGATAATATTGCCATCATCCTAAAAGAAAAAGAAAAAAAAAAGATATGAGTCTGGGTTTAGATTCGATTCTCTCTTTTTTTTTTTTTTGGTGTTACCTTGTAGGCAGTAGCACAATCTGGTGTAGCCTCAATATTCAAAAGTATAGGTTGATAATTATCTGTCAACATGATATCAAATGTATAAATACCATATGCACCTTCATCACAGTCCTTTCCAGGTGCCAGACCAAGCCGTTGATGTTGAATGGTTGCCGCATATAGAACATCTAACCATACATATGCATAGCATTAAATAATATAAAAAAAAGGGGGGATCATTGAGTAACTATATATGTTCTTCTTTTCATTTTTTTTTCTTTTTTCTTTTTTTCTATTACCTTTGATCACTTTGTAAATATTCGTTTTAATATTCTTCCATTGTACATTTTCCTTTTCCATATGACGAATAAAACTTGTATGATCTAAACTGGTCATAGAATAGCCACTGTCAGAAAGATATTGACGGTCCATATCTTCGACATCATCTATCTTGTACTTCTTATTGGCTAGACGAACCCAAAACTTGTTGTTGTAAACAGCAGCTAACCATGTGGGAGGAGATGAGGCTAGATGACGCAGTGCTACTATGAAGCGAAGGTGGAACTTTTTGCCATTGTAAAGACAAGGTCGAGTGATGTACCGTTGGGCTGATTGAGGGATCATGGGAGTATCATATTGACGAATCAGTTCAGGTAGTGATGTGATGATACGGCGGTTTGAATGGTCGTCTTCATAAGGCTGAGTAAGCCAAAATGGAATTTGTTGATCAGTGAGCCGGTGTAAATGATCACCTACGCATTCGGCCAATTCCTTTTTCAAATCGTAAACAGTTGGATACCAATCATCTGTTTTGATACCATAAGTTTGACGCAACAATTGAGATAAGAAACCCCGATGGGTGAGACATTGTTCATTGCTGAATTTATGTTGTTGTTGTTGTCGAGTCCAAACGAAATCCGCTTGATCAGGGGAACTAACCCATTGTATATTGTCCAATGTCAGTCCTAAGCGTACACAGTCTATATCCGTAAATACTTTGGTTATATCTGTAGTTGATGATGATGAGCTGAGAGCGGCCTGAACATCGTCCATTTGAGTAATTTTATTGTCAATATCAGAATGTTTGATAGTCTTGTTACTATCCAATGCAGCGGCAAATACTTCATAGGCTTCTTTGATCAATGTGGAATCAGCGAGTAGTTGCTGGTCTTGAGGCGAGATACGATCTTTGAAAGCATAAAGATATGCTGTTTTATCACATTGTCGATCGGTCATAGCCTTTGGAAGAAGGTCACAAGAAATCAAATCACCAGGTTTGATGGATCGGATGGGAAACAAAATACTATAAGGTATCATACCAGAAGCACCACGAGAGAAAATAAAAGGAACGCACATCATATTTGGTTCAGTTGAATGGCAGATAGCAGAACCCACTTCATCATTCACGTCTTTATACCATCAAAATAAAATCAAAAAAAAAAATGAATGATTAGAAATGATAAGTAAGTGATAGGATATATATTTTTTTTACTTACACAAGGCGGTTTGTGCAGCTGATTGACCATCGGTTTTCAATACAGTATAGGAATAAGTTTGAATAAAAGACCACATTTTGTTGTATACTCTACTAACGCGACGTTCCATCCAATCTTGTATCCATTGTTTCTTTTTCTCTTCTTTTTCTATCTTGACTTTATCCTCTTTTTCTTGAGCCTTGCCACTAGCAATTAATTGTCCCAATACTTGGTCTTGTAATTCATCCGCTTTTTTCTGGAATTCAGGATCAATAGTCAAATTCTACCCAAAAAAAAAAAAATGAATAAACATCTCTCATTATCATTTCCTCATAGATCTTTACCGCAATAGCATTCACCACTTCATAATTTTCATCTATCAGTGCTTGTTTTGCTTTTTCAAAAGATACATTTGCTTGTTCGGCCACCATGGAAATAATGTCATGATTGTGTTCCATTTCCTCGTCACTTTCGTCTTCATCCACCCAACCTTCTTCCTTTTCAACATCCATCATATTCTCTAATCTTTCCAATAGAGCTTCATTTTCGCGTAATTCTTTTCTTGCCGTTTCTGGTGTAGTTGTCCAAGCATGATCGATCAGATAAATATCACTAAGTAAATAACTTGATTACTAACTAATGATTTTATAAAATTAGATACTTACCTGTGTTTATCCAATCCAGTACTATCTGATTTCAAATGAAGAGAATAACCTTCTAAAGGTTCACCATAATGAAGTTCCATAACTGAGCCTGCATCAAGATAATCTTCACCTAGTTTCATGAATAAAGGCTTCCAAGATTATTTAGTAAAAAAAAAATACAACTTTTTATTATTATTATTATTTTACCTGCCATAGTTCTTCTGGAATGGCTCCTAGTTGATATTGGTGTACTGCCACAAAGCTTTCAAATGCGCTTGACATTATTTTTTTCCAAGGAAAACAAAAGAAAAGTGATTTTTCTATTTTTTTCTTTTTTTTGAAACTTTAAATTTCTATGAATGAGTTTAAAAAAATACAAATTTTTGCCTTTGCCCAAGAAAAGAAAAAAATGACAAGGTACAATTATATATATGCTCATCTCAATCCATACTTTTATTATGATTCTTGATAGATCTTATTTCATCGTTCAAAATATATATTTCTTCCATTTAAAAAATCCATACTTTCTTTTCTTGAATTGAAACCAGAGATAGCAAAAATGTCATTATGTATCGTTATGATGATGGATGATTATTCGATAGAATACAGTAATACACATGAGGAGATATGAAAGATATAAAAAGACAAAATGACACACACAAATAGTTATGATTATTACTGTACTCCAGTAAAAAAAAAAAAAAAAAAAGTAACACGCTAAGCCTATATACACGGCTGTATGTCCGGTGGATGATGGACCATCTTTTATCCTTTTTTTTTATTTCAGTCTCAGATTTGATGCAACTTTATTTTTTTTTTTTTTTATTTTTTTTCCAGCACTGATTCAGATCGGCTACAAAACCGAATATGATTATATAAATATAAAAAATCAAAATAGTTGATCTTTTCTTTTCTTTTTTTTTTTTTATTATTATTATTTATCTTTCAAAATGACAAAACAACAACATATTGCAATTATTGGTGCTGGACCCGGTGGATTATCATTGGCGAGATTATTACAAAAAGGGGATGATCATCAACAATATTCCGTCAAGGTGTATGAACGAGATATTAACAATAGTGTACGCATCAGTGGTGGTAGCTTGGATCTCCATGTGGACTCTGGGCAAATCTTTATTGATAAGGCAGGATTAAGAGAAGAATATGATGCTGTGGCAAGAACTGAAGGTGGATTTTATACTTTGTATACTCAAGACCTCGATAAAGTATGGGAAAAGTCAGTACCAGAACATCCGGAATTGGATCGTAATGATCTAAGGACACTTTTGGTCAATTCATTACTACCAGACACAGTGATATGGGACCGCCATATGATCAAGATCGAACCACACGGTCGTGGTTACCATATGTACTTCAAGGGTGATGATCAACCGGTTTATTGTGATGCCATTATTGGTGCTGATGGTGCATCATCCAAGGTACGTGCGTTTATATCACCTAGTATGGCCAAACCTACTTATAGCGGTGTGACATTAATTCAAGGTGAAATGTTGGATCCTGTCAATCAATGTCCTGAATTGTTGGCAAAAGTGAACAAAGGAAGTTTATGGGGATTTGGATCACGCGGTCGATCTTTAGGATTACAACAAAAGGGGGATGGTACTTTGATTTATTTTGCTTCCTTCAAGGCTGATGATGAAGAATGGTTCACAAAAACATATGGTATCGATACAGGTGATAATGAAAGTTTCCGTGCTGCTTTGTTATCCATCTATGAGGACTATGATGCTCTATTTTTGGATTTAATCAAGAAAACAGATCTATTTGCCATTCGACGCTGTCATGGATTAATGTATAGATCTACTTTGAACGAACGTTGGATACCCAAGGATACTGATGATGATCGTCCTGCTATTACATTGATTGGTGATAGTGCTCATGTAAGTAAAAAAAAAAAAAAAAAAAAAAAAAAAAATGAATGACTAACCCACTTTTTTTTTTTTTTATCTAGGTAATACCTTCTTTTGCTGGTATGGGTGTGAACAATGCCATGTTGGATACTATTGAATTATCAGAAGAATTATTTAAAGAACATCAAGATATACGTGCTGCTTTCACTGCCTATGAAAAACGTATGATGGATCGTTGTATTCCTGCTGCTGAATTTACTGCAAAAATGGAAGATATTTTCCATTGTGAAGACAATATTCGTGAAATAACCAAAGTATTCAATAGTTTTGGTAATGGTGTCAAATTTACTGACAAGTGGAAACATTTAGCAGAGAATTAAAATATAGTAATCTCCCTCCTTAGATAGTAAAATTAGAATTGATTAGTTTAAACATATAAATAAATAAATATTTGTAAACTATTCTGTCCCCAAGTAAAAGGATGAGGTTTTAAATCATTTGGCTATAAGAAATCAAAATTTGCTTTCCCATTTTTTTTTCCTTTTTCTTTTCGCTCTCTCCTCTTTTTTTTTTTTTTTTTTTTTTTTTTATGTCAAGCGCGTACAGGACAAATTGGATTTGATAGGCTATAGGATCATACGACAAGGCTCAAATGGACAAGAAAGACAAACAAGTTATGTAAAGGTACCTTGTTGACGATTCTTTTTTTTTTTTTTAAGTTGATTGGTTTTTCTCTCATCTGGTCCTTGCTGTAGTGATTCTTTTTTGTTAGTAGTAGTTTAGTGCTTGTCTTAGTCAGTGTTTATATTATAAGTATATTATCTCCTATACTTCTTTTCTTTCTTTTTTAATAAAATTTATATTCATGCTCTCATTAATATTGTTATCATTGTTGTTATTGTTGTTATCATCATCACAATGTCATACAATCATATCATCATTTATCAGCCATCATTCATCTTTCATACAAATAAACAAAATACAAATCCATAATAATCGTTGATTTTCCAAAATAAAAACAAGAGGGAGGTTTATTAAAAAATAAAAAATAAAAATATATGCATGCACTATTACTACCATAAACCAAAAAATGTACAACTAGCTAACTACATTCCATCATAAATCCAACAACCAAATTGAGAGTTTGAGTATACTGAATGGTTGCAGGAATAGCCAAAGTAAGATAGCCATGGGTCGCTCCGATGATGCGCACAGCACAAGCGTCTACACCAGCCTCAGTGAGTCGTCGTACATATTCTTCACCTTCATCCCGCAAGACATCGCATTCTGCTGTCACCACTAAACATCGCGGTAATCCCTTGAGTTGTTCCAAAGTGGCCAAAATGGGTGCATTACTGACTTCTTCCGGTCCATAGGTCCAGTCTCCTCCTTCCAGTTGTACTCTGCTATTTTCACCATGATAGTTTGCAGCAAAAAACGCTATTTCATCATGAGAAAGTGTATAGTTGCCGTTGCCATAATGATGGTAAGAGTCATACTGATTTCGAAAACGTGCCACAGCTGGATAAAGTAAGATTTGTCGATTGATCACATGACCATAACCGCGTTCTTTCAAAAGAACTAGCATATATATATATATATATAAAAAGGAGAAATGGAAGAAATTGGTATCATACTTTGGGTTCTTCCTCTCTCTCTCTCTTCACTTACTAGTTGCAACAGTTGACATATTCCCACCTATAATGAAAATCAAGTAAAAAAAAAAAGTTATAAAGGTCTCCCTTGTATTTTAGTTTTAGATTTATTCTTTTACCTGCAGAGTCACCAAAAATCATAAGTTTGGATGGATCAACATTGAGAGACGCAGCATTTTCATATATCCAAAGAATAGACGAATAACATTCTTCCACAGCTACAGGATACTTGACTTCAGGGCTAAGACTATATTCTACATGAATCACTGCAACGTGTGCCTTGACGACAACCTATTATTACGAAACAAACAAAGCAAAAACAAACAAACAGAGATTATAGACGAATGAAAAAAAAAAGCATTTTTTTAGGACTTACATCTTTAACAAACTTTTGAGCTTCAAAAAGACTTCCTATACACCAGCCTCCACCATGTCTATGATATATAAAATGTAAAAGCATACTATGAGTTCCCCACTTTTTTTTCTTTTGGTATGTCTATTTATCGAAATACAATAACTTACAAATAAATAGCTACAGGAAGCACTTGTTGTTCAGTTCCTTTTGGTCGAAGTATAGTCAAGTCGATTTCAGCTGGTTGTCCGACAACATTGATAGAGATTCGTTTTGTTTCCAAAGGAGCAACTTCAGGAACAATGGTCGTCAGAAAGGTAGCACAATTCTTACCAAAACCACGAAGTTCATCAAGAGTCATTGTCTTCACAGAGAAGCCTTTCTCTTTTATGATGGCAATAGTTTGTTCATAAACAGGATGAGGTTGAGGAATGGGATTAGTCATTATTTGGATACAATGAGAAAAAAAAAAAAAAAAAGGGAAAGAAAGAAAATATTTTGTTTCATGCAGGATTTTTTTTTTCTCTTTTTACTTTCGGAATTTCACCGATATCAACTCTAGGCCGAAATTAACGTTGTAAATGAAATTAGTTTATTTCCTGATTCGATCAACAGTTTATAAAGTGTAAAAAAGTAGGATGATCATCTTTACCATGATAATCATTGATGATCAACTATAAAGTACAATGGTTTTATTGGGAAACAAATAAAATAATAACAATAGTAATAAACATCTTCTTTATCTAAATCAAATGTACGGATGATCATACCACAATACTACAAGGTGAAAGAGCTTGTTTGACGAAGATCACGACTAGAGGCACCCACGTGAATTTGGAATTGACCATGAGGAATCACCCATGATTGAGAAGCGACATCCCAGATACTCAGTTCAGTCTTGGTAAGTTCAAAACAGACGGTTTCTTTGTGACCACTCTTGACAAACACCTTTTCAAATCCACGAAGTACTTTGGGAGGTTCACCAGCTGATTCAGGGAAGGATAGATAAAGTTGGACAATTTCAGCACCATCGGCTTCACCAGTATTTTGAATATCCAATTGAGCATTCACCTGATTCTTCTTACTATTGGATTTGACCTTCAATGATCCATAATCAAACTTGGTGTAAGAAAGACCATGACCAAAGGGAAAGAGAGGTTCAATATTCTTGGCATCAAACCAGCGATATCCAATGTTCAACTTTTCAGAATAATCAATCTATATAGAAATAAAAAAAATAGATAAATATACCTCGCTCATCCTTGAAGAAGAAGAAGAAGAAATCGAAGGTCTTTTTTTTTTATTCAATTCATTCCATCTCGATGCATATCCTTCCTTTCTTTATTTCCATGTCACTTTGTTTACCTCCAGATCAGAAGTAGCTGCAGCAGCATAATCCTCTTGATTCTTAGCAATAGTATAAGGAAGACGACCACTAGGATTGACATCACCGTACAAGACATCAGCAAGAGAATTACCACTTTCTTGTCCAGGCAAACCTATAAATGTAAAGAGAATAGTTAATCACTAGCTTTCAATCCCAAGAGTCCCATCTTTTTTTTTTTAATCGTTTACCAGGCCAGACAACAGCTTTGATATTGGGATGGTTAATCCAAGGCATAAGAATAGGACCAACAGAATGGATGACAACAATAGTATTCTTGTTTGCGTCTGCGACGGTTTGAATCTATTTCCCACGAAAAGAATGATTGAGTATGATAATTTTATACAATTTCATCAATCATATTTTTTTTTGTTCTTTCTTACCAGATTATCTCCATTATTCCATAAGGTCAAGTTATTGCGATCACCAGCATTACCATCTACAGTAATATATTCTTCCCCCGAGTCTGAGTTAGCAAAGACAATGGCGATATCAGAAGCTTGTGCGACTTTCTTGGCTTCATCCAGATTCCAATTGTCGTGTGTTGTTTGGAACTTGACATTCTTTCCAGCACGAGCTTGAATACCGTCTACTGGCTAAAAAAAAAAAAAAAGTCAACTCAGATCAAGATAGCAACATTGATGAGTTTGGCTACCTACAGGAACGATATAGCTAGGGAACATCACCGCACCACTACCCCAACCTATCAAACAAAACAAGTTAAAAGAAATAAGCAGTTGAATTAATGTTCAATCAATAATGAATATCATAATAACTTACCTTGAACCAAAGTGGCAGGGTCACAACCAAAGTTAGCACATTTCAGCACGTTGAAGAGGCTAAACATATCATGACAGACACAATTTCAGTTCCAAAGATCTTGCAACAGTATATATTGTTCAAAATGTTTAACTTACAGTGGATCACTGAAGGCGTCGCTACCGATAATGGAGATATTGTTGTTGCTTTCTGAAAGAGGAAGAATGTCATCCTGGTTTGAGAGTATGACAACAGAAGCAGCACCTAATTCACGCACCTTGGTTTTATGGTCGGCTTCCACATTGATGGATCCTAACGGCGTCATATCCAAAACATTGATGGAGCTATTGGGAAAGTTCTGGAGAAAAGGAAATAAAAAAAAAATAAGGAGTTTTTATCTATTTCACAGTGGCGGGCATTCAACATATCTTTTTTTTTTTTTTTTTTTACTTTGTCTTGACCCATTTTGTACCAAGCAGAGACAATGCGATGAGCCATATCTGTCACAGTAGATTCGCTGACCTTGCCATTCTTTACAGCGTTTACCAAATCTTGACCAAAATAAGAGGGAGAAAAATTATCTTTTGGATCCCTGTTCCCTGGCATGACCATATCCAAACCATTATTAGGGGATTGAATCGTTTCCATGGCAGCCCACCAATCTGTTTGAATAAAGCCCTGGAATCCTAAAATAGAAATGAGTTTGAATAAACGATCATGCATTGAATGATTTAGAATATATATATACCTAATTGATCTCTCAAGACACGATTCATCATATCATTTTCACAAGCAGAAGTACCATTCACTTTATTATATGAGCACATGACTGAGCCCACTCCAGCCTATGATAAAATAAAATAAAAAAAAAGAGTGAGGAGATCAAATCAAGAAAGGAATTTCCCTGCATACATCAACAGCACGAGCAAATGGCCAAAGGTAAATTTCATGCATAGTACGGTCATCAATATTTGAACTTTCCTATGAATCATATAAAAGAAAGATGAATAAAATTCATATTGGCCTAAACTTTTCATTACCTCATTTCGATTCTTTTCTTGATCGTTAGCAATAAAATGTTTTGCAGTAGCAATGACCCCTTGAGATTGAATACCAGTGATTGTTTCATAAGAGGCAACACCACTCAAGTAAGGATCTTCACCAAATGATTCCCATCCACGACCTCCTTCGGGACTTCTCATAAAATTCATAGCTAAAATAGAAAGAAAAAATAAAAATAAACTGAATCCAATATACCTTGCATCTTTTTTTTTTTTTCTTTTTGATGTCAACTTACCTGGACCCAATTGGACATGTACACCTTTTTCATAGAATTCTTGACCCATGTAGATTCCACGATCCAAAATAGCCTTTCGATCAAAAGAAGCAGCAGCATTGATGCCAGCAACACCAAGAGTAACATTGAAAGCTGGTCTAACAAAAAAAAAAAAAAAAAGAAGAGATGAGAGTTGAATGGAAAATGGATGCAATTTTTTTTTTTTTTTGGACTTACGCCATACCAAGTGGACCATTTTGAAGACAAAGTGAGGGAAAATCAGGATTGGTCACAGGAGAAGTGCTTCCAACACAACGAGCGTGGCCGACTCCCAAGCCGGTAGTGATATTTACTTTTTGTTCCAATGACATTTGATTTACCAATGCTGTAGCTAACCGTTGAGCTTCTTCCCAGGAACGTAGTTCAGATGTAGTTTCTATTAAACCAATCATCATCATCAGCATCATCAATAAAAATGATGATGTTTTGGATGAAAAAATCGTCATTTTTCTTCTGTTCAATTAAAAAAAAAAAAAAGAAGAAGAAAGAAAAAGAAAAAATAAAAAAGGATCTGCCTTTATAAAAAGTTTGTATATTAGTAAGAATTCTGAATGTTAGATTTGAGGCATCATTTTTCTCACTCTCCTACTCCAGTTTTCCCTCGTACTAAAAGTACAATTTGGGTAGCATGGCCATTGCAAGTCATCACTACATCCATATGTTCCATTGAAATCAATGGTAAAATGCTAGTCATCATTGAAGAGTGATATTGGCGGAAACAGTATTCATTTTCTACATTATCCATCTAAAGGCAAAAAAAAAAAAAAAAAAAAAAAAAAAAGAAACTGGCAAGAAAAAAAAAAGAAAGGGGGGGGGAAGAAAAAAACTAAGTTCACTGGGAAGTAGAATCATAAACTTTGTTCCAACTCTATTTCAAGTTTATTCTCTCCCAGGTATCCTGATAAGCCTGAAAAAAAAAAAGAAGGGGAAGGAAAAGGTCTGAATCGAGGATGAGTTTTGACTTATGATATACCAAGGATAGTAAATGACATAATATTACTTATCCCGATCTAGCATTTTTGAATCGGTATAGATGTACCTGGTCTGCTTATGTAGTTAGTATAAATATGTGCATTGACATCATACTTGAACATATTTATTTGAGTACAAATAACATCGAAAGATATTTCCCTTCACCTACCCGTTACCAAGGGGATGTATCATCGTTATTCATCTTGCGATCATGTCATATTGCTTTGATATTTGTCCTCGTAACTCCTGTTTACTTTCATCGATCACTGTACCGTTAAGATACCAGTTTTAGCAGTCCTTGCATAACACCAATACCAATACCGATCGTGACATTAATATTAGAAAGAAAAAAAAAAAGAAAAAGTATAAGCAAGTAGGATGAACATGCTTACGATAACACATGGATGGTTCAAATAAGAGTACAATACATAGTTTTATTGGAAGATAAATAAATAAAATAAAGGAAAAAAAAAAACACAAAATAATAATACTAACAATAATAAATTAACGTCTTTATCTAATCAAATGTACGGATTGATCATACCACAATATTACAAGGTGAAAGAGCTTGTTTGACGAAGATCACGACTAGAGGCACCCACGTGAATTTGGAATTGACCATGAGGAATCACCCATGATTGAGAAGCAACATCCCAGATACTAAGTTCGGTCTTGGAAAGTTCAAAACTGACGGTTTGTTTCTGGCCACTCTTGACAAACACCTTTTCAAATCCACGAAGTACTTTGGGAGGTTCACCAGCTGATTCAGGGAAGGACAGATAGAGTTGGACAATTTCAGCACCATCGGCTTTACCAGTATTTTGAATAACCAATTGAGCATTCACTTGATTCTTCTTGTTGTCAGATTTGACCTTCAATGATCCATAATCAAACTTGGTGTAAGAAAGACCATGACCAAAGGGAAAGAGAGGTTCAATATCCTTGGCATCAAACCAGCGATATCCAATGTTCAACTTTTCAGAATAATCGATCTATATAGAAATAAAAAAAAAATAGATGGGTATGTTTCCTTAAAAAAAAAATTCGTTCATTCCTCATCATGATCTCTTATTTTGGATCTAATTCATCTCATCATCATCCACTTTTTTTTCCTTTCTTTGTTTCCATGTCAATTTATTTACCTCCAAATCAGAAGTAGCTGCAGCAGCATAGTCCTTTTGATTCTTAGCAATAGTATAAGGAAGACGACCACTAGGATTGACATCACCGTACAAGACATCAGCAAGGGAATTACCACTTTCTTGTCCAGGCAAACCTATAAATGTAAAGAGGATAGTTAATCACTAGCTTTCAATCCCAAGAGTCCCATCCTTTTTTTTTTTTTTTTAATCGTTTACCAGGCCAGACAACAGCTTTGATATTGGGATGGTTAATCCAAGGCATAAGAATGGGACCAACAGAATGGATGACAACAATAGTATTCTTGTTTGCATCTGCGACGGTTTGAATCTATTTTCCACGAAAAGAATGATTGAGTATGATAATTTTATACAATTTCATCAATCGTATTCTTTTTTTGTTCTTTCTTACCAGATTATCTCCATTATTCCATAAGGTCAAGTTATTGCGATCACCAGCATTACCATCTACAGTAATATATTCTTCCCCCGAGTCTGAGTTAGCAAAGACAATGGCAATATCAGAAGCTTGTGCGACCTTCTTGGCTTCATCCAGATTCCAATTGTCACGCGTTGTTTGGAACTTGACATTCTTTCCAGCACGAGCTTGAATACCGTCTACTGGCTACAGACATTACAATGAAAAAAAAAGGAAAGGGATTAGTAAACCTTAGACTTGACGATGAAAGAAGATAACTTACAGGGACAATATAACTTGGGAAAGTCACTGAACCACTACCCCAACCTATCAAATAAAATAAAGAAGTAAGTCATGTGTATAAATGATGCAGGTTTTTCTTCTTCTTTTACCTTGAACTAAAGTGGCAGGATCACAACCAAAGTCAGAGCATTTCTTGCTATCAAATAAACTAAATAAATCATGTTAGAGGGAGGAAAAAAAAAGTCAATCAAAAAGGTTAGAAAATAATAAAACGTATCATTCGATAGTTTTGAAACTTACAGAGGGTCACTGAAAGCATCACTACCAATGATGGAGATACTGTTATCGGCTTTGGTGAGAGGAAGAATCTTGTTCTTGTTTGTGAGCAAAACAACAGAAGCAGCACCCATTTCACGTGCCTTGACTTTATGGTCGGCTTCTACATTGACAGATCCTTTGGCAGTAGGGTGGAAACTATTAAGGGAGGTTTTGGGGAAATTCTGGTAAAGAAAGAAAAAGAAGAAAGAAAAAAAGGTGAGTTTTTTTTTTTTTATAAATCCCCTGAGCGGGGACTAAACTCTTCTCCTTACCTCGTCTTGACCCACTTTATACCATGCAGAGACAATGCGATGAGCCATATCCGTCACAGTAGACTCCTTGACTTCCCCATTCTTTACAGCATTTACCAAGTTTTGACCATAGTAAGAAGGAGAATAATTGTCGGTTGCATTCATATTTCCTGGCATGACCATATCCAAACCATTGTTAGCTGATTGGACTGTTTCCATGGCAGCCCACCAATCTGTTTGAATAAAGCCCTGGAATCCTAAAATCAAAAATTAAAAAATTTTTGAGTAACGTGAATACTTTCATGATTTACACACATTTTACCTAATTGATCTCTCAAGATACGATTCATCATATCATTTTCACAAGAAGAAGTACCATTCACCTTATTGTATGAGCACATGACTGAACCTACACCAGCCTATGATAAAAAAAAAAAAAAGAATGAATATAAAAAAAAAAAGTTAGGAGATCCATTCGAGAAATTAAGGTTTCCATTATTAGACTTACTTCGACGGCGCGAGCAAACGGCCAAAGATAAATTTCATGCATAGTACGATCATCCACATTTGAGCTTTCCTATGAATCATTCATTATAAAAATATGTTCATAAGGTTCGATATTATTATTATGATTATTTCATTACCTCATGTCGATTCTTTTCTTGATCGTTAGCAACAAAATGCTTTGCAGTAGAAATGACCCCTTGAGATTGAACACCAGAGATCGTTTCATAAGAGGCAACACCACTCAAATAAGGATCTTCACCAAATGATTCCCATCCACGACCTCCTTCGGGACTTCTCATAAAATTCATGGCTAAAAAAAGGGGAGATTATAAATGATGGCTCAACATACTTTCTTCTTTTTTTTTGCAACTTCGGTTTACCTGGCCCCAATTGAACATGAACACCTTTTCCATAATATTCTTGACCCATATACACACCACGTTCCAACATAGCCTTTCGATCAAAAGAAGCAGCAGCATTAATACCAGCAACACCAAGTGTGACATTATAAGCGAATCTAATGGTATAAGTAATTTTTTTGTTAGTTGTGGCGGCATCATCAATAAGATTGATCTTACCTCATTCCAAGAGGAGCATCTTGAAGACAAAGTGAAGGGAAATCAGGATTAGTAATAGGATAAGTATTACCAACACAAGGAGTAATGTTGAAACCCATTCCAGTGGTGATGTTCACTTTTTGTTCCAATGACATTTGACCTACTAGTTTTGTAGCCAACCCTTGAGCTTCTTCCCAGGAACGAAGCTTTGGTGCAGCTTCTGAGTTGTTTGCCATTATAATCATCATTAATAATAATGATGATGCTTTGGTAATGGATGAAATTAGCATATTGTTTGAATGAATAAGTAATGATAAAAAAAAAAAAAAAAGAGGAGAAGAAAAAGGACTTTGATCCTTTTATACAAAAATGAAAAAGTTGGAAAGGTTACACAATGCCTGAAGTTAAAATGTAGAGGGACAAATGGTGGGGAGGAACAAAAAGAAATGAAATCGAATGTAACCAAAAAAAATTAAATGATCTTCTACTTCCCGATGATTGATGCCATTCATCGTTTTGGTATTGTTTTTTACTTTGATTCTACGGTCTAAAAATTTAGTACCTAATATTATTATAAAACCACGTTTCAATTGAATGATGATGACGTATAATGATGGTAAATATGTTGGAGTGGGGTAAAAAAATAAATGCGACAGTGAGAAAAAAAAAATTCTGGTAAGAAACTGAAAAGAAATCAAGATATTCTCCCGTTGATAATTCTTCCCACAAATGAATTGAATGTGATACAATATTATAGATCTCATCATCTTCTTGAACAATAATATTATACAACAGTATAACATTTGTCTCAGACACATCTATTTGTATATATACTAGATCATAGACATATATATGTACTTATGTATATGTGTATGTATGTGCTTGTATATAATGTATATATATGTTAATTATATAAATAGAGAGAATAGGAGAATAATCATCCGCGGGTGATTTCGTCGAATTTTTTTTTTCCAATAGAATCTATTTTTTTTTTTTTTTTTTGTGATTCACCCCGCAAACTCCACTTTCTCCCATCCTCCCACCATGACAAACAAACTCTAAAACCACTTGATTTCCGCTCTTCGGTTGAAAATAATAATATGCTTTGTCATAAAAGGGAAAGTTACCATTTTTTTGGATTATTCCCATCTCGATTTTACTTTTTTTGATTTGGTAATATGTTCCCTCTCCAAACATACCCTGGGGATATAACCTTTTTTTTTTTTATATATATAGAACCCTGAAAAAAAAAATAAAGGGAGACATTCAATCATGTACCTGATATTATCCATGAATCTGAAATTCATTCAATATCATATAATAAACAATAATTTTTTATTTAATTACTACATCAATATTTTTAAAATGATAAAAAATTTTTATTTTCAAAAAAAGGCTATTTTGATCAAGTCCATCTATTGTAATGTCAATTGCTTCACTAAATTGAGATACCGAAATAAAGTTAAAATCAAACGGATTTTTCCAGCTCTTCTTCTTTTCCCATTAGCTCTTTTTTTTTTTTTTTTTTTTTTTTTTTTACGTTCCTTAGTACGTAGTTACAATCAAGACCCTCCATACATATAGTAGTTGGGATCAACTATCAAAGTTTACTATTATAGGTATTATCCGAAAGAAAAAAAAATATTGAAAGTTCATCATATTAATAATATATATATAATATTGGTTCTCTCAATGTACTTTAGTTTATAGACTTTCCTCAACGCCTTTTATCTTTGAATAGTCTACTAATTTGCAGTGATGGATCCTATCTTTCTTTTTTTTAGAGCGCATTATTTATGCACATAGAAAATATATGGCAGAAATGATAGATATCGAATGAAAAAGTTATTTCGATGGATGTATGACAGGATTTCAATTGGACAATAAAATCACATTCCAATTATGCAAAAGTAGCTTGATGATTAGTTTTTATGATTTTAAATATCTTTAATTAGTATTTTACCGTAGATAATATCTTTATTGTATTCTTTTTTTTTTTTTGAATAAAGCGAAAAGTATCACTCATATCTTTAGTAATAGTACCAGTCATCATTTATATGTATGTCATCAGTATAATCTTATGTTGTGCCCTCATCATGAAGCCAATGGGAAGAAAAACGGGTTATGATGGGTGCTGCAATATGACACGTGATATTTGTTACCAATTAATGTATCATCACTATTTATTTAGAACATCTCTTTTTTAACGTATTTGATTTTCAGAAAATAATGTTGCCCTATGTTCTTTTTTTTTTTTTTTCAATCATAGGTACACAAAAAAAAGTATTTTACTTTAACCACGTACACACAAAGCAGCCTGTTCATTTGCTTGAGCAACCATACCAACGACTAAAGTCAGTGCACCATTGGCCAATTACATCATGGCATTGAGCAATATTTAAATCGCCGTTTATTTAGTGACAAAAAAATCAAATCCAATTTTGGTTTCTTCTCTCCTTTCCTACCTTTTTTTTTTTTTTTTTTGTATTCTCTTCATTTCACCCTTTTTTTTCTCCTATACCAACATATATAGATATATATGTATTTACAAGATGGGAACTGGAATAATTGTACGGACAGGTTCCTATTTACGAAGGTTATTGCGATATATTGGACCTGGGTTTATGATTGCAGTAGGATAGTAAAGCCAAAAAGAGAAAAAAAAAAAGATAGAAAAAAAAATGTTTGTTGTATATTAATTAACCCTTTTCTATATTTGATAGTCTTGATCCTGGTAATTGGTCAGTGGATATGGAAGGTGGTAGTCGTTTTGGATATACGTTACTTTTTGTGATCTTGGTTTCCAATGTGATTGCCATCTTTTTACAAAATCTAGCGATTCGACTGGGCACGGTTTCTGGCTTGGATTTAGCAGCAGCTTCACGACATCATTTACCACGACCATTGAATCTCTTTCTCTATGTGATTTCTGAAATTGGTATCATCATGACAGATCTTGCTGAAGTCATTGGTAGTGCTATTGCCTTGACTTTACTGTTCCCATCCATCTCGCTTCCTATGGGTGTGGCCATCACTGCATTGGATGTATTGATTATTCTTCTGTTCTACAAGGAAGATCAAGACGGACAACATGATATGCGATTTGTTCATTATTTTGAATGGTTTGTTATGGCTTTAGTGTCTGCAGTGGGGATCTGCTTTATCATCGAACTTACATTCTCGCCGGTCGTTATGAGTGATGTTATGCGTGGATTCTTACCTTCCTCGGATATCTTTTTGGACAAGGATTGTTTGTATGTAGCTATTGGTATCATTGGTGCCACGGTTATGCCTCATAACTTGTTTTTACATTCCTTCATTGTACAATCAAGATGTTATGAATGGAGATCTCAACGACCTTTGGATGATTCAGAAATAGTCACCGAATCAGCTTTAGCACCTACTCTTGATTCCTCCAGTGATACCTTATTTGCAGATGACGATGACTACAAGGACGATGATCATCACATGCTAAAAACACAAGAACAATGGGAAGAAGAAGAAGAAGGGGACGATACCATTCGCATGACAGCTTTACCTAAAATGAAAGTAGATGATGATGATGATGAAAATGATAGTACTATGGTAATGATAGATGAACGACACAACAAACGAACGATAGATCAAGTGCGACAAGAACTGGAGGAACATGTAGGAAACAGTTTACATTATGGCTTGATGGATTTGGTGGTGGCACTTTGTTTTGCATTCTTCATCAATGCCGCCATTCTGATTGTGGCATCAGCAAATTTCCATCACGAAGACTCGGCGACAGTGATGTCAGATTTATTTGATGCGCATGGATTATTACGACAATACATTGGACCGGTGGCAGCATTTGTGTTTGCGATTGCGTTATTATGTGCAGGACAATCAAGTACATTGACAGCAACTTTGGCTGGGCAAGTAGTGATGAGTGGATTTTTAGGCATGACGACACGACCTTGGTTACGACGGTTGTTGACAAGATTGATTGCTATTGTACCTGCCATGGCGGCAGCTTGTTTAGCAGGACGATCAGGACTGAGTCAAATGTTGGTGGCAAGTCAGGTAGCTCTTTCCATTCAATTACCCTTTGCCGTTATTCCTCTTGTGTATTTTACTTCCTCGGCCACCATTATGAAATTGGACGTGATACAATCATCAAACAACAACAACAATAATAATGATACCAAACCTTCCTTCTTCCGGACAATGTTATATAAATTGGGTTATGTCGACAAGGATCAAGAACAAGAACAACCTTTTTTGACACAAAAACAAGAAGAAGTTTTGACTTTTGCCAATGGATGGATGACCAATGTGTGTGCTTATCTGATCACCCTTTTATTACTTTGTCTCAATATCTATTTAGTCTTATCTACTTTGTTTCCCTAAGTTTTGTATTATATTCATTCAATAAAAACTATTTAGACCAAAAAAGAAAAAAATGAACATTTCTTTTATTATTATTTTTTATTTTTTAAAGAAAAGACAATGGGTAATACTACAAAAATAAAGGTGAAAAAATGGATAGTAAAAAAAAAATAAAATATAATATAATGATGATGATGATGATGATGATGGTACCAATAAGAGTATATGCGGGATGTGAGAAATTTAAAAATAAAACGAATCTATGATCTATCAAGAATAGCTTTGCAAGTGGTTCGAACAACAGGAGTGGCCCAAGTCTTGTCTGTGGAAAGTGTGGTGAATAAATCCGTATCCCAAGTAGTGATCTATTTAGAAAACATGATGTTAATTGTACATAATCTATAGAATTCTTTTTTTTTTTTGATGATTTACCTTATTTCCCAACCGAGATGCTGTTTTATCCATCAAACTGGCCAATTTCATCAATGATTTCAACCTTTCATTGTTACTAGATATTTGAGTGTTCACATCAGTACTGGTAGTGATTTTCTTGATGGCTTGTTGAATTTGAGTCATCCATGTGGGTAAAATAGTCTTTAAAAATGCTTGATCTATTTCCTTATTTTTCTATTCATCCAAAAAAAAAAAAAATTATAATCAGTAAAATTCAATTCATCTTTTTTTTTTTTTTGGAGTTTACCTTGGTAACACATTGTTGAATAAGAATACCAGACCATTGACAAGCCAAAGAATGACGGAAAGTGTTAGCACAAGCTTCAGATTGAATAAATGGAAGTAATGAGGGAAGAAAAGAATCCCAACAAGTCAAAGGATAACGTTGCAGAAAAGTGACAAAGAACGAGGTATGGAGAGGATTGGATTTCTTGGCCAAAAACGAGACAAGACTGGCTTGGTATCGTTCCATATAGTGAGCCAACACACGACCTTGTTGTTTTGTTTTTTTGTCACTGTTGAGAACATTCACTGAGATGTCGCTACCAGAGCCCACAATACACCGGCGGAGGAAAAGTAAAAGTTGAGAACACATATCACCATGTGCTTTGCCTGCACCATGCGTACTGACCGAAAATGCATGAATCGAGTTCACAATATCCAATAACACAGAATCATCATAGGAACCATACACAGGCACTTCAGTGGCCTTGCCAAGTTTGTTCTTCAAATAAGATTCTACCTTGTTGACAAATTGGGCCACGGACGCCTTGGAGGGAGTAGTTTGTACCACTTGAAGAAGAGGAACAATGGTGTCGAGCACAAGAGGATTGGTAGGGTTACGACGAGCAAAGAGAACAATCAAATCCATCACATTGTTCTTGAAATGGACCACACTTTCTTGCATATTCTTCTTGTTTTGCTTTTCCACCTTCTTTTGTCGGAAGATCTCGGCTAGTTTTTCATCAAACGCTTCCATCGCTTCATCGTCCAATAATTCTTCATCATCAGAGTTATCGCCTAGAATTCCTTGGTTACGCATGGCTTCTTCCAGTTTTTGTCGAAGTTCTTCATCCACTTCTCCATTTTCTTCGTCATCATCTTCATCTTCTTCTTCGTCATCATCTTCATCTTCTTCCATCACATCATCATCATCACCGTCAATCATTTCCACATCATCATCATCCTCTTCTTCTTCGTCGTCATCTTCGGCACCAAATAATTCTTCACCACCTTGTTTGTTTTCATCCGTGATAACAATCTATAGGAAAAAAAAAATAAATAAATGATCAATGAACATGAATATCCAAATTTTCTCTTTTTTTTTTTTAAAAAAAAAAAACTTACATTGATCAAGTTTTCCATGGCTTGTTTCGTTAACAAATGAGAGAAGAGTTCAAATACATATTCGGAGATACCTTTAAGCATAGGTGAGGCACTGGTCAGGAAACTCAATAGGATATCCACAATCACTTCAATTGCTTCAGGTTCTTGATCTTGTTGTTCAACTTTGGCATTCTTCTTGTTCTTGTTCTTGATATCTTGAGCCAATTTTTCATAACAGTTCAATAGATCACCAAGTAATCCTACACCTTCTTCTTGATCCATCAAGGAATGAAGTAACACATGATAAAACAAAATTTCAAAACCATAGGCTACATTTTCTTCACCATCTTTGACTTGTTGTTTCAATCCTTCAATCACCTTAAGTGTCTCCTTGATCACCTTGTCACTATCTTCTTCTTCTTCTTCTTTTTGATGTTGATGATGAAGGGTCAATGTGTTGGTGGATTTTTTGTTGTTTTTCTTCAAAAGATGTTGGTACTGTTGATATACGATCTCGGCCCATAATTGACCATCATTAGTGGCTCCATTCCATCGACGTGTCTTGAGATGACCAGTTTCGACCTTCTTGGAGGGTGGTAACTTGGAAAGAGCGAGTACCAAGGCTTGGAATTTGGATTTACAGATAGAACGTGTGGCTTCGGATAAAGCTGGGCTAGGACATTGATACTCTACAAAATAATCGACTTCTGTGGTGTCTTTCTTGGATTTCTTGGCCTTCTTCTTATTGTTGGATTCATCATTGTTGACATCGAAAAAGGTATAAACCAAGAAAAATTGAATGATATCTTTGATCCAGGTTTCGTCCTTGGGTGTTTTAGGATGATGAACCAATAGAAGCATTTGTTGAAGAGCCCATTCACGCTGTATTTCGACAATAGGACGTTGATGATGAGTATCATCCGATGTAGCATTGTTGTTCACAAACAGTCGAGCAAGATAACCCAAATAATGCCGGATACCCGTAGCATCCATGGTGGCCAACAAATTTTCAACTGTCTTCGTTTTTGTGATACGATCAAATTGATGATTACCATATTTCCCGATCAATTGAGATACCATAGCAAAACCAACTTGTTTGTTTTGTTCTGCTACTTTTTGGATGGTGATGGCGGTTTGACGAGCAGCCTTGTTCAAGAATCGGACTTCTGATGACAAGTTGTTGATGAATGTACGCATGAAGTTTTCTGTAAAGATCAAAGGCATTTGGTCAGTAGATAATTGAGGAAGTACTTTGTTGACGATTTGGAAACCCCAATATTTGCGACCATGACTAGCTTGATTGCCAAACATGTTAGCTAAGAGAGAGAGAGAAAAAAAAGGGGTAAGAATGGAGGTTTTTGCATTTGTATTATTATTATTTTTTTTTATTACCATCAACAACGATAGACCAGAATTCATGGAATGAAGCATTCATTTTGTTGTTATTGTTTTCCATGGATAAAAGAGGAGCCAAAAGACGATCCCAAATTGAATGTAATTGAGGAGTCCAATCTACTTGATTATCATTGTTTTCAATAGGTACTTCCTAATAAAATCCATCAAAATCAGTTCTCATTTTTCTCTTGTTGATTTTTTTTTTGGTACTTACTCGAACAATCAAGGCTACATGAGGAAGATTAGCACGATCAAATACATTTTGACTAGCCCATCCTTTAAAGGCACGAGATAGATCCACATCAGAAACTTGTTGTTGAATAGCCAAAGTTAAGTTTACTTCATCCACATTGGCGATACTTTCACGTAAAAATAAAGTCATGATTTTATCCATCACTTGGTCCTTTTTTTCCATTTTGTTGACCTGTCAAAATAAATTCAAAACAAAAAAAAAATGAAAAAGGTTAGTTTTTTTTTAAATAACTTTTATTAATGATGCACGTTACTTACATGAGGTAACATATTGATGATAACATGATAACAGACTTCGTTCAAATACGTTTTAGCGTTTGCAATTTCAGAAACAAGATCAAGGATACGGAGAACATCATCAACTGATGTAGAAGAAGATCGAGTAAGTAAACCAGAAGCAACAATAGCCATGATCCCAAAGAGTCGACCAAACAACATATCTCGTACTTCTTCACCAGACATGCCATTTGTACGTTCTGTATATTGACAAAGGAGATCCAAGACCAAGTTGGTGCCGATACAATCAATAATGGACAAAAGTTCGGTTAGTGCTAGAGAGAAACCTTGACGAGCACCTTGACGTGAAGAAGGTAAACCACGTAATAAACGACGTACAGCATAAGAAACATCGGAAGCACATAATATATCCAATTTTTCTTCTGTATCCGCAATACCATTATCGTCCATGGAATCCAAACTCTTTTCATGTTGTTGTTGGAAATCTGCCAATGTCCTGATTAATGTTACTGTGGCTTGTTGTCGAGTCTTGACATCCAACGACGCTAGATCCCAATATAAATTCAATGTGGTCGTGGACATTCTTCTTTCAAATATAAAAAAAAGGAGAATGGAATGGATCTAAAGAAGGAAGGAAAAAGAAAAACTGAAAAAAAAGAAAAAGAAAACTCCCTTCAAAAAAAAAGCGTTAGGAAGGTGGCTTGTGAGGGCAAAAAGGTAAGTGGGCAAATTTTTAAGTTGCCGCCTATTTTTTTTTTTTTTTTTTTTTTTTTACCATTTGACGCATGATTTTGGGCCTGAACACTTCTTAACTAATTCGTTCTATGGAAGCAAGATCATAACCCTCTTTTTTTATTATGTATTGATGAAATAAAGAACAAAAAAACACACTTTTATTTTATAAATGATATCATCCTAATTAAATATTGCGTACGAACTCTTTTATAAATCTGTATAGTGTAGAAAGAAGAAATAGTTTTATGCTTATAGAGAAAAAAAAAAAGTGAAAATAGCCAATTCCAAAAAAGCAATTGCGGAGTATCAATCAAACCAATAAAAAAATAAGCTTTTTTCTTTGTCATCTTTTTCTCTCTCTCTCTCTTTTCTTTCTTGTCTTTTATATATATATACACATGACTAATATTTTTGAAGCAGCCGCTTCTGGAGATCTCGATTATATTAAAAATCAACCACAAGCAACTTTGAAGAGTCGTAATGACCGTGGTTGGACTGTTCTTCATTTTGCTGCACGATATGGTCAACTTGATATCGCGACTTACTTACGAGATAACCATGGTGAACTTTTGACGGTAGTGAATGGTGATGGTAAAACACCTGCTCAACTAGCTCAGTTTTGGGGTTATGATCAAGTGGCTCAATTACTTTCTCCTCCTCAACAAGAACAACAACAATCAAAGGAACAATTGTCAAGTCTATCCAAACAAGTTAACCATGTCAATTTTTTTGCTGGAAGTCCCCTGAATAGGTATAGACAAAAAAAAAATGAATAGAAATAACAACTTATCTTATTATTATGATTGATTAGATATGGTTGGTATCGTACAGAACAAGATCATTTGAATCGATTGATGCATGCTACCAATGCTCGATTCTTATTATTTTCAAAATTGGATCCTTTATTTGATAAAAATGACAAAAAAACTGGATTATATTGGGCTGATGTTGAAAAAATCAAAGCGGCATCATTGGAAGGTGCATTGGTATTTTTAGGCATTGATGAACGATTTGTTAGTGATAAAGAAGGTGATGCAAAAGAAGGGATTCCTTATTGGGCTTTAGATATCACTGTCAATGAAAAGGATAACAATATGACGTTGGTACAACTTCATCAAGGTAATATGAATGACAATAATCAAGATCTAACTGAACCTCGTCCTCATTTTTTATATATGACTTTTTAAAAGATTTGGAAAAGGAAGGATTGGAGTTCTCATCACCATTACCTCTTGGTTTCCAATTGGACAGGGAATCTGCTGCTATTCTTGCACAAGCACGAGCTATGGGTAAAAAAAAAAAGAAAAAAAAAAGAATGGAACATGTCGTCACTCATCTTGATATCATTTAACTCCTTATATATATATATATATATATATATATATATATGTATATTTGGAAATGAATAGTGGACTGGCATACAAGAAACAAATTTTGTCCTGCATGTGGAAACCCAGTGAAGATCAAAGAAGCAGGGTACAAGATGACATGTAGTTCCAACGAAACTTCTCAATGTATCAGTCATAATGGCATTCATAACTTTGCTTATCCTCGAACAGGTATATAAATATATAATATGATTTGATTATTTATCCCGAACTTTTTTATTTGAGTAGATGCGGTTGTCATTGTTTGTATTGTACATCCTACAGCAGACAAAATCTTATTGGGAAGACAAAAACGATGGCCAGCAAGAATGTTTTCATGTATAGCAGGATTTGTAGAACCAGGTGAATCCATTGAAGAAGCAGTACGTCGTGAAGCTTTAGAAGAAACTGGTATTCATGTGGATCATGTTGCTTATCATAGTACACAACCTTGGGTAAAATGATTATGATTAATAAGGAAAAAATAAAAAAAACTCACATCCTCTTTTTTTTGTGATAAGCCATTTCCCAATTCCCTCATGTTTGGATTTATTGCATCAGCTACAAATGAACAAGTCAAGATGGAAGACAAGGAATTAGAAAGTGCCCGATGGTTTAGTCGCTCGGATGTCTTGGGTGCTTTGAAAGGTGATGGTATATTTACTTTACCCCCCAAATTAGCTATAGCTCATCAATTGATTCTTACTTGGGCAACCTCTACACAACCTGCTAAGATGTGATCTTTTTGTTTTTAAAATCAAATAAATTAGGATGGATGTATTTATTTTATTATTTGAGCTGTTTTATTTTGATGATCAATACCAGGATGACCAATATGTTATCATTCATGCAATGGACAGAGTGATTCTCCCTCTCTTTTTTTTATTATTATCTTTTTTCTTGCTTATTTAAAAATCATATTTTTAAAGTTTGTTAGTATGGGATGGATGATCTGAATTGAATGATAACGATTGAAACATGAAAATATCCAGATTGAAGTTTGTAATAAAAGTAACCATGGTTTGGATGAGGTTGATCGAAAATGCTCTGAAAGTGCTGGTTAGAGAACAAACCCGTTGGCTGCGGCGTTTGATTTTATTTTATTTTATCAAAGCCAAAGAGGCAAAAAAAAAAATAGGGGTTACGCGCCAAGTTCTTCCCAACCCCCTCTTCCCCTTTTTATTCATCCAACATATAATCATGTCTTACCAATCTAATCAATACAATCAAGGTGTGCCTCCTCCTCCACAAACACAAGCTCCATACGGTTATTCTCCTCAACAAGGTTATGGTAATAATAATAATAATAATAATAAAAGAAATTAGTTTCATCTAGTCTAAAACTTGTCTTTTTTTTTTATTATTATTATTATTTTCTTATATTTCATATAACATATATATATATATATATATAAACGAATGATAAACTATATTATTTATAACATATAAGGACATGCACCTCCATCTGGTCCTCCTCCTGGTGCCAATCCTCAATTATGGGCTTGGTTCAAAGCCGTAGATACCGATGGGTCTGGTCAGTTGACAGTCGATGAATTACAAAGAGCTTTAATTAATGGTGATTGGAGTCCATTTAATATTGAAACTGTGCGTACTATGGTGAATATGTTTGATACTGGTAATAATTTAAAAAAAAAAAGTGGATGCATGATTGATTCACAAATTTTCTTTTTTTTTTTTTGCCCTTCAGACAATAGTGGTACCATCAACTTCAACGAATTCAGCGGACTTTGGAACTATATTGAAGAATGGAAAAAATGCTTTCAAACATTTGATCGAGATGGTTCAGGATCGGTGGATCGAAATGAAATGAGTCAAGCTTTACGTGCTTTTGGTTTCAATGTATCAGATAAGTTTGTCCATAGTTTGATTCAAAAGTTTGATCGTTATGGTAAAAAAAAAAAAAAAAAAAAAAAAAAAAAAAAAAAAAAAGCAAAAAGGGAAAGAGTCAACTGATCAATTTTTTTCTTTTTTGGGTGGAATCAGGTACCAATCAACAAAGTCGTGGTAATGGCAATGTCACCTTTGATAACTTTGTACAAGCTTGCGTTACTGTCAAGACATTGACTGATTCTTTCCGTGGATTTGATTCAGATCAAGATGGTTGGATTCAAATCAATTATGAACAGGTAAGAAATAGGATTAAAAGTCAAATGATTGTTTAATATCTCAAAATTATTTTTTTTTTTTGAATGCATAGTTCTTGGATCTTGTTGTTCGTCAACGTGCTTAGGATATACCTTTTTCTTCTTTTTAATAATAAAAAAAAATCGATTTTATTTTGTCTTATGTGTACAGTCATGTGAATTGTACCAAATGCAGGATATTAACAAAATAAAAAAAAAGGAGGGGCGTGGTTGAAAAAAAAAAAAAAAAGGTTTTCTTTTTGACCCTCAGATGAATCCCACCACATGGACCAAAATGTCATAAAGTGAGTACAAAATACAACTCCCTTTGGCGGCACCAAAAAAAAAAAAAAAAAAAGAATTGAATAGTTATGTAAAGACAACACACAAAAAAAGAAAAGCCATGTTATGATGTCAATCTCACTTTTTGTACTACTCATTTGTATGATAACTATCTCCACATGCTGTGCTTCCATATTCAACATTAGTATACCTTCAAAAGCTATTGACTTTTCAACGTATATTTATTTTACTTCATGCCTGTAAACGCATGATTTGCTACAAAGATCATTGAGTGATGATGATATGAATGATAATGAAGAATGACTAGTAAAAAAAGATACAATGATGGTGAAGAATATATAGTTGGAATGAATATATATATATGATTTAAGAATGATGGATGATATCTTTTTTATATTTTTTGACAATGACCAATTGAATGACGACAATAGTTAATGATGATGATTATATTGATGATGATAAAATATGGATGATGATAAAATAAGAATGATGATAATAAATGATGATAAGTAAACTAAAGAGAAAAAACAAGATATGTGTATATATAGTACAAGTGCTAAGTAACAGAATTGAATTAAAAGAGTAAAATGCTACGGAGGAGGACGATGATGATGTTGTTGTTGTTGTTGTACTTGCTGTATAAAATCACGGAATGAAGGTAACGCTCTTCGCTCAATGTTAGATGCAATGGAAGTCGTAGCAGTGTTCTTTGTCATATGAATATTGTTAAGCTCTACTTCATGATGGTGATCAGTTGTTGTTACAGGTAAACTTAATCGTCGTTCTGTTGTTGTGGATGCTTGTTTTTGCTTTTTATTTTGTTCATTATAGTGTTCATCGTCTCTATTTCTATTTAATAATAATAAAAAAAAAGAGTGGATGATATTGTTAGTCATTCGATCTGTCAATGAAAAAAGAAAAAAAAAAAAGACGTATGTTTATTTGTAATGGAGAACCCATTTTTTTTTTCTCTTTCTTATCATTAAAACTCTCTTTTTTTCTTCTTCTTCTTTTTACCTATCTAATGATTTTGTAAAAGATGGCGATAATTCATTGGTAGTAGAAGAACAAGCTGATGGAGAAGAAGATGATGATGATGATGTTTTATTGTTATTATTGATAATAGTAGGTATAGTACTGTGATGATCATCATTGTCGCTGTTGTCTTCAACAAGATCTCCGCTTGAGGAAGTAGTACTGGTTGGCTGATTAGTATCCACGTTCCTTTGTTGTTGTCGTCGTCGTGGCTGTCGTGGTTTAGATGGGCTTCGAATTCGTATTTTCAATCCTTGTTCAGCAAAACATCGAGCTAGTGGACAAGAACCAAACATACCAGGGAACTAGTTTATTAACAAGAAAGAAAGAAAGAAAAAAAAATAGATTAAAATCAAATAGAACATAAGCACACACACACACACACACACACACACACACACACACACACACACACACACACACACACAAATATATATACACATATATATATAACGCAATATATAAATATATACAATATAAATAAATATATATATATATAAATATATAAATATAGATATAACGCGTCTGGGTATATGTTTGATATTACCTTTTTCGCGGAATATACCGTAAACTCGTCCGTAAAAATGGATTGTAGGAATGTAACCGAAGTCCTGGTTGACCAAGTTGGGTTGGACAACACACACACATATATATATATATATATACAAATAAAATAAAATAAAATAAAATAAAAAAATTTTTTTAGTCGTTTATGATTTTTTTTGTTCTTAGTTATCCTTCCTTTTTTTCTTTTTTTATTATTTTTTTTATTTTTTTATTTTTTATTCTTTATTTCTTATTTTTTTTTACCCTTGAATTTGGAATAAAGATAATTGAAATCGATATCTACCTTCGACGCGAATAGAAAGATCTGAGAAGACAAAGAAACATTTTGGAATATAATCAAGATCTTTAAAGAGATATAAAGATGAAACTGTGCGACCGACCGTTAGTTGAGAATGAAGACTGAGATCCACTTGTTGTTGTGTTGATGATGATGTTGTTGTTGTTCTTGCTGCTGGTACCAACACTGCTGTCATAAACAAATCAGTCATGTATTCCTCTGGAAGGAGTAATTGATGATAACTATTGAAAAAGAGAAAAAAAAATCACATGGTATAGAATGGTAAGTTTTTCTTTTTTCTTCTTTTTTTCTTTTTCTTCTTCTTTTTACCCGTTGTGCATCTGTAATTCAATGATAAGAGGAGGATCAATTGGTCGTCGATCCACTATATAATATGATTTTTTTTTCTTTTAGAAGATGTTTTTCCTTTATGTATAATATTTTACCTTTGTCACCTACTCCACAAGTACGTGATTGTAAAGGTTGTTGACGTATGACCAAATTGAAATATCTAAATAATAATAATAATAATAAAGATCAATAATCAAAATGAATTTGATCCAATATGATTCTTTTTACATGGGCAATCCAGGTAATGACCCCATGATGGTCGTTTAAACGGAAATAAAATCGTGATAATTGTAGTAAAAGATGAAAAAAAAAGAATAATAAAAAAAAGGGGGGAAGCCGTCAATAACTAGGTGAAAATCCTCACCCCTTTTTTTTTGAGTCGCCAAAAAAGAAGGAAAGAAAGAAAAAAAAAAAAAAAAAAAAAGAGAGAGAGAAAAGAAAAGAAAAGAATGAAAAAAAAAGGAGGGACTAAAAAAAAAATTCTTATTTCTATCATCATCATCATCATTATCATTGCTGATATTCAAAATCATTCAAGAACCCAGTGTTTTGTTTTGGTTGGTAAAAGAAAAAGACTACTTTCGGGCATTCACACAAATTTTGTATAGTCTAGTCCCTATAAAAGTCAACTTGTCCTACTTTTGGAACACAAAACGATACGATCATTTATTTTTTTTTTTTTACTTGTCATTTCTTTTTCTTTTATAAAATGAAATCCATATTGGGATCGATCTTAGTCATCGCTTGTCTTTATTCGGTCTAATCAAGTTGTCAAACTAATAAAAATCAAATCTTTTCTTTTTTCATAACGTTTTACCGAAATAACTAAGCCAAAATGAAACCATCCACCCAAAAAAGGAAAACTCAAGGTCGTGCACAGATTTTTCTTTTTTTCTGGGTGTAGGAGTTAGCTTTTTTTTTTTTTTTATTGTAATTAATTCATCCAGCCACCTGGAAAAATAACTATGAAGATCTTCAAAAAAAAAGTCCTATTATAAAGGGAACATAAAAAAAAAAAGAGGTAGTTCTTTTTATTTCATAAAAGGCAAGATAACAAAAACAAAACAAGTATAGATATAATGTATAAAAAAAAGAAGCCAAATATAATTAAAAAAGTAAAAAGATGATATCAATAACTAATTATACTAAACATATTCATCATTGTGCATATACAGGATTCCAAGGCCAAGGAAGATTGGATACTGTTGAAGAAGAAGAAGAAGAACCTGTAGTTGTTGGTATGTCAAAGGAAGCAGTAGAATAAGAAGTTGATGAAAAAAAAGGTTTGAAATGTGTAGTAGTAGATGGATCATTTCTTTGATTCAATAATAAATGGGTATTGACAGCTGGCATAGAAGATATAGGAGGTAAGATGGATGAATAACCATTTGTCATCATACGTCTTTTATAAAGGAAAAAAAAAATAAAAGATCAATCCAATTATCATTTCTATTTTTATTTTTTTTTTATTTTACTTACGTTTTGGATAATGTAGTTGTTAATTGTTGTTGAGATCGACCCCAAGAAAGACGAATACGACAACTACCAATTTGATATCCATTCATATGTTGAATGGCTGAAACCGCAGCATCATGTGATACGTATTGAACAAATCCACATCCTTTTCCAATAGGAATCTTGACATATACAATATCACCAAATGGACTAAAATAATGTCGTAATTCATCTTCACGTAATGGTGTTGATAATCCACCTACAAATACTGTTGTATTATTATTATTGTTGTTGTTGTTGTTGTTGTTGTTGCTGTTGTTGTTGTTGTTGTTGTTGTTGTTGTTGTTGTTGTTGTTGTTGTTGTTGTTGTTGTTGTTGTTGTTGTTGTTGTTGTTGTTGTTGTTGATTTTTGTTGAAGTTGTCAGTGGTACAGGAGAAGAGAAGGAGAAGATAGGAGAAGTATGAGTACTACTATTACTACTATTTCTACTACTAGTAGTACTACTATTAGTACTATTGGTATTGTTGTTATTATTTGTATGTTTTGGTGTAGCAACAGAAACACGAATAGGACGATTGGCCAAGATAAAACCTTGCATTTCAATTAAAGCTTGTTGTTGATCCAAAGGATGATGAAAACGAACAAAACCATAACATCGAGATAAACCTGTGTGTGGATCGATCATGATTTTAGCTGATTTACAACTTGGATATCGAGATTGAAAGAGATTCTATTTTGATAAAATAATAAATTCAAAGTATTTGATATTTTTATTTTTTTTTTATTTATTCTTACAAAAAGTGTTATATCAGTACAATCCCAAGGTAAATCACCCACAAAAATAGAATATTCATCCAATCGATCTTCTCTAATAATAATAATAATAAAAAAATAAAGGATAAGTAAAATAATCACAAAAAAAAAAAAAATATTATATATTTCTTTATTATTACTTTTTATCAAAAAAACCACCTGAAGCCCAATTTAATTTGAAACATTTGTTGGTATTTGATATGCGTTCACCTTGATAAAGATTTAACATGCGTCGAGCCATCAGATTGGTTCCAAAATCAATAAAACAATACCCGGCACTAACTCTAACCCGTGATATCAAAACAAAAAAAAAAAAAGATTATATATATATATATATAATATTATATTATATAAATATTTTTTTACCCTGTTGTTTTATCACGAATCACTTTGACTTTAACTTTATCTAACCATGAATTGAATAAAGACTGTATAAATTGTTCATCCATCCAAACTTCCAAGTCACCCATCCTATTCAAATATATATATATAATAAGTATAACAAGTTAATAACTGGTTTTTCTTTTTTTTGTTTTACCATAATGTCGTTCTTTGATCTTGTTGAACATGATCACTCGTAAAGCATGAAACTGAAGTAGAAGATGGAAGAGTCAATTCATGTTGTTTATCATAAATATAACTAATACCCATAAGTAAGTAAGTAAGTAATAATAATAATAAAAAGTAAGAAAAGAAGAAAAGAAAAGGAAAGAAAGAAAAGAAAAGAAAAAGAAAAGAAATGTCCCTTTTTGTTATTCCTTTTTTTTTTTATTGAGAAGAATTTGAAACACAACTCTATTATAACCCCAAGACTTATCTTCAAAGGAGATACAATATATAAAATCAAAATAAATAATCATCATTATACTATCATTGAATAATCTTTTCTTTTTTTATCTTTTTATTTTTCTATCTGGCATGAATGAATATCCCTTTTTTGTAAAATATAAAATATATAAAAAAAAAAAAACGCGGTATTTAAAAATATTATATGGATTCAATGATAATAGTATAATAATGATGATGATCATTGAACATATTCTAGTTGATTTTATAAATCAACTATTTTCTTTCTTTCTTTCTATTCTTTTATAAAATTGAATCTATCATAGTCTCCCAATTGGCCACAAATTAGAAAAGGGACGCGTATTTTAAGGTCCGTGTCTATCTCTTCTTTTTTTTTTTCTCTTTCTTTTTTATAATAATAATATGAATTATTCTTCTGCTGAACATTTGTATGGAGATAATGATAGTATATATTCTAAAGTTGAATTCAGTAAACAACTTGCACAATCCTCTTTACTATCTGATGAACTAATACAACGTTCAGCAAGTCAGTTTGGAATTAGGCCAAATACTTTATTAGATCAAAATATAATGGAAAACGAGGTATACTTTTACTACTCTACCTAAATTTATTATTATACTCATCTTCTTCTTTTTTTTTATATATATAATTGAAAGATCTATCCGTTATCACAGCGACGTCGACCTCTATTGCCTCAACAACAACAACAACAACAACAACGACAACAACGGTCTCTCCGATTACCAACAACAACAACACAAGAAGAAGAAGAAGAAGAACAAGAAGAAGGTCATGATAAGTGGGTAAATTCAATTACTTGTTAAAGAAGAGAAAGAGCCACTTAACGTTATATATATGATAGAAACCACAAGATTTGGATGAACAAAGTGAACTTCAATTCCTTGTACGACATCTTCAACGAGAAAATGAACAATTATTAATGGCCTTACAACGTAGTCATGATGGATTAATCAAGTGTCGCCAAGAAAAAAGATTATTGGAAGATATGTTACAAGATCAACGGAAAATGACTTTGGATAAAGAATTGGAGGATTGTATTTCAGGAACGCCATCCAACGAGGTAAAATAAAATAAAATAAAATGAATAAAATTCTAATATTTATCTATAGTGGAGTAAGCAAGAATTATTGGCTTTAGTGGAACAGGTAGAACAACGACAAAAAAGGGATATACAACATCGAAATGATTTACTATTTCAAAAACAATACTTGATGCTTGCTAATGCAGCACTTGAATCATGGTAAGAGGGGAAATAAATATAATATATATATATATATAAAGATCATGTCAAGATAAAATCTTTTTCTATCTATCTATCTATATAGTGAACAAGAATCATTAGATGTATTACAACAATTAGGTGTTACCAAGGCTGATCCCCCACTTTCTCCATGGTCTAAATGTCGAGCATGTATGTGGACCATCATTGCTGTGAAACGCTTCCAAGCCGGTGTATCATCTTCCTTGGCAAACAGAGTCAATCATGACGATCACTCTTCTTGGCAGTGAAATAGAATAGAATATCTTATATACCCCCCCCTATTTATCTATTTTTTTTTTTTGTCAAAAATAAAATTTTCTTTATTTAGTTTTGTGATGTTGAATGAATAAAGTATTGTACAATAACATAAGGTATAAAAAGAAAAAAAAACTATGTGCAAAAGCTAGACATATATATATATAATATGTAAACTAAGAAAGTAAAGGGAATAAAAAAAAATTGACTATATACTATTGAATAAAAAAAAAGATGGTAGATCAAATAAGAGCTCCATAATGAGGTGGACTTTGGTTTCGTTTGTTGCCAATGGTACGTTGTGGATAATAATGAGATGACCAAGCATTGTATTGTCGAAGTCGACTATCCCCTTCTCCAAGTAGATGATGATGATATAATCGACTACCAATACATGAATTTTGTAATAAACTTTCATGAAGTTCATCTTCTCTTGCTTCCTTTTCTACCATCATCAAAGTAATCAATGTTATTAAAAGAGATCCCATCTATAAATAAAAAAAAAAAAAAGGAATGTCAATCAGATACTTTTTTTTTTTTTGTAATGATATACCTGAAGAATCAAAAATATAAATAATCCAACTAAAAGTCCATGATGCCAAGTTGTACCAAATTGAAGCCAAGCTGATTTACATCCTATAGTAGAAATTTGACAAGTCAAGGGAACAGGTCGATCTTGAGGAGATGCATAACCACAACAATGAAACCTTTTTGAAAAAAGGATTAAAAACTTATTGCTTATCTCGATTTCAATCAACTTACAATTGTTCAATATCCAATAAAAACCATTCATCATGCGTATAAAAAAAGTCCCATATTATCTTGATTTTGGCATCTAACATATGATCTTGAGATTGAATATAAAGCCAACCTAAACTCATCAGTTGACAAAACAGTGCCAAGGCCGTGAAACCACAATATACTTTTAAAAATCCAGCATGTTCTTGATGACTTCCAAAACCTGCCAAGAAGCTCATTAAGCCTACTATACCACCTATTGACAATAATCCCATACTAGTACTTAAACTGACATTGCCTGCGAGAAGATATGCACCTATAGAGAAAGTGTGAGAATCATAAAAAAAATAAATAAATTTTGTTTCATTCTATTTATTTACCACTACAAGCCATGATGAGTCCAAGTACCTAATTTATAATTTTTTTTACAAGGTACAATTAGATCAAAAAAAAAAAGTCTTGGCTTTTTTAATATAATATATAGTTTACCATGATGGATACATGAAAAAGAGCCAAGATTTCACGTAAACCTTGACTACGACGTCTTTGACGTTGATAAGTATTCCCTCTATCAGTCATTTTAGAGAGAGAATATATATATATTTAAATGTAAGAAAAAGGTGGGAAAAAGAAAGAAAGAAAGAAAGAGAAAAAAAAATGAAAAAAAGAAGGTCGGGATATTCTACAGTCAGGGTCAAAGAATTTCTTTTTCTCTAGGTATGACCCAAAAAGGCAATACTGGAGATTGTACACTTTATTCAATAAAAAATGACGGAATTCAAAGAATAAGATGGCGCAAAAATAGGAAATAAAATATCGTAAGGATAGAAAATAAATGACAGAAGAAAAAAATATAATTGTCGCATAATCAAATAGACAATATAAGAAAATAGATATCATGAAAAAAAATGAGCAATCAAAAAAAAAAAAAAGGAAAGAAATCCACCAATTGAGTTCACCAAGTTAACATATAAAAAAAAAAGATAAAAAAAATAAGATAAAAAATGAGTAATACTTATCCAGATAAAAATATTTCACTAGCTTACCATTTAAGTGTAACGAGATCGCCGTAGCGAAAGTAGGATGGCGATAACCATCCCGGAAATTGTTGAATAAAAAAAAAAAAAGGCTGACCGTAACCACGCAAATGCGCATTAGCGACCACGGTCAAGCCCAGAAACAAAAAAGAGGTAGATCAATGGAGAAACAGACAGAGGTGGTTGAGTTATTAAAGGATGCTTGTAAGGAAAAAGATAGGCAAAAAAAAGGAAGACAGACCAAAAAGTAAGCAGGTAGGCCAAAAAGATGAATATAATGTAAAGAAATAAAAAAAAAAGTTAAATCAAAGGGATCCTTTTATAAGAAAATGAATCACTCGTGCAATTATGAACTAATTTTAGTTGATAAAATGATGAGACAAGATGTAAGCGAGTTTTATCTTTTTTTTAAAAAATATTAGCAACATTTCTATCTTTATATCGTATCTAATTCATCATCATTTTTTTTAGTATCTACTTTATTATTTTAGTATCTACTTCATCATTTTTTTTTTTAGTATTAGCAACATTTCTCTCTTTCTATTGTATTTAATTTATCATTGTCTTTTTTAGTATCTACTTCATCATTTTTAGTATCTACTTCATCATTTTTTTTCTTTTTTTTTTTTTTTTAGTGTTAGCAACATTTCTCTCTTTATAATAAAGTTAATTATATAAATGCTCTGCATTAAATTCTATTATTACAATATCCATGTACTAAGTGATACATGATACTGACTTGTTTTTGTCGTGTTTTAGTTTAATTACTAGATTTCTTTTTTTTAGTTGTTCTATTTTAAATGATAGTATGATCGTGCACAGGATACTTATTATTGCCATTTTTTAATTTCCATAGATGTGGTGAATCATCATTATTATATTGATTTATCATGTTGGCTGATAAAAGAGTGTTTTGACATTTTTCAAAGAAAAAAAGAAAAGAAAAAGAAAATGCTGTTCTGTCAGAAGGTAACTAGAATGAAGTATTTTGTATTTTATCAGAAATTTGTACAGTGATTGACGACAATGTTTCATCATCCATCATCCATCCTGTAATCATCCAATATACAATCATCCGTTATCACATATCATCAATCATGAATCATCAATTATGAATCATCAATCAATTGATACCTAAAAAAGAATGGACAACACCCAAAGCTGCTAAAAATATGAAAAGCTTATGTTACTTTTCTTTTGTGTCTTTTATTATTAATAAACAAGTTATCATCAATGTGTTGTGTGTTTTTAATGTACTCTACCGCCATCTCTGGAGCGATATCTGAAAAAGTGGTAATGCGCCATTCATTTTGGGAAAGTACGATATTTTATTTGATAACATCACGAAAAGCATTTTCTTGTGACCCGACAAAAAACCTTGAAAACACTGTATATCAAAAAAAAAAAAAAAAAAAAAAAAAAAAAAAAAAAAACTGTATGATGAAAAGTCATCCAGTTTTAACTTAATATATATAAAAATAAATGAAGAAAAAAATATCGAATGATCTTTTTCTCTTATATATAATGATGATTAATGATGATATCTTTTTTATTGATAAGAAAAAAATAAATAAAATACATAATATATATAATTTTAGATGTAACCATTCACTTTCAAAGTCTTGTTACCATACACAAGAATGTTCCAACTAGTAGCTGCTACCATCAATAATGGTACAGGTTTACATGATAAAATAGCTTTCTTTGCATTTAAAAAAGACCAAGATAAACACCAAGCTAATAATTAAGAAGAAATCAATAAATAGTTCTTTTTTTTTTTTTTTTTTTTTTTTACCTGTTGCAATACCAGCTCCATTTTCACTATCTCCAACATGAGTGACATATCTACAAAGAAAAAGAATGAATATAGGGGGTTGTTGATCGATATTTTTGATTTAAATTACCCTGCTCCTCCATAAATGGCAGTAAATAACAAAGATTGAATGACAGATGGCATACCAGGTGCTTTTCTAGCTGACAGTGGTAAAGTTGCTAATGCTTTTTTTTCATTTCCCGATAAAGGTACAAACGAAAAAAAAAAAAAAAAAAAAAAAAAAAAAAAAAAAAAACATCAATTCATTAGCCTATTTGATTGTCTTTTTTTTTTTTTTTTCTTTTTAGACTTACAAAGTGCTGATAAGCCCCAAATAGAAGTAGGTGTATTAGCTTGATGATCAAGAAATGTCACCGGTGGTTTTTCTGGTGATATTTTATTGGTCATCTTGAAAAAAGTCAAACTTTTATACTGGTGAAAAAAAAAGGAAAAGAAATAATGAAAAAAAGAAAGAAAAGGGAAGGAAAATGGAAGAACAAACTCAAAAAAAAAAAAAAAACTATTGACTGGAAAGACACAGAATTCAAGCACCGCATCTTTTTTTTTCTTTTCTTTTTTTTTTTTTTTCTTCGACCTTTCTTTCTTCTAACCCAGCATGACTTTGAATCCAGTGGTTATAGGTGCAATACGTGGGGCAAAGAAAGAACTAGGTCATCTCGGTAAAAGAAACAAATCTTTAATAATAATAATAATATGTTACCTAACTTTTTTTTTGTCTAGTTGTTCCTGTGATTATTGGTCAAGAAATCACTATTGGTCGCGCAAAAACGAAGTAACTATCTTTATTTTATATTCTTATGTTTTTTATTTATCTCTTCTTTTATTCCCTTCCTTTTATATAATAGTACTATTGTTGTGGATTCTGAATTAGTTAGTCGTACCCATTGTCGAATTTATTTGGTAATGATCTTGACACTTTCTTAAATGATTCAAACTCACGTTTTTTTTTTTCTTTCTCACTCCTAGTTGGCAACTAGTGAAGATCACCATATGGTTTATGTAGAGGTATAAAGTAAAAAAAAAAAATATCATTGTTTTTGGTAATAAAAGAAAAAAATATATTCAACTTTCTTTATATATATATATATATATATTCATATAGGATTTTAGTCGTGGTGGTACTTTTCGTAAGTATAGAAACGTTGAATTTATGCTAGTCAAAAAACTCTAATAAACATAATCTATCTTAGTGAACGGTGTTCGAATTGGCAAAGGGAATCATCGAGCTCTTTATCCTGGATGTATTTTAACTATGGCTTTACCTACTATACGTAAGTTTTTCAAAAAAAAAAAAAATAAAATATATAAGAAATAACCATTACTTTTATAGCATTTTCTTTTATTCGTATGGGAACGGACTGGACAGAAACTACGACAATGGTAAAAAAAAAAAAAAAAAAAATATAAAGTATCTATTTATTTATTATTATCTTTTTTATTTATTTTTATTTATAGAATTTAACTTGTGGACAAGTAAAGATATCTGATGAAATGATCGGTTCTGGCTCTCAATCCAAAGTATATCTTGTTGCTAATGAATTTCCTTGTCGACATCAATTTGTATGTCGTCGTACACGAAAACAAAAATTATTTGGCGGTGATCGACGTTTACATGAATTACAATTGAAGAATGAACTTGAATTATTACAAACATTCCATCATGTAAGTGATTCCAATCATTACAATATAATGTTTACCTTTTTTTTTTGGTAGCCAAATATCATTCAATTGATAGATTATACCATTCATTCTGATAATACTGTCTCAATGTTTTTTCCTTTGGTTTGTGGTGGTTCTCTAGAAGTTTTATTGAAAGGCAGAAATATGTTACTTGCTGAACAACAAGTTCAATTTATTATGTATCAATTATTCTCTGGTACAAAGGTAAGACATTATTTAAAGTTGAAAAGAAAAAAAGGAATGATTATATGGATTTACTAATTCGATTGGCTTTTTATGATTAGTATCTTCATGGTAACCGGATTATTCATCGAGGTATAAAGAAGAAAAAAAGAATGAACTTTTGATCCATATTGATCCTTCTTTTATATATATATATATTATACAATATTGATCGGTTTATTCTAGATCTCAAGGTAAATGATTCAAAAAAGAAAGTCTTAAAATAGGACATTTTGAAATGAATATAAAACCTTACTATTCTATCAAGCCAAGTAATATTCTAGTATACAAGACTGGTCACGCTTACCCACGCATTATCATCACTGATTTTGGATTATCTATTCAAATGGATAAGGAACAATTATGGTCGCATAGTGATGGAACTAAAAGGTAATAATAATTACGCCAAACTTTTCTCTAATCTGTTTCCCTTTTTTTTTTTTTTTTGTATTATTGAAAACAGTTACTTTGCTCCTGAATTGGCAAAAGATGATACTTCTTGTGATCCTTTTGATACCAAAGTAGATTGTTGGAGTCTGGGTTTAATCCTTCATCAATTATTGACACGTTATTTACCTTTTGAACTGGATGCTGAATATAAACAAGAAAGTATCAATGTCGATGATCATGGTTTGTGGAAACTTCAACGACAATGGATTCTATATGGACAAGTGAATATAAATTTACCTTTAATCTCATCTCAAGGTAATGAATAAGAATTACAAATTAAAATAAAAAAAATTCATCTTTTTTTTTTTTTGGTAGCAATATCATTGACGTGTCATTTATTAGAAAAGGAACCAAGTCAAAGATGGTCAAGTCAACAAGCTTTTGAATCCCCTTTTATTCAAGATGGATTGGCCAAACCTTGGTTTCTTGATGCACATAATCGAATGATGGATTCTTTTATGATGGATTCTTCTGTACAAATGGAGGATGATTTGATGATGCCTTCCAAATCACTATTGCCTACACCCAAGGTTTCCATTGCCAATCCAATTCCATTTCCTGGTGATCAAGCACAACGACAAGCATTTTATATGACAATCAATCAATAATTCATTCATATCCCCATAGTGTATATCTATTATTATTATCTCCTATCATCACGTTTAGCATTAGCATAAAATAATCAATCAATAAAAAAAAAAAGTCAAATCAAATCTCTGTTTAAATTCCAAGATCTTGGGAAGGGGTATTTTTCTGAATCATCATTCTGAAAGTATATCTCTGCTGACTTTATTCTTCAGGCTTCACTCACGTAACTGACCAATCAAATCAAATTCCCCACTTCTATATTTTTTTTATATATATATATTCAAAAATGGGTATCTTTTTACTTTTTCATTTCCTTTCTCCTTTTTTTTTTTTTTTTTGTTGATTTTGACAAAAAATAATAATAATACCATGACTACCACACAACAACAATATTTATTGGTCAAAGCAGAAAAAGCTATTTTATCACCTCAACATGCCACTGCACCTACTCAAGTTTTAATTGACCAAACCACTGGCAAGATTATACAAATCGGTCAAGCTATTGACATTCCCAAAGATACCCAAATTCTGACTTTAGATAATGATCAACTTTTGATGCCTGGTCTTGTTGATGCTCATGGTAAAAAAAGAGGAAAAAAATAAAATGAAAGTTATTGTTGTTCATCTTTTTTTTTTTGTGGATAGTCCATTTGAATGAACCTGGACGTACGGAATGGGAAGGATTTGAAACAGGGACCAAAGCTGCAGCTGCTGGAGGGATTACCACGGTGATTGATATGCCTTTGAATGCTATTCCACCTACAACGACACCTGACAATCTGGATATCAAACTGAATGCGGCCAAAGGACAATTACATGTGGATGTTGGTTTCTGGGGTGGCGTGATTCCTGACAATAGTCAACACTTACCTGCGTTACTTGATCGTGGTGTACGTGGATTTAAATGTTTCTTGATCGAATCTGGTGTGGATGAATTCCCATGTGTGAATGAAGAACAAGTTCGTTTAGCCATGGATCAAATGATTCATTCTGATAAGGTGCTTTTATTCCATGCCGAAATGGACTGTGATCATTGTAGCAATAATACAAAAGAATTGGATCCTCGTACGTATAATAGTTTTTTACAATCAAGACCTCAACAATTGGAAACAACCGCCATTGACATGATCATCCGTTTGACACGTGAATATTATGAAAAGGGAACACCTGTCAATACTCATATTGTTCATCTCTCTGCCGCTGATGCTCTGCCTGCCATCCGCCAAGCCAAGAAGGATCATTTACCTCTCACTGTCGAAACTTGCTTCCATTACTTGAATTTTGCCTCTGAAACGATTCAAGACGGTGCTACTCATTTCAAATGTTGTCCTCCTATTCGTGAAGCCAATAACCGGGAAGCCCTTTGGACGGCTCTTTTGGATGGCACTATCGATTATGTCGTCAGTGATCATTCTCCTTGTACTGCTCAACTCAAACGATTGGATACTGGTGATTTCGGACAAGCCTGGGGTGGAATTGCTTCTGTACAATTTGGATTACATATACTTTGGACAGAAGGTCGTCGTCGTGGTGTAACGTAAGTACCAAAAAAAAAAAAAAAAAAAAAGGAATATCAAATGATTTGATCTTTTTTTTTTTTGAATGACTAGACTTCAACAATTGATTCACTGGTTGAGCAAGGTACCAGCGGAACGAACACAATTACATCATCGAAAAGGAGAAATCAAGGTTGGAAATGATGCTGATTTAGTGATCTGGCGTCCTGAAGCTTCATGGAAGGTGGATGTCAAGGATATTCATTTCAAGAATAAATTATCTCCCTATGTCGGTACTACCTTTTATGGTGTGGTGGATCAAACCATTGTTCGTGGTCAAACTGTGTTTGATCGCTCTTCTTCTTCTTCTTCTTCTTTTGCCTCTGTGCCTCTTGGTCAAACTTTATTAGAATAGATTCTTTTTTTTTGTTTTTTGTGATTCGTTTTTCCTTCCCTGTTTGTATTTTGTTTGTGTTTATTGCTTTTTTCAATAAAGAAAAATATGGTTTTCCTTTTTTTTTTTTTTTTGGTAATATCATCTTAAGAATTCATCAACAAATATTTAAAATATTAGTCATCATTTGGATACTATGGTGCTAATGATCAAAGGATCAAAACATCTAATCTACCATCTACTTGTTTCATTGCCCACCATCTGTCATCCCACACCCGTATTATATACTAGATCAAAAAAAAAAAAAAAATACGGATATATATATATATATATGACAAGACATCATTTTTTTTTATTATCATTATATAATACACTAATTAAAATCATAAAGGTATCTTTCCAATTCGAATCGAACACTTTGTGCCACTGCCCGAATAAAATCAAAGCTAACATTACATTTGTACTTGGCCGCATCCAATTTGTCCATACCAGTACATCGTACTAATAATCGTAATGTTGTCAAACTTGTAATCTAAAACAAAGAATATTAAATAATGCTATATATATATATATTTGGTTTACCTGAAGTTGAATATCAATACTATCTTCCAATTCATCATCAATAATACTATAAAAGATGGCCAACATACGTTCAATCGGGAATGCTTTGGGACCAAGTAATTGTTGTCGCATCTAATAATAGATGATCATTATTAGAGATTGTCATCCTTCTATATATATTTTGTTTACCTTGCCACCAGTTTGTTCAGCTTTGCCTTTTCGAGTACCACCACCTTTTCTTTTCGATCGTTCTTCTGGTCCTTTGGCAAAGTAACGCATATCAAATCGAGGAGGATTATAACTTGCCAAATAACATGCCAATAATAAGAATTTTGTATAATAAGGAAGATCAAAATCACCTAACCATATCAAACTTATAAGTATCATCCAAATTTTTTTTATTTATTTATTTATTTTACCTTTTCCTGTTGATCTTGTATGAGATAAAAAAGCACCTACTCTTTTATTTTCATCTAATTCTTGATCCAATTGTTGTGTTTCTTTACTCCATTCCGCACTTGAGATTTCACGTAAATACAATTTGTCTGTGGCTTCGGCAAAATAAGGTTGTGCATGCTTGAATAATTTGGCTGTTTCATGTATTCCCACTAACATACACATATAATATAAAATTGAGTTCATAATAATGAGTTGATTGAGTTGGGAGAGGGAAATTACCTGTGCCTTCTTGAATTGGTTTGAGATACAAAGGGAATAATAAGGCAGCAAAGTAACGTAATTCATTCAAATCTTTACAATTATGATTAAAGATAGAATAAATCAATTCAATATATTTGATAAAAAAATCATCATCCAATTCCGTCATTTTGTTATCATCTTGTATTTGTACTTGTCTTTCTACAGTAGCAAAGTCCAATAATAAAATCTGTAACGTATCTTCTTTGGTGTAATCAGGAAATCGGATATACATCGGTTCATATGAGCCACCTTTCATACGGAATTTTTCAAATACAATAGTACTAATCAGTAAAACACATACATTCCGTTGTGTCTAACAGGGTACATCATTAGTAAAAAAAAAAAATTATATTATAATCACACTTACGATTTCAGAAAGACGTAATAACACCGGTAGAATGGAAGGAGGCATATCTCGTAACCGTTCAGCGCGATCCAACACCTTTCAGTCCAAAAATAAATAAATAAATAAATGACGATTCTCCATTATTGGACTTTTTTATTTTTGACTTACTAAATAGATAGTTTCCTTTTGTCCTAGTTGAATCCTGTCGTCATTGGCTTTACCAGAATTGGTTGGAACAGTGACACCTTGTTGAATGATTTTGACAAACTGATGAATAGATTCAGCTTTACAAATGTTGGAGAATTGATTATCGATCCCAGGTGTCCAGCCACACCATTGATTCAAAGCACGTTCAAAGATCATACGTGGAGTATAGTTTTCAACACAATGGACATACGCATAGTGAGTGGAGGGTAAATGAGATGCTAATACGGAACGAACAACGCAGGTCTTTCCCGATGATGAATGTCCATAGACAAATATACTCGGTACCACTGTATCTGTTGGCTAAAAAAAAAAAAAAAGAAAAGAGAAGGAACATGAATCTTATTGTTCCTAAGAACATTGTGATTTGATCTTTCCTTTTTTTTTTTTACATTGCCCATTAATGAAACAAGTTTTTGGATCTGTTTGGATCTACCAGGGAATCGTTGTTCAAGTGAAGCAATAGACGGTGATTGCATCGTGATAAAACTTGAATCTATGTATAAAAAAAGAAAGAGAGGAGGAAAAAAAAAAAAAGATGACAGTTAAGCTTTTTTTTTTCAGTTCACAACCGCTGACCCTGAAATCACCTTCCCCCTTGTTTTTTTTGTGATGAGGTACAACATACAGAATTGATTTATTAATCAAAATATATTGTATAAATAAACATAAAGTAAAAGTAAGTGTAATACTAACTAGTTAAACTACAACTTAGGATTGTTAGTTAACAACTACCAGTAGAAGTCCAAACACCAGTAGAACCACCGGGAGTGTCACCTTGAGTCCACCAAGCAGCCTTCCATATCTTACCGTTGTAAGTAACTTGATCACCAGCAACATAAACAGTAGCGCTATCCCAAGCCTTGATAGAACCACAACCACCTGATGATGTAGGGGAAGAAGTAGGAGCAGAGGAAGTAGGTTTAACACTAGTAGCAGAGGAAGTAGGTTTAACACTAGTAGCAGAGGAAGTAGGCTTGACACTAGTAGTAGCAGATGTTGCGGAAGTAACAGTACCACCATTACCACCACCACTAGAACCTGTCAAAATCTTAGCAACAACATTCAATAATTCACCATTATCTTCATCCACAGACCAAACCATCAAACCACCCAAGTTCTTGCTAAGTGCATAATCTGTTTTAATACCAACAGAAGTAGGATCATCATAAGAAATGAAATCTTTGGTAGTAGGATTGAATAACCATGGTGTTTGAGTAATGTTGTCCCAGTTACGAATCCAAGGAGAAGCAGCAGTGGTAGGAGTGGTAAGTACACCTTGAGATCGCAAGTTAGCATAACGCCATACACCAGAAACACCACCAGGGTCCTTGGAACAATAAGGATCTTGCCAATAAGCATCATTAGAATCACCAGAAGGAGGATTACCAGCATTTTGAGGTTGATATTGATTTGTTTTTGACATGTCAACAGTAGCAGCTAAAAAAAAAAAAAAAAAAAAAAAAAAAAGTATATTTACATCATCAAATCAAAATCAATTATTTTTTTTAACTTACTTGCAGATCGTCCATAAAAGGCAACACCAGGAATAATTTTACTTGCAGGTACACCAGCAGACATCCAATTATTAATGGAGGACACAAAACTATCAGCATCACCCAATCCAGGTTCAAAGTTGAATGGTGCATTAGGACCAGAAGTGGAGTTCCAGGCACCATTGATATCATAAGTCATCAAATTGAATCGATCAATCACTTTGACATAATCAGATACATCTGTCATATAACCACCAGGTACCTTGAATGTACGTACATGGCAAGCAATGGAGATTTCCTTGGATCCAGCAGGGAAACTACTATCAAGAGCAGCACGCAATTCTTGAAGTAAAGTCAAATAATTTTTAGCATCATTTTGAAGATCCACAACATTACATCCAGCACCTTGAGAACCAGGATATTCCCAATCTAAATTTTTAATTAATAATATAAATGATCAGCAAATGATGATGATGATTATTTTTTTTTTTTTTTACCCAAATCAATGCCATCCAAATTATATTTCTTGATTTCACCAATATTCCAATTGATGAAGGTTTGACGTTGAGAAGCATCAGCAGCCACAGTACTATAAGTCAAACAACCGGACCAACCACCTACAGAAAGAAGGACTTTGGCATTTTTAGCATGAGCAGCAGATACTAATTGAGGTAATTGTGTTTCCACTTGTTGAGGATCGGTATAAGTGGGCGTCGCACCACTGATCAAAATGGCAAATGCATAATTAATATGGGTGTACTTGCTAAAATCAATTTGAGATACAGGATACTTTGCATAAAGCCCTAATAATAGTAAAAGTTGTCAATCATGGATAAAATAGAATGATAATAAACTTACAGTTAGGAAAATAACCTACAAGTGATTGAGCAGCAAGAGCAGAAGAGGCTGAGAAAAGAAGACTTCCCAAGAGTGCAAATTTCATATTTTTTTTTTTAATTGAAAAAAAAAGGAAAGGAAGGTTTCTTGATGATTAAAAGATATGAATAAAGAAGAAAAAGAAATGGAATGAAAAAAAAATGGATGATTTTATATATAAAAAAAAGACATTGACACTCCGAACTCCTTTGAAATCCACTACTTTTTTTTTACATAAGCCTTTCCATTTCTGTGATCATAAATGAACCATAACATTCATCTCATCATATGATTTAACATCATCATGTCATCCATCTTTCTTGTAATGAAAAAAGAAAATATCAACTTACTCTCTCTCTCTATCTATCTATCTATCTTAGTCCGGTTATTAATCATTACTTGTCAAATGTCATACCATGTTTGTTTGTTTATATAAACAAGTATTAAATGAATGATTATTAAAATAAGATTATATTGATTGAGTATTAAAATGATGATTATCCAACCTGATTATGTAAAAAAAAAAAAAAAAGTGAGTGAAGGAGAGTTCAAAGAAGAAAAAAAAAAAAGATAAAACATCACACACACACACATATATATAATCATTCCCACATGATCTATATTCATTTTAATGTACCTGAAAACTACTTGATAATCATACTATCACAAAACCCTTTCCACAGTAAAGAAAAATAAGGGTCATTTAAATTTCTCACTTTGGTCAGGTTCCCTTCATTTTTTTTTTTTTTTTGTATAAGGGAATCATCACCAATTTAAGGGTAGGTCTCACTTGTGTTCACGTGGGACAATTTTGATCCTTCATTTTTGTATCTTCTCCAACTCTTTGATATTTTTTACTCACACAAATGATTGGATTGTTTAAGACAAAACTTGATATCAGTGAGTCATCATCTATTTTTATTGTTCTCTTCATAAAAGAAAAAAAAAGTATTTGCTTTGTAATTGTTGGATACATTCCGAGGATGCCATGGGGTCTAGATAAGAAAACGAAGAACCCAAAATTTTCTTATGAAATAGTCTGGATGAATGTTCCTGAATTTTTTTTTTTAATGATTGAGTAATATAAACCTCTTTTAATGATCGAAATAATATTGTCCTACACTTCCATTATATGATCGCATATCGTACAAAATAACTATTTTCTTGTAATCAATGTAACCTTGAGGAAGTCACCCAATCTTTTTTAGACATCATCATGAATATATATATATAAAAAAAGAAATGATGATTCGTATCATCGAATGATGTAATCAAATTTATTACGTGATAATAGTATATGATTTTTTTTTTAACTTGGATCATCATAGTAAATATGATTGCGCTATAATGTGGGGTCCAGGCGGAGTTTCATTCACGTATTACCAATGCGTGATTTTTCCTTTCTTGCCTCTGTTTCCCTTTTCAGTTTTCTCCATTCGTTTGCAAAAAGGTATGAATTCTTTCATGCATCCATCCATCCATCCATCCATCCATTTAAATCATTTACTATTATCTCCTTGTTTTTAATGCTAAATACAACAATATCAATTTTACAATATATATTCACCCCACGTCATTCATAAATATATACAACGTATTCAACGATAGACGAATTAACATGCTTTTCTTTTTTTTTTCATATATATATCATTGATTGATGAATAATAGTTTGTTTTTTTTTTTATCATGCAAATTTTTGTCAAGACTCTTACTGGCAAGACCATCACTCTTGAAGTGGAAAGGTAATTGAAAGAAAAAAGACACCATCATGTAACTTATCTAATCAATTAAATAAACCTTCATGTAACAGCTCCGACTCCATCGACAATGTCAAGCAAAAGATCCAAGACAAGGAAGGTATTCCTCCTGATCAACAACGATTAATTTTCGCTGGCAAACAATTAGAAGATGGTCGTACTTTATCTGATTACAACATTCAAAAGGAATCTACTCTTCACCTGGTACTTCGTCTTCGTGGTGGTATTATTGAACCTTCCTTGAAGGCTTTGGCCTCCAAATACAACTGTGAAAAGATGATTTGTCGCAAGTGTTATGCTCGTCTTCCTCCTCGTGCTACCAACTGTCGTAAGCGAAAGTGTGGTCATTCCAATCAACTCCGTATCAAGAAGAAACTCAAATAAATCTTGTATCAACCCTCTCTCTTTTTTTTTATCCTTCTCCCTATATTTCTTTACTTACATAGTTTAACTTGTGTATATAACTTGATTATCTTTTGACAATAAAAAAAATATACTTTTTTTTATCTTTTATCAACCCTGTCTCTAATAGAACTTAATGCTTTTTTGATCCTGGTACTTGAAAACTTGAACATCCGATTCGCTTTTTCCCTTTTTTTTTTATTATTTTCTTTTTTCTTTCTTACATTATGGTGACCTTGATTCGATCAACACACTTAAGCATCCCATCTTTTACAACCTTTAGACGACAACAAAGATCTTTATGGACACGAGTGAGTAGTGGAAATTCAACATTGAAATCATGTATAGATGATTGTTTCACACAACAACAACAACAACAACAACAACAACAACCGAGTATTTGTTTTGCCTTGTTTTCCAAATCATTTGCCAGTCAAGAATACAATGATGCTATCAAATATCTCAATAAACAATTCCCCAAAACAACAAGTGTCATGGGTTGTGTGGTAGATCGTACTGCTAGTGATCATCCTCAAGGTCATGGCATTAGTCTTTTGTTCGGATACAATGAACATATTCAACCATTCCAAGTACAGGATTCACCACAACGACATAAAGCACGCAGTATCTCTGTAGGACGATGGGGTCAAGTCTATGATTTCGATCGGTTCAAATATCAAGACAATAGTTTGGATACCATGGGATGGTTATCATTCGACACGATCAGTCAACCACCTCAACAGCATGTGGATGTTTTTTTAGCTGGATCTCAACCACCTTCATTTATATTGATGGCAAGTGATCATGAACCTGATCAAGTTTTGACATCGTTGGATACCACGTACCCTGACACTCCTAAATATGGCATTCTTGGTGCATCCACTCCTTTTTTGACCGGTTCACCTTATACCATGTTTTATCAAGATCGTATCATGGAAGCAGGGATGATTGGTTTTGCCTCTTATTCTTCTTCTTCTTCTTCTTCTTCTTCTTTGGTTCATTATCCTTGTTTGGAACCTTTGGGTTCTTCTTTACAAATCACTCGAGCACGTGGCAATATTATTTTGGATTTGGATGATCAAGGTGCCACTCGATTATTATTACAATTGATCAATCAAGTCAATGTTTCCAAAGATGAAGCTTTTTATTTGGGTATCTATCAAGATGATGAAAATATGACGGTGGCTCGTATCACAAGTGGTGATCCAGGACGTGGTAATATGGCCGTCGATACAACTTTGGATTTACAACAAGGTCAACGTGTACAATTCATGAAAACCAATAAATCTCACTTGACTCCTCAACAACTTTTAACTGGTACTCAAGGTAATATATATATTCAATCTTATAAGAGTTGACTCATCCATCATTGCTTTTTTTCTTTTTTTTGGTCAAAGATCATACTATGGTATTTGGTGTAGTGGATTTGGATCATACTATCGATACAGTCATGCCATTGAAAGAATCTATGACAACAACAACAACAACAAATACATTTGGTGCTACCAGTGAAAATGGGATGATTGTGGGAAATCCTGGCAGGCCAAGTCAATTACATCAAGTTCCTTTTTCCTTTGCCACTATAGATCATATTTGATGAATTAGAATAAACATAGATAAGATAGTATTTATTGCATATATAATAAAACAAAAAAAAAGTTCAAACATTGAAACTCATAACGAGATCTTTAGCGAGTAACTTGACACAACGGTTAGAAGGCCATTGGAATTGTAATTGTTCAGATGCGTTGGTAAGATCTAATGAAACAAAAACAAGATATATTTCAATGTAAAAAAAAAAAAAAAAAAAAAAAAAAAAAAAAAAAAAAAAGAGATTGTAAAATTGGACTTACTATTATCATTGGATTCAGGTAATGCAAAAGAAAAGACTTTGTAAGGTTTCTGAGCACCAGCAGAAGAAGAAGAAGGTGATGATTTTGGATCACGGATATGAGATAAACCACTTGTAAACATACCAAATAAACTGAGTTGAGCATACCATACACGTACGGTTTGATCGGTTAAGGAACCTGTGGCTATCCATTTGGCATCCGGAGAAAATTTGACCACATTCACAGGACCGGTATGACCTTCCAAGACCACTGATCGCGTTGCTGTTTGTAAATCATATACAATGGCTGCTCCTTCTAAAGTACCCACCACCAATTTTTGTGCATGACTACTAAAATCTACCGATGGATAACTAGGAAATACAAATCAAAAAAAAAAAAATAATAAATAAATAAATAAAAAAAAATAAAAAATAAAAAAAAAAACTTACATTCGAACCAAATCATGAAGGGTAGAAGTGGCAGTCGCAAGTACAGATTCACGCATATGAGGAATATTGGGATTCAGAGTTTTGACTACAGCTTCCATGACACGATAAACATGACCATATAATAACATTGGATTCTATAAAAAAAAAAAAAGAGAGATGATATATAGAGAATTCTTTCATTTTTTTTTTTTTTTTACCTTGCGTATAAAGGAAGAAATCATTCTCAAACAAGCTAAACGATGATTAATATTCTTGGCATGAATAGTATCATAAGTCAAGGTACCAATGACCAAAGGCATATGATTGTTTTGAGCAATAGTGAAGATGGCATTTTTGGCTCCTTGACGAATCATTGCTTGTTGTTGTTGTTGAGTGATTGTTGTACGTAAAGATGGTGAACGGCTGTTGGCATAAGTAATCAAAGTACGAAGTACATTGGATGCATTGATATATGTTTCCCAAATACTAAAGCCTTGACTAAGTAATTCCATAGAAGATAAAATTCTTGTCAACGTTGTTGGATCAATAGATGACATACCACTTGATTCTGTTGTTAGTGTTGATGTTTCTGGTGCAGTTGTTGTGGTTATAGTTGTTGTTGCTGAAGAGGCTTCTTGATGTACTTGTTCTTCTTGTTCCATCATCAAATCTTCCACGTTGTTATCAGATAAAAGTAATGTCAAACTTAATGCAGTAGATTTTCGTACACTACATTGATTTTTTTTTAAAAACAATGATTAGTTCTTTGTATACATGATATGTCTCTCATTTTTTTTTATTTGTTTTACGTATCATCCAGCATCTGGGGTTGATCACAGCCAATAATCCCAAGGAGAATCGTAGCTCTTGTCATCATTTGAGTTTCCATCTCCTCATCAGAAGATGATGAACTTGAGGCAGGTACTATACATAGAATGAAAGAGTATAAGAATAATCATCAGAAAGAATATAATAAAAAAAAAAAAAAGGATTGGACTTACGATATTTTTTCCAATAATGAATGAGTGAATGTAATTCGGTTGCATCCAGTGCCATAATCGCCATTGAGAAGATCGTCCGTGCTTAAAAAAGAACAAGGGAAAAAAAAAAAGAAGAATCAGTTTCATTCAAAAGTTCCCTTTTTGTTCTCTCTCTTCTTTGGTAACTCATTACCTTTTGGATCTTGCCAATACTTGCTCAAAAAAGGTAAAGAAGGAGGACAATAATTCTCTCCTACCTTATGACGTAAATCCTTGCCATAATCCATCATATTATCGCATATCATTGGATTTTCTACTTGTTTTGTAAAAATTTTTTTAAATCAGCATAATAATAATTGGTTTCCTAAACTCTTCCTTCCCTTTTTTTCTATGTAAAGATAATTTCACTTACCTTCAACTTGAGATAAAAGAGCAATAGAAAGTAGTCGAGAGGCAGTCAAAGTAGAAGAAAGTGTCCAAGGTTGACGATCATTTTGACTAGGTGCTACTAAAGAGAGATAACCATTGGCTCCACGAATACCATAACTGATCCCATGAGCTGAAGGATGAAATTCATCATTATTGTTCATACTAGGGGAGACAAGGACAGACATCACGGCCGACACCAATTCCCGTTTCTTGATGCGCTGCTGATCTTTATTGTTGAATGTTCTTTTTTTACCATCACTGTTGCTGAGAAGATCATCACTATGATCACGTTGAGTTGTTTGCTGAGAAGATGAGAATATATTATTATTGCTTGCGGTGATGGTATCCATATCGTCGTCATGTTTAGTGTCAAGTGGATCGGTCAAGTCGGGACCAAATGTGGAGGAAGTGGAAGTGGAAAGTGAAGGAAAGGCAGAAGTAGACAATGAAATCATAGGTTGAGGTCGTGTTGCCGTTGAGGATGATGAACCATCCAAGGAGTGGCCGGTGTATGCGTTGGGAGGTAATGTTGATTGTGACGAGTCCAACAAGTCATATACCAGGCGTCGTATATTGAATATAAAGACTTGAGCAAATAATGTATCAGTATAAAGATCTATTTTCAAAAAAAAGAATAATCGTTAGTTTATAAAAAATAAAATAAAAAAAACAATCATCATCTTGCCTTGACTTTGGGAGAGAATGGATCTAGTATGTACAGTGTGATTTGTATTGGGATTGGATTTTCTTGAGGAAGAAGCGGATTGTACAATCCTATTACATGGCCATCTATCATCCGCCATCACTTGTTTTGAGGTTGTTCCATGAAGTACTCGATCTAAATGTCCTGCTTGTAACTGTAATGTAAAAAAAGAAAGTATTATGAGATAATGTCCATCTAGCATTGTTATCATATTTTATTGGCTCACCTGCCATACAAATACAACACCATCCGTGTATCCAAACAAAACATAATCTTCTGAAGGTCGCCATTGAATTTGAGTCAAAGGATAAGTATAACCAGGGATAATATACAAACTAAAGATAGAAGGAAATAGTTAGTTTTTTTTTTTTTCTTTTTCTTCAGAAATGTAACAATATACCAAGTCATGGAATCCACCGATATCAAAGCCAAGGAATGATCATGAGCAATAGATACTACACAACCTCTGACCCTAGAATCCTTTTGTTCAGCAGGTTCAACAAATGATTGTACCGGAGATGCATGCACAGTAAAAGAAGCCACAAATTTTCCATTTCTAAATATATATATATATATATATATATATAAATTAAAAGTGAATAGGTTGATATGGATTGTCCTTTTTTTTTCTCACTTACATCAAATTCCAAATCTTGACACAACCATCACGACCACCGGATAATAGATATTTTTGTTCAGAACTATGATGTTCAGGAACAAGCAAACATGTCACTTTGCCATGATGCGCTTTTTCAAATATCCTCGTATCTTGTCGATTGTAAAAGTGATCAGATAATTGATTTAGATGTAGTAAAGCCATTGTTAATGGGACCACACAAATTGTACCGTTCTCTATAGATAGAGAATTGTGAAGTGAGTTTATGATTAGTGTATTTAAATCTTTTTTTTTTTATTCTTTTATCTTTACCGTATCCTATTGCCAAATGATTACTGCTGACTGGAATGGTACTAGTGATGGAATTGTGTGGTTGTTGTACAGTGGGTGATTGCATTGGCCATATATCCATAAATGATATCTCTGTCATATAGTTAAACATCTTGATCAGTTTTAAGGATAAGCGTATTCTTCTTTTTTTTTTTTACCTTTGCTTCTTGAGATATTGTTATTTTGAGGATCAGACACAAGTGATTCCATGGAAAAAGAAGAAACACCATTGGATCGATTGAAAAAAGTAAGAATCATTGGTGTATTGTTTTCATTGTCATCTTGAGATTGGCATAAAGTAGAAACACATCCATCAAAACGAGAAACAGTAGAGTCTATGGAAAGAAAAGAAAAAAAAAAGGATATCATGAGGATCTTTTTCTTTTTTTTTTTTTTAATTGTTGGACTTTACGGTTTTCATTAGGGAAAGAATAAGTTGTTGATAATGTTGCACTAGGAAATAAGACAAGTCAATCTTTATCTGATTTTTTCAATCATCAAGCCTACCTGTAATAAAGCTGAGAATCCTTGGATACTACAGTCCCATTGGGTACACCTTGAGGGGAATGCAATCTGTAATCAAAAACAGTACCATCCTATATATATATATATATATATATATATATATAAAATAATGATGTTACAAATAATTGGTTTAACGATATCATTTTTTTCTTACCAAAGTCCAAAGTACCAATCGATCATGACCAACCCATTCACCGCCTACCCATTCTACTTGTTCTTCTGATAATGATGCTGGGAGTGTAAAATGTGGAATGAAATCATTTTCGCCGTTCAAGGTGAATACAATAGCACTTTTGCGAGTAATCATAAGGAAGAGACCGGTGAAAGGATGGGAAATCAAATTTATTACACTATCCAATAAAGCATCCTTTAACATTGTCGTTGCATTATCTTGATTTGAAGAAGAAGAAGGTTGATTTTTGATAAATTTCTTTTCCTTGTATAAAGCCACATTCTTGATATCCATATCCCAAATATCTAATTGCCCAGTCATTGTTGCCGTCATTAATCGAATCCTTTTCTCATCTAAAAAATATATAATAGGTTGAGATGATAGTTTGATTTTTTTTTTTTTTTAATTTTATTTTACATGGATCATAAAAACTTGTGCAAGTGACCCAATTAGTATGTCCACCCCAAACACGCACCACTTCTAATGTAGTAGTATTCAAAATACAAATTTCATTGGATTGACCACAACAAAAGATATAATGATTTGATAACTAAAAAAAAGAGAGAGAAAAATGAGAACTACAATAATAGCTGATAAAGGACTTACAGTATCAAAAACTTTGAGTTGAGTAGGACAACCAAAAAAACCATGAGGATTGACTACTTGACAACGACCATCCGTAGTATCCCATCGAGCTATTTCACTATATTAACATAAAGTTTGAATTCATGGACGGTAATAAAAAGATCATTATTTTTTTTTTTACCCAGTTTCATCGGCACTAACCAAAATATCTTGGTTACCATTGTTGTTTGTTGCATAAGGGGTATCAGTGGAGTTGAATATATACAAGGCAGTAATGGCTGCTTTATGTCCAGTCAATAAATATTTATGCTAGTTTTCTCGTAAAAGAATAAGAATAATAATGTGAATTTAATGTTTAATTTTTCTTTTCTTCTTTTTGTTATCTCACCCGTAATGAAGATGTCTGTTTGTCAAGAGTATAGACCCAGATATGTCCGTCTTTTTGTCCAGCGTAAACGTGAGCATGATGATAGAGTAATGTGGTGGTAGTAGTATTGACATTGGTGTATTGATGCCATGAGACTAATGGTAAATATAAAGAAGCCGAGGCCATACCATATGAATGGTTGAAAAGAAGGGAAAAAAAAAAAAAAAAAAAAAAAAAAAAAAAAAAAAAAAAGAGGGAACCAAAAAAAATTGAATGAAATTGCGCGTTCAAATCCCAGCACAAGCAGTAATTATTAAATATTCCTTTATTATGAAACAATACTGATGATTTTTATCAAAGTTGATAAATTGATATAAAAAAATATACATATTGAATTGATAGGTTTTATTGATTTTTATTCTTTTTATATAAAAAAGAAAACAAGGAAATTGAAGCATGGAGACAGAATATTACGAAGTGCACAAATAAAAAAAAATTGATCAATCAACGGGGGGACGCAATACAAAGAATACACTACACTAAGAAAAGAAAAAAGGATTGGAAACCAAAGCTGTGATCATGTTGTCCTACTTCACTGATTTGAGATATGGACTTGGAGCTAGGATTGATACAGGAACGAAAGGGGACATGACTTGAGCAAAACAAGAATCCAATTCTTTATCCTTTTAATATGATCCGAAATGTACCTAAGTTTGGCTTTCCGTTTCATTTGATAAATTTGATTCATTGCCATAGCTTACATCTAAAAAAAAAAAAATCATCAAATATATCGATGATGTCGTCACTAGTCGTTATTATTCTATATGATGAAGACTGCAAGACCACGATGACGATGCTTCTACTCTTGTTCTTGTTGATAAAGAGGAATTGACATGACTGTATGTTCCATTTTCAAAATAAACAAACTTGACGTTCGTTGTCCAGGGTCTTCTTTCGCTTGTTCAATTTATACTGCATCCAAACCGTTTCTAACATGATATTCCAACTTTAACCTATAGTATGGCGGATAGGAAGAGGCATAGAGTACAATAGCTTTTTTTTTTGAAATGACTACAAGAAAGCAACTAGAAAATATTTAATATTTGTTTTAATATTCGAAAAAATAATAAAGTAGAATTCAGATTTATTGTAGTTTCCATTTCGTCTTTCTGATTGAATACTTACATGAGAATAGTAGTTTCATGTTAGTTTATACTTGCGTAAGATTAAAAAGAAAAAGAAAGAAAGAAAGAAAGAAAGAAAGAAAGAAAGAAAGAAAGAAAGAAAAAAAAAGACAGAAATCTTTATTAAGCATGAATTTTCAACTCCGTGGACCATGACCACATTCATTCATGGACAGAACCGTGTCTCATCCCATTGCACAGAGTAAGAGGATGTTGCACAATCTCAAGAGCCATAGGACTGACATTGTCCCATCGCATCGTAACAGTCCTAATTAATGATGGACCATCATTGCTTATAAAAATGAAAGTAAAAATCTCTCCAAGTAATATTAATGAATAATAATAAAAAAAAAATAGATTTTAATCAATTACAAATCTTAAAAACTCGAATTTCTATCAATTAATATGATTTTTAAAGGAAACATGGTCCAATTTTTCTTTGTCATATGTCGAAAATCGAACAGTTTCAGCGGGATTTAAATGATTGGGCGTAAAAAAAAAAAAAAAAAAGAAAAAAGAAAAAAGACGAGGTCATCTTACTCTTTGAGCCCAGGTTGTTTTTTTTTGTTACTTCTGTCTCTCTTTCTTTCTTTTTTTTTATCCTCCCCTTTACTGCTTTTCTCCTTATTTTCCAAGCTCTTTGTATATATAGATACCTATTCTCTTTCTATCTCTCTATTTCACAAATACGATCCTTGGTAAGTTTAAATGTATGTCTATATAGCTTGATAAACTCACGTGCGTATTTTTTTTTATATTTGTTTTGTGTATAGGCTTTTATATTAAACTTTTCTTTATCAATTAAACAGGAATAATGGATTCTCCAATAGCAGCCACACCATCATCTTCTTCTCCACCACCACCAACAACAAATAATGGTACTGTTAAACATACGGAAGAAGGTACTCTTTCCACTACCGAATGGGACAAAGACACGAAATCCATTCCTCGACTTCAACTTGTTGATGAAGACCAAAAGTTTACGTAAGATATATATAAAAAAAAGAAAGAAATATTTATATCCTCATCATCTTACTTTTCATTTTTAGGGATGTACTTCCTCAATATATGAATGAATGGGGACTTGGTGAAGCAGGATTCAAATATAATGTCGTTGCAGTATTTGGGTCTCAGAGTACTGGCAAAAGTAAGTTTTCCTATTGAAAAAAAAAAAACCTGATTTTTATCTTAATTTTATTCTATTTTTTTTTTTTATAAGGTACACTTTTGAATGGATTATTCGGAACTTCCTTTGACGTGATGAATGAAACTCAACGTAGTCAAACAACCAAAGGGATTTGGATTTCACGTGGACGTGGTATGCATGTGCTTGTGATGGATGTAGAAGGTACCGATGGACGTGAACGTGGTGAAGATCAAGATTTTGAACGTAAATCTGCCTTATTCTCTATGGCCACTAGTGAAGTCATTATTTTGAATTTATGGGAACATCAAGTCGGTTTATATCAAGGTGCAAATATGGGATTATTGAAAACTGTATTTGAAGTCAATCTCCAACTGTTTCAACACAAACAAACTTCTAAAGAAAAGACTCTCTTGTTGATTGTGATTCGTGATCATGTCGGTTCTACTCCTTTGGCAAACTTGGCAAAAACCTTACAAAATGATTTGGAAAAGATTTGGGCTGGATTATCAAAGGTAAATATATATATATATTACTCAATTTTTTATTTACTTTATTTTATTTTTCTTTTTCTTTTTTTTTTTTAGCCTGAAGGACTAGAAGATTGTCAAATCCATGATTATTTTGATTTTATGTATACTGGTTTACCCCACAAGATCTTGTTACCAGAAAAGTTTGATCAAGAAGTAGCTCAATTGCGACATCGGTTCAACGACCCTCAACATCCTGACTTTGTGTTCCGTCCTGAATATCATAAACGTATTCCTGCTGATGGATATCATGTTTATGCTTCTGGTATCTGGGATAAGATTCTGACCAACAAGGATTTGGATTTACCAACCCAACAAGAATTATTGGCTCAATATCGATGTGATGAAATTGCAGCCACAGCATTTGAACGCTTTTCTCAGCAATTACAACCATTCAAACAACCTATTTTGGAAAAGGGACAGACAATGGATGATTTAGGACCTCAAATGCAAGCTATTCGACAAGAAGCCATGGATGCCTTTGACAAGAATGCTTCTCGGTATCACCAAGCTGTTTATCAAAAAAAGCGTCAAGATATGCTCACCAAACTCAATACCCAACTCAATGTATACTTTGTGGGTCAACTCAAGAATTTGCACAAAAAGGCCATGTTATTATTCGAAACCACTCTCAAACAAGAACTCAAAAAACCCAATTACAACTTTAGTCAAGTCGTTCAAGATGCACTTCACCAAGCTACAGATGTGTTTTTGTCAGGTGCCAAGGCTCTTGTCTTACCTGATACGGATTGGTCTTATACTCACGAATTGACCATTTTGGAAGAAGAATTTGATGTTCTTTCCACCAAAGCTCGTGCTGATGAATTCAAGAAGATGAGTAAGGCTTTGACGGTAAGTAAAAAAAAAAAAAAAATTGAAATGATAAATGAACGGGTCACTGATTTTTTTTTTTTTTTTTTTTTTTGATTAGAAACAAGTTGAAAATGAATTATCGGAACCTGTCTCTCTTGCATTAAATGATCCTCAACCTCATACATGGCATAAAATCATTGAAGCATATAAATCTACTGTAGATAATGGTCAAACTACTTTAGTGAAGAAAGCAAAGAGTAAAGATCAAAGAATTGTATATATTTCATTGCTAACTTCCTTTTTAATTATTATTGAATAGGCTTCAATTCGACAGAAGAAGAATTAGAAGAATCGTTATTGGGATTGAGAAGAGAAGCTTGGATTGTGCTACGCAAAAAGGTGGATGAAGAATTGGCAGATACAATGTTATTACTGAAACTAAGATCAAAGTAAGTTATTGTAAAAGGATTGATTGGTTGGACTGATTCCATTTTATTTATATATATATATAGATTTGAAGAAAAGTTCAGATATGATGAACATGGATTACCTCGAGTATGGAAACCTGAAGATGATATTGATACTTACTTTAAACATGCCAGAGATGATGTAAGTTAACCTCTTTTTTTTTCTTCTGTTGACGAATGTATATTTACAATTTATTTATTTATTTTGTCCTGATAGACATTGAAATTGATTCCATTGTTTGCCAAGATTGATCTCCGTGAAGATGAAGACTTTGAAATCGAATCTAACGAAGTAAGTGTAAGAAAAAAAAAATAATTTTTTTTCTAACTTGACTTTATTTTCAAATAGGACTTTGATTTCCAGCAAACATTAACAATTCTTGGAGAAGGCAAACAAATCGATATTACCAATCGATTCAAAAGGGAATCGGATGCATTCTATTTGGAAGCTAAACGATCTGTTGTGGCAACAACTGCTAAAATCCCCATGTGGCTTGTAGGTGTGATCATAGCTCTTGGTTGGAATGAATTCATGGCCATTATTCGAAGTCCTATTTATCTTGTGCTTTTTATCTTGATGATTGCTGGTGGATACGTGGTATATGTATTGAATCTCTGGGGTCCCATTGAACGTGTATTGACCGTCGTAGCAGGAGAAGTTTCTAGGATAGCCAAAGAACGTATTATTGAAGGTGTGGATATGCTTCGGGAACAACAACAACAATTAGCTCATACTAGTCCTGGTGTAGAAATGACTTCGTTACAGAATAAGGATAAAAGTGAGTGATTCTCTCTTTATTTTTTTTTATTATATTTATCTTTTTATATATATTATATATATTGATTGATTGAATGAATAAAACAGAAAATCATTTTTTTTTCCATCATTTTACTATTTTTTTTATAATATAAACAAAATACAAATGTATTTATTTTCATTTTTCTTTTTAATAAAGTAATGAAGACCCCAAAAGGAAGGGCGAATGTTCATGATATGGTTTTGCCGCCAGTCAAGACCACATAGTGGCTTCTCTTTTTATTTGATTTGTACTTTAGGCTCAGGAATATATCATGCCGGTTCATTTCCAATGATAGGCAAGTGATTATTCAAATACTAACATTAAATAACTCTTTCCCCTATCACCATAAACGGATATGAATCGATTATTCAAACTTGTCCTACGAAGAGGATATACACAAATAATAATTCACTCTTTTAACAAAAGTTCTGTGCCCACAAGTAGAACAAGTATAAAGAAAAAAAAAAAAAAAACAAATAAAATAAAAAAATGGAGGGGGCTTATTTATAGTTTTGCGGACTCAAAATCTCATTTTTGGTGGAAGGAAAATTTTTTTGGACTGCTTCAATGTGAAACGTTCCTCTTGCCTTTTCTAGAGACCTGTGATGATGAATAACTCCATCATTCAATTCATTTCATCATAATTATCATCATAATTATTATTCAACCTTCATCATAACTATTTTTATTCGATCATCATTATCATTGTCATTATTCAATCACCCGTGATGATGCTGTTTGTGAGGATGATCTACCTACCTTAATGCTCATCATATTATTGACCCAACCAGAAGGAGGTTTTCATACATTCATTGTTTCTTTCTGCATTTTCATACGTCGTTTGGTCAAAGAGCGGAGTCTAATGCCTTAAAAACCTAGCCGGTAATAAGGACGCCAAGCAAAAAAAACACTATTCGCTTTTTTATTTTAATGTAACGGAAGAGAAAAAAAAAAAACAGGGCGCCGTGAACTCTTTTTTCCTTTTTTTTTTTTACTCTCTCTCACTCCTTTTGACTTTTTTTTTCTTCTTTACTATCTTCCATTATACCTTTTTACCTTAACGATGGAAGATCCCGAAGATAAAAAGGCTTTATTATCTACTGAAGAACAAGAAGAACATGACCTTTCTGTATTGACACCACAAAAACAACCACCTCATCAACCAAGTGCTGTTTTACCAGCCAATAGTCTTGTTAGTCATGACCAAGCAGAAGCTCAATTATCCTCTAATCCTCAAAGTAAGATTTAAAAAAAAAAAAAAAAAAAAAAGGTTTTATTCATATTTTTTATTTTATTTTATTTATTCCATTCAATGAGTAGATATGGATCTATTTGAAGCAGCACGACAAGGCAATTTTCAACAATTGGTTCATTTATTGGAAACGAAGCAAGCTTCTGTACATGATGTGGATGGAGATGGAGCAACGGCCCTTCATTATGCAGCAGTCTCAAGCGAGGTATGTGCCAAGTATCTTATCGATCGTGGAGCGGTGGTGAATCAAGCGGCTGGTGAACTACAAGCAACCCCTTTACATTGGGCAACACGACAAGGTCAACTTTGGACGGCACATCGACTTATTATGGATGGTGGTGCGGATCCAACTCTCAAGGACGGTCAAGGTTTCAATGCTCTTCATCTTGCTGTGCATTCTTCACAAGCCATGCTGGTGTTGTACTACCTGTTTTTAGGAAGGATTGATATTGATGCAGCGGATACGATTGGTGGACATACAGCATTGATGTGGGCTGCGTATCAAGGCCAACCATTGGTATGTCATTTGCTTCTGACATTTGGTGCCAATGTACATGCTACGGATCATACTGGATTGACGCCTCTGCATTGGGCAGTCGTCAGTGCACACAAAGGATGTATCCGCAAATTACTCGAATACGATGCTGATCCTCATTGTCGTGATTCTTCTGGTAAATCCGTCATGGATTTTGTTTATGATAAGAAACTCGATAGTGTTTGGCAACGTGCTGTCTTGGAATTTGATATTATTGCTGAAACAAAACCTCATTTGACTTCACGTATTGGTTCTTATCCTGGTTCTAAACCTCATCAATGGTCAAAGGTAACCATAAAAAAAAAAATTCTATTTATTGTATTTATTCAACTTTATATATTTGAATTGGATTAGAAAACAATCAATACTATCATTTACTTTTTACCATTTATCGCTTTGGGCATGGCACTAAAAACATTATCTCTTTTTTCTTGGTATCTTGGACTTCCTTTGGCCTTTTTATGTTTGGTTTGTATGCATGTTGGTATTGTCAAATATTTAATTCCAATTCCTCATAATGATGCTTTATGGAAAACTCCTTATTTTTCTTGTATCTTTCAAGCATCGGCTTTTTGGGTATTAATGACATGGACTTGTATTCTTGTACCAAGTAAGTCTTTCATCATGATAATATTATTATTATTTAGAGAGATTAATTATCATTTTTTTTTTTTTTAGGTACAGCATATATGATGTTGACACATTTGATTTTTATGTCTAGTTTCTTTATTGCCATGTACAACTTTTATCAAGCAGTGATGGCAGATCCAGGATTTGTCAACAATACTCCTAATAGAGAACAACAACGACAAGATGTGATGGAATTGGCTGATGCTCATTGTTTAGATATTCGACATTTCTGTGTCACTTGTTTGGTAAGAAGGATGGAAAAATAAAAATGAACTTGATAATTCTTTTGAAGATGGGAAACAGTGATAACAATTTTTTTATTATTATTACTATTATTATTTAATTAGATCAAAAAACCTTTAAGATCTAAACATTGCAAGATATGTAATCGATGTGTAGCACGATTTGATCAGTAAGTTTATCGAAGAAAAGGGAAAATGTATATATCTGATCCTTTTTTTTTTTTTTTGTTAGTCACTGTCCTTGGATTTACAATTGTATTGGTGTCAAGAATCATCGTGCTTTTATGGTGTTTCTATTGAATATGGTGATTGCTATTATCTCATTTACTTTTCTATCTCTTCAATGTAAGTTAATGATTATCCAAAATATTTGTTAAAATAATCATCCTCTTATTCTTATTATTATTATTATTATTGTAGACTTTTCCAGTTTGTCACCGACATATGAACGTGGGATGGATGGTACATGTTTTTTAGGATCAACAGTATGTGGTTATTTCCAATTTGATACATGGACATTGTCATTAACAGTATGGATTCTAATTCAATTATCATGGTCAGTCTTCTTACTTGGTGTACAACTCTACCAAATTGCAGTGGCAACTACAACCAATGAAAGTGCTAATGCTCATCGATATTCCTATATGAATCAAGGTGGGATCATGACAGCAGCAAGTACAGGTGGTACAATAGCAGGTTCTGATGGACCTCAAGTTCAACCCATCATTCCAAATAATAATCGTCATGGTCATGGTGTGGCTGGATTTTTACCTTGTTTACAATTATTTGCTGGGGCAAGAGCTTTACATCGAACAAGACAAGCCAATCGTGGACAACAACAAAGAGGTGGTAATCCTTTTGATCATGGATGTTTGAATAATTGTATGGAATTTTGGACTGAAGAAGCAAATAATAACAAAAAATCTCATGATATCAATTGGTATAATGTTTATAATTTACAAGATATTATGAATCAAAGAACTTCTGATCATCATCATCAACAACAATCCGTAGTGTAGAATTCCCCCCCTTTTATTATTATTATTATTGTTATTATTAGTTAGTTCTATTTATATATATATATATATATATATATATTCTCTTGAAATAAACATATATAATTTTTTTGTATACCTGTAGAAAAATAAAATATGAATGTGTCTCAAATAAGATGACTGAACACTACACTTTATTCAATAAAAAATGATGGAATTCAAAGAATAAGATGTCGCAAAAATAGGAAATAAAATATAGTAAGGATAGAAAATAAATGACGGGGAAGGAAAGAGAGAGTTGTCGCATAATCCAAATTGAATACAAGAAGAAGAAAAAGAACAAGAAGAAAAGGAGTGATAGTAGTTCCATTGAGTATTTTGAATAACAGAAAATAAAATATTATTTAGTCAACATATCCATTTTTTTTTTATATTTATTTATTTTAACTTACCTGTAGAGAAGCATTAAATACGTCCTCAAAAGAGGCGATAACATATTTTAATATGTTGCTGTTACAGGTTTGATATTCACTTTGAATTGGAAACACCAAGAGAGATTTCAAAAAGAAAAAAAAAAAAAAAAAGAGAATGATTAATATACTGTATCATTATTATTATTATCATTAAAAGAAACTTACTATTAAGCAAGGTACAGAAAAAAAAAAAGTCCAATAAGTATATAAAAAGAAAAGCAAATAGACCTAAAGGTCCGTCTTGGTTATTGTAAGGTTGTAGTTCAGAGAAAAAAGCTTGTATTGGTATGGATGTATATGAAGGTCCTGTAGTTTGTAAATTGGTTTAAAAATTGATATCAAAATAGATAACGAAATTAAAAGGAAAAGAAAAAAAAAGAGAAAAAAGAAACAGTAAAAAAAAAGAAAAATAAAATAGCACTTTTTTTATATCTCTCACTTGATCAAGGAATAAAATAAACCTGGCAAAAATATCTCATAAGAAAAAAAAAAGAACTATTATGCAAATTTACATTCGTTATCGATCGATCGAATGTCTTAGTTAATGAAAATAAACAAAGAAGACCCGAGTAAATGTATTTTTTTTTTAAAAAAAAAGAAAGGAACTATTATGCAAATTCACATCAACATCACAAGATATGAATATTACATTAGTATACCCCTGTCTTATATGATACAATATAAAAATATAGTTTTTTTTTTCCAGATATGGCCTGTTGAAAAGAATCAGCTAACAATCAGTCATCAATCATCAATCATCAATCAATGACATACTCTACCGACGTCTCTAAAGCGATATCTAAAAAAGTGGTAATGCGACATTCATTTTGGGAAAGTACGATTTTTTATTTTATAACATCACGAAAAGCATTTTCTTGTGACCCGACAAAAAACTTTGAAAACACTGTATCTTTATTCCCCTTCTTCTAATTTTGATGAGGGTAACCCAAATGAATGAAATATCTGTAGGGTTAGGTATCACCCCTGGTAAAAAAAAAAAAAAACGTGGCGTTTTTGCAGTACAACTTATTCTGTCACCTTCTTTTTTTTTTTTTTTTCTTCGGAAAAATCATCTTATCTATTTATAAATTAGAAAAAGAAGAAGAATTGTATTTAAATCTTTTATGCAAGGGGAGAGAGAGAAAGGGATGATCAATACAATACTACTGTAATAATATATATGAATGAATATTGTTACAGCATGAATCCTGCTAAGATGACATGGGCTTTTAGACTTAAAAAGGGAAGATGGATGAATGAGAAAAGTAACTATTTTTAACATCAATGGTTTTTTTGGATGAATGATAATAATACTAAAAAAGAAAGAAAACAAGTGTAAGCAAACATTGACAAGATGTGATTAAAAAAGGCAATTCTTTTTTTTTTCAATCGCAGTTCTTAGACCGAGCAAATAAAAAAAGAAACAACTGAACGCTCAGACTGAAAAATCTTTTTTTTTTTTCTTATTTATTTTAGTTCCCCTTTTTTTTCCCCTTGATTCTTTTTTTTTTTTTTTTCATTTTATTTCTTCATGCCAGCCATTTTGAAAGAACCTCGAAAAACCATTGCTGTAAATCTAGACGAAACATTAAGTCATACTTATGAAGCATTGCTTAATTGGCATAATGATTTTTATCATACACAATATCGACTAGAAGATCTTACTACAACAGATCTATGGAAAGTATGGGGTGGGAGTCGTGAAGATACATGTCACAAGATTCGACTTTTTTATCAATCAGAATATTTTCAAACTATTCAACCCATTCAAGATTTTGCTTTGGAAGCTCTCAAAATGTTAAAAAAAAGAAAATTTCAATTGGTGATTATTACATCTCGACAACAATTCATTGCAGAAGAAACAAAACGATTTGTAGATAAACATTATCCAGGTAAATACATATAGAGTTTGATAGAAAAAAAATAATGATTTAATGTTGTGTTATAGGTATCTTTGAAAGTATTTACTTTTGTAATCTTGGATTATCTGAAAATGAACAATTGGAATATATCAGCAAAACAAAATCAACTATATGTCAAGAAATAGGTGTCGATGTATTAATTGATCATCAATTAGAACATTGTATGGATTGTGCTGATTTAGGAATGGATGTTTTACTTTATGATCGAAAAGGTCAATATCAATGGAATCATCATCAACAACAATATTATGATAATATTAAAAGGGTCACTACTTGGCGTGATATTATTCGACATCATTTTCCAAAACCAAATAGTCCTTTACGTCATCTTATATATTCAATGGATCAACAACAACAACAACAAGATGATGATGATGACGACGATGATGATGATTATGATCAACATGAAGTTATAGTATTGGAACAAAATGATGAAGATGAGGAAGATGAATGGTCTATGATAGTATAATTATATTTTTTCCCCTTTTTTTTTATCTAGTTATTTATTTTATCTTATGTTATTTTTTTTTTATTTTACTTTTATTTTCATTTTTTTATTTTTATTTTTTTTTATTTTTTTTTCTACTATTAGCATTATATTATATTTATGATATACATTTCTCATTACTCTTCAAGCATAACATCATCATTACTTAGTTACATATATTACATTTTACACTCTTTTCATCATCCATTCATATTTAGCATACCCCTCTTTATAGGTTTTACAAAGAAAAAAAAAATAAACTTTAAAAATTTATATTGTCTGTGTTACCTTGATGTTTTTTTTGATTTCCCTTTTTGAAAAGTCCGTGTTCACCCACAAATGAATAAAGACAATGTAAAAGGCAGTAACATACAAAAAAAAAAAAAAAAAAAAAAACAAATTATGTAAAATAGATATAAAACCTTTTTTTTTTTTTAAAAAAAAAAGAAAAATCTATTCATTTCTACTGATCTCAGCCATTTGCGAATCATTGTATCAATATTTTCCTGACCTATAAAAATATGACTAAAATAAAAAGAATGCAATCTACCTAAAAATGAAAATAACAAATGGCATATTCAATTTTATAGCTTCTAAATCTTTTTTTACTTGCATAACAAGTTAAAATGCCAAATAGGAAGGAATCAAAGATGTTGTTTGACGATTTCCAGAAACAATGTATAAAAAGTAACATAAGGATAGCTTAGAAAAGGAATAAGAATATAATAAAGGAAAGGACAAAGAAAAAAAAAAAAGACAAACGCATAAATAAAAAAAGAAAAAGGAAATTGGCAGCCAATATTAGCCAATAGCAAACCACCAAAGATGAAAGAGTGGAAAGAGTGGCAAAGTTAACGATTTAGATTTGCTCCTTTAATTTTCAATGATTTGATTTTGTATACCCAATAGACATTTTCTTTTTTTTTGTAATATCACTGTCTTTTACATTTGTCTTTTCATTTCTCGGCTCAAAAATGACCATCACTATATCAAATTTGGACGAAACATGCATCCATATATTCTCTTTCACTTATGTTAATGATACCTTATATATCACCGTACAATTTATAAAGTAAAATAAGAGTTAATTCACTCCCATATAATGATCATCATCTAATATCATTTTACTGCTAATCATGCCGCCACATCACCCTTTCAAATCCCAGTTTTAAAAACTTGAACCTATCATCATTGTATCGTATAAATGCCATTAACAAAAAGATATATTTATGATTATAAGTCGATCAAAAAAAAAGGTCATCTGACAAGTTAATCCCATTTTGAGGATCAACCTGCCATTCGTAAAATATCATTTAATATATCACTTCTATTAAAAATGGCGCGTTAAACTATAAAAATATAATCTTCTGTGTTATTTTGATGAGTTACAAGTTCAATCATTTTTATTAGTTACTTAATTTTCTACCTTATATACAATTGAAGGAGCATAGAAATTCTCAATCCAAAAACGGCAACAGGGTGATCAAAAAAAAAACAATCCCGACAACTGTTTTTATTCAGGTGCGACACCAATTTCATAATATGTGCAACACTTTATATATATATATTTATGTGTGTGTGTGTTGTTTGTCGTGTGTGTATGTGTATCATTTTTTTTTTTATTTGTTTTGAACAATACTCCAAAATTACCCTAAAAGGTTTCAAAACAACCTTCTTTTATATCCCACTTTTTTTTTTTTTTGGTCAGTCTATTATTTTATCTTTTTTCTTTCTTTTACCCCTTAAATCTATTTCGTCACTCTAAAAAAGAAGGTTTATTATAAAATAAGCATGACGGTGCCAATTCACCCGTTAACTTCTATTCCTCCCTCTTCTTCTTCTTCTTCTTCTTCTTTTTCACCATTGATACCATCAGAAATGACTAGTACTTTATCATCTTCACATCCATCTCCTAGTTTAGTACCATCTACTACTTCTGATCTTTTTACTTCAACAGAACAACAACAACAACAAACTAATAATAATAATATGAATAATGATTATCGACCGAATTATCATCAACAACGTGCTTATAGTGTCACGGCTATGCCTTCCGACTTGCAAAAAACTGTTTTACGACATCAACAAAAACAACAAGAACAACAACAACGACTTATGCAAGATCAACCTTGGTGGCAATATTATTATCAACGTTATCATTATCATCCTCCACCTGGTAGAAAACCTACAGTTTTTGGTCCATATCTTTTATTACAAACTTTAGGTGAAGGTGAATTTGGAAAAGTGAAATTAGGTATTCATATTGAATCTGGACATGAAGTAAGTAAATAATAATAATCATCATCTTTATTATTATTATTATTATTATTATTATTATAAAGGAGTTTATAGATGGATGATGATGATGATGATGATGAAATTGGGGGGGATGAAAAAAAAGGGGATATTAACTTATATAAATCTTTATAGGTGGCCATCAAACTTATCAAACGAGATAATATTGATTCTTCTACAAGAATGACCAAAGTGGAACGAGAAATCTCTGTACTAAGGGTAAATAGAAAAAAAACCACATGCAGTGTACAACATTACTTATCCATCTTTTTGGCTTTCTTTTCTCCGGTTCATTCTGTCTTTAGACTGTTCGTCATCCTTATATTGTCAAATTATACGATGTCATTGAAACTGAAAAATATATTGGTATTATATTACAATGTGCTTCAGGTAAAATAAAATAATATTGTATTTTCTTCTTCTTCTTCTTTAACTTTTTTTTTTCTTTTTCTTTATTTACTTTTTTTTTTTTTTTTTGGTTAAGGCGGCGAACTTTTTGAATATATTCTTGCTCATCGATATCTCAAAGAAAAAGATGCTAGTCGATTATTTGCCCAGCTGATTAGTGGAGTTCATTACATGCATCAAAAACATATCGTTCATCGAGATCTCAAATTGGTAAATTAAATATTGAATATATAATCCGTTTAACAACGAATTTAACTTTATCTCTTTTATGTTGTTATGATCTGCTTCTAAATTAGGAAAACCTGTTATTGGATAGACATCGAAGTATCATCATTACTGATTTTGGTTTTGCAAATCAATTCTCTTCCGCTCGAGATGATTTGATGTCTACTTCTTGTGGTTCACCTTGTTATGCTGCTCCTGAATTGGTCATTAGTGAAGGTCTTTATGTAGGTTCTGCTGTTGATATTTGGTCTTGTGGTGTCATTCTCTATGCTATGTTATGTGGTTATCTTCCCTTTGATGATGATCCTGCTAATCCTGATGGTGACAACATTAACTTACTTTACAAGTATATTCTCAGTACTCCTTTGGCTTTTCCTGATTATGTTAGTCCTGAAGCCCGCGATCTATTAAGAAAAATGTTGGTACCTGATCCTGCCAAACGTTGCTCTATGGAAATCATCATGAATCATCCTTGGTTACAACCTCACAAAAGTTTATTTGGTAAATCCGTTCATGAGTTGGAAATGGAGGCAATGCGTTCTTCTGATCTACCTATTCATATGGTTATTTCGAATCATCATCAACAACAACAACAACAAAGACAACAGAAGCAGCAAGAACAACAACGACATTCCAAAGAACAATACGCTAACAGAAGAAATACCATTGATACCGAATATACCCTTTCTACCGAACAACAACAACAACAACAACAACAAAAAGATGACGATGATCACGTTGTACCTACAAATATGGATATCGACGAAATGCCTGCGGATTTGGATCATGATTTGGAAAAAGGAAAAGACATGCAAGATACCAATCAACAAGTTGACCAAGATACTCCATCCATACAAGATATTACATCCTTTGAATTACCTGCTTCAGCCGCTGATGACGTTGAAATGACCGCTACTACAACCACACCTACAACAACTACAACTACAACAACAACGACGACAGTGGATGCTACTATCGACACTCCTGATGCTACTCTAATTACAAAGGCTGATGTTTCAACTTCTACAGAAACAACATGCATCAATACCTCTGAAACAGATAAAATGGATAACGATAATATTCAAGCTGCTGTTGAACAAACATCTATCAAGGAATCAGAAATCAATTCATCAACTACCACTAAGGAACAGGAAGAAGAGAAGGAACAACAACGCTTGGAACAAGAAGAAGCTGATTCAGTTGTACCGGAATTACCTCAACCTTCGCCATCCCCTAGTAAACGTCAATCTACTTCTACCGATCGTATTTTACAATTCCTTTCCGGCAACAATAATACACCCAAAGTTTCCCGTCATTTATCTACCAATTCTCCCCCACCACAACATCGCCGTCCTATGTCTCTTTTAGGCGATTCCAATGCAGGATCCATTTTACAAGCCAAATTCTTATCCAGTATTCAACGTCAACATCAACGTCGTTCATCTCCAGGAAAGAATCAACAAAAAGAAGATGTTACACCTAGTGCTAGTCTTAGTGCATCTCATATTCCAACACATCAACAACAACATTTATCATTTACATCGGCTGTCAACAATCCATCCATTCGTAATAATAGTCGTACACCTCAACCTGGTACATCACAACCTATTCGTGGTACACGACGAAAAGCACTTAGTCTTTTAGTGAACTCGATGACGGATTATATTAGTCATGATGATCAACAAGGAAAACGTCATAGCAAGAAACCCATGGTGTTTAATCGTCATCAAGACACCAAACTCCCCAAAGTCGTCATTTCAAAGGAAGATTCTTCTTCTTCTTCTCCTCATGGTTCAGTCGATGATGCTCCCAATGCTGCTTCCATGCCCTTATTACCTTCTGTTTCTGAACATACGATCAACATGACTCAAAGTACCCAAATCAATAGCAAGGAAAAACATCGTAGTGCTGGTAAAAAGTTGATGGATTGGTTCAAGAAGAAACCTCTCAGTAAGTCTTACTCAAATATATATATATATATATCTTATTCATTTTTTTTTTTTTTTTTTTGTGTAGGTACTAAGGATCGAAGTATGAATGGACCTTTTACCAACTCAAGCACTCATCTTCATCAAAACAATAATAATAATACTAATAATAAATTATTAAGCAAGTTACCATTGGGATCTTATGCTATGGACTTTAATGATGCCAAACTTCGAAATCATCATGGTGCTGTGGATCAAGATGCATTGACAGCAAGACCACCTCCAGAAATTTTCCAACAAATCAAACATACATTGACAGTGATGGGGATGGAGATCAAACGAGATGGTGGGGATTACAAGTTGAAATGTATTCGAAAGAAACGACCCAACAACAACAATATCGATAACAACGGGGTATCTTTCCGAAGACGGATGTTGATGCGTAAATCGGCCGATATGCAATCGTCTTATGGTGACCCAGCTTTAGATCCCGGGGATGAAGTGCGATTCAGTGTGGAATTATGTAAAATCAAGAATTTGCCTGGTCTTTATATTGTGGATATTCGTCGATTACGTGGCAATTTATGGTCTTACAAGTTTTTATACCATGCCTTGTTGGAACAATTGAATTTAAGTGGGAATGGGGGTTATATCTCCAATCAACCTCCATTGGAAACTTCTCAACAAAGAATTAGTATGGTTAGTAGTAGTGGTGCAAGTAGTAGCGTGGTAGAAGAAGAAGAAGAGGAAGAAGTAGAAGAGAATACTTCTTTGAATCATCATCAAGATACCAATTGTTTATCTCCAGTCAATGATATTCCTACTGTATCTGCCTGATGTTTTTCCCTCTTTTTTTTTTTTTTTTTTTTTTTTTTATTATTATTATGATTATTCATTTATACCATTTCTTCCGTTTTTATTATTATTCACTAGATCATCACCAAAAAAAAAAAAAAAAAAAAAATAGTTACCCTATATATTATCTTATTCATTCAAATAAAAAATCTCACTTCAATACTCTATAATCATCTAACCATGGAATAGACAAATATATCTTCCTGACGGACCCCTTGCCAAACTCATTCTAAGTAGAATCAAACGAATTCATATTTTATTCATTTATCTAATCTACTAAAAATAAGAAGCTATATACTAGTAATGATTCATCCAAGTGTGTACGCTTGTTCTTGATAAAAGTGAAGGAGCAAATCAAGACATCATTGAATCCGGTGTTGTCGGTCCGTTTGTTTTTTTCATCCTTCCTTGTTGTTATCCATTCAAGCGTTCCTTTCCTCTGTCCTTCCCTGGTGTCCCTACTCTTGTCAATTGTACTACCATCCTTCCTTCCTTGTACAACTAAAGTATATATCATACCCTATTTATCTTAACCTACCTTTTCACTTACTAATATCGCTATTTCCTGCCATCTCCACTTGTGCAGATCAGATCGACACCCATGTTTATGCCTAGCAAAAAAAAAAAAAAAAAAAAAAAAAAAAAAATTCTTGACAAGAAGGAATGGGAGGAATTCCGTTTTTCTATGAATGTTCCAAAAAAAAAAAAAAAAAAAAAAAAGGGATATTGATATATTCGTTCAAAACCTAGATGAAAATAGATAGATAGAAGGGAAGAACGTTAGTAACACATACGCATATATTCATATGATTGCAAGAATACTTACTTACGTTGCTTGAAGTTTTTCTTTTATCATGTCCCGATCTATCAAAAAGGAAAGAAACGGCCATGCTTGATTGTTGCTGTTCTCATTGTATACATTTTCAAGGAGACATATGACATCATCATTACGTATTCGGCAAGAAGAGTTAAAAAAAAAAAAAAAAAAAAAAAGGAAAAGAAAACAGAGAAAGAAAAGGGAAAAATTCTTTTTTTTAAAAAAAAGTTTATTATGGGAATTTTGAGTGTTGGCTGTCCTACAATTTTTTTTTCCTACATTTACATTAGATTACTATTTTTTTGTGATAGAGATAGAGATGGCTTGACCAGATTGGATGGATGGTTGAGTGAAGAGGGCCAAGGTACGTTGATCATCCAGAGCATAAGGAACAAGAGCATCGGCAGGGGTAAAAGAAACATTGTAACCATTGGGGAAAGTATCCTTGGGCAAGATCAGTTCTGTAGGGGCATCTATGGTTGGATCAGCATGGAAGACCAAGGAGAAGGAGCTATCGGTGGTATTAAAAGTGAATTTGTCAGGAGTACCACTGATGGCCTGTGGGTAAGCGCGACTGTAATGTTTGGCAAGAGCAGCATACATGGTGCCATTGGCATCGTACAAGTTTTCATAAGCCCAGCCCATCCATGACACCATATAATCATCGGCAGCATTCACAGCGGTCTGGATGCCATCCATCTGACTCTGATCACCCATCCACATGGTAAATTCCGTCATCACAGCCGCGGTGTTCAATCGCTTGCTGTCATCGGCACGATTGGCCAATGTGGTGGTGATGGCGCCAATCTGAGGTGGTCGATAATAGTGAAAGGATTGGACGGTCTTGCTCCCATCTCCTAATGGCACGTTGTTGAAACCCGATTTAATGTCAAATGTGCTTCCTTCGAACCAGATCAACGTGTTATTGTCTACGTTGCGGATCTGGGTGGCAGCTCGGTTCCATAATGCTTCCATCGTCTTGTGATCAGCCACCCCAGGGACAAGTAACGTTGGATCAGCCCATTGATCACCTACCCATGGTTCATTCAATAAATTGTAGCCTAAGATGTTGGGTGTATCCACATATTGACTGGCCAATTGTTTCCAATAAAGAGCAAATGCATCCCCTAATCCATCATAGTTGTTGTACAATCGGCCAAACGCATTAGCCACCGCTACTGTCAGATAGGACAAATCCCATTCCAAACTACTACAATCACTTGATGATGGTATCCCTTGATCATTGGTGGTAAATGGTGTTAATTTTTGTGGTACTGGGAATCGTTTATAGGATGGTACCCAATCCGTTTTGACAAACCACTAAAAAAAAAAAAAAATCAATACATAAAAAAAAAAAAAAAAGAAGAAAAAAAGCTTTACACTTGGTACACCATGTCCACAAAATTGTTGAGCAAGAACATCTTGATGAACATCCACAAGGATATAAATACCATGATCATTCGCCAACTGAGTTTGTTGTTTCATAATATCTAGGAACGTGGTATTATATTGACCACGTACAGGCTCACTTCCTGCCCAATGATGACCCAAACGAACAGCATTGATACCAAGACGTTGTAAATTCTGTACATCTTGCAATCCAAATGAATCACCAGGTTTAAAGTCAAAAGAACGATACCATGGAGCTTCCTTTTTGACAACATTGGTACCATGGAAGAATCGAACACGACCATGAATATCTGTGATTTGATGATTTTTCACTGGTCCAATCTTTGCCATCCCTGGATTTGCTTTATACCATTCTGCAGGATTGATGGCAAAACTGGTCAATGATGATCCTAATAATAAAAGAATACAACCTAATAATTGCATAATGAAAAATAAAAGAAGTAAAGAAAAAAAAAAAGAAAAAAAACAGAGTGAGGTTAAGTAATCAAAATTTTTTTTGATCTATATAGAACAAAAAGGGAAAAAGAGGGGCGTGTGTTGTACAATATGTGCGTGTGTATTTCAAAAAAAAAAAAAAAAAAAAAAAATAGAAAGACAGGGGATGTGTGAAATATGTACAAAAAAAAAAGTTAGAATTATATGAAAGGATTGTTCCTTAAAAAAAAGTCAGAGAGACGTAAAAGGGAAAGTATCATGAAAAAGAAGTGATAGAAGTTTGATGAACTTTTTTTATCCATTTTTACTCAATGGTAATATAGATTAGTACAACATCATTGTTAAAGTTCAGGGTCCCACAATCCCATTATGTTGAAAACATTTATCCACAGCTGCATCATTTCATTTCCGCAATTTAACATTCTTTTGTTTTATTATAAAAAAAAATATATAAATTCACTAACTAACTAGAAGTGACCGAACCAGTCGCACTTGCATACCTTACAATCATTGCCCTAAGATTGAAATAAAGTTTTGATAACCATGGTGGAATCCTTGGATCTTTGGTAGGTGGTAATAACCAATGATCTAAAAACAAAGTAGATTGGAATACAGCTTGTTGTGTATGAGGTGATAAATAATAACGTAATCGAAGAAAATGACTAAAGATAATTAAGGCTAAAATAGAAGTACGGAATCTTTTTTTTAAAAAAAACAAAAATTAATATAAAATAAAAAAAAAAAAGAAAGAAAGGAATTGCTTACAATAAAACACCTAAAAGTAATCGAGGAATCACAATCATTACTTCAACATAAGCTGATATTTGCATAGCTGTTTCATGATATTGATCTGTATAGGACTTGATGGTATCACATAATTGGGCAATCCATGGATTTTGATCTGCTGGAAACAATACTGGAATAATCGTACTTCGAATATATCCAAATGCATGAAAGATAGAAAATACAAAATAAGGCACCAATGTCACTAAAATATATAGAAAAGATTAAATATATATATTATATATTATATATTATTACCTGTCACTGGTTGATAAGAATACCAATAAAAAGCAAGGGCAAAATATTGTATGTTTTCATTTCTAAAAATATCAAGATGCCATTGTTTAGGCATCTAAGAAATAATAAAATTAGTGAGTATTATATATCATTTTTATTTAAATGTAACTTACACCAATGGATTTATAACTAACAATGGCATATGACAAAAGAGCACCAAGATACGCGCGATAATAATAAGTGGAATCTGAATGAAATGAAGATACTGAAGTAAAATAAAGAATACTATTACATACAATACAAACATGCCCACACCACCAATAGAATTGAGGATGCTAAAAAGAAAATGTCATCAATATATAAAAAAAGAATATATAACCTGTAATTTTTTTCTTCTTTTTACGTACATACCTTGGCAAGTTGTTTGACACGCTCCACTAATGAATCCATTGCGTTTTCCTACAAAAGATATAAGTAAAAGGTAGGATGGACAAAAGAAACAAGTAAAAAAAAAAAAAAGGAGGGAAACCAACAAAATGAAGCACTTTTCAATCCCCGGTTGCCTCCTTTTTTTTTTTTTTTTGTCATGGAAGGGTCGTGGCACACAGACACATTGAACGATATCGTTTATCGTCCCGCAAATGAACCGTCAAAACCACAATTTCCATTTTTTTTTCCTCTCTCTGGATCATCACCCTCCGTACTCACCCATAACCGTCTATTTACTCCCAAAAATATGATTTAGGATGTTTCTCTAATTAAATTTTCTTTGAATTCAGCTACTGCCTCTCATTACGACGAAGTCATGTTTACAAAAAAAAAAAAAAAAAAAAAAAAAAAAATTACTGAGATATTTTTTTTTTCTTTTAGTGAATTGAAATTGATACGTATCTTGCTTGTGCTTGAAGGAAGTTATGTCTCAAGGATTACGATCACGATAATCACAAAAGCAGTAATATAAACCAAAATATACTTGACAAGCAATCATAAATAAATATAACAAACAAATCAAAAAGTGATCAATAAAATGATTTATTATAAAAACAAAATTAAATAGTCATACTAAAAAAAAAATAAAATATGACACTATGACTTTCATTTCTGGAAGTGCTGCTGTACTTGACAAATCGTGCGGCTATGATAGAAAGTGGATATTCAGTTAACAAATTTCTTTATTCAATTTTTTCATTTTCTTTACCTGAGTTTATTTAGGAACTTTGTCTAAAAGAATGATCCAACGTAATCCAGGACGAATTGATCTAAGCTACCTCATGAAGGAGGATATGTTGATGTGATTATCGATAGTATTCTTGATCCATTGCCACTTCATGATGATCTTTCAAATTGGCGAACCAGGTCTTGAAATCCTCTATGTTCTTCGCCAAATTCATACAAACGAGCCCTTATTCCGATATTGTCTACTTCATACCCCTTTGAGGAATCGGTTCTGTCAACTGATAAAAAAGAGCGAAGAATTGATGGTCCATTCACCCCACACACCAGGTATGCAACAGATTTTCTTGTTGTCGGTTGCCACCTTCAAAAGCTGTGAAAGCGTCATGCACGGCAAACCACGTTTCAAAGAGCGGGCCTTCATAGCCTTGTGTCTATCGGTCAAATGTTGTATGTCTTCTTCCGTCAACGCCCCATCTGAATAATCACCCTTCTCTTCTAACAAAATTCCCAGCAATTCCAGTTGAGCATCGGGCATACGGTCATTCATGAGGCTATCAAAAAAAAAAAAAAAAAAAAAAAAAAGTGTCACTGATTATAATAATAAGAATTTTTTTTTAAAAAAAAAATATTAACTTACAAGTTGCATGGGCGGCAGGAGCTTACTACATTCCAGGATACATAACCATAATTTGGATTGATTCGTTGGAGAGAGCCACCGAGGATACCTTGGTTCGGCAACCACGTCAAATCAGTACCGCACAAGTAGCAAGTTGGTTCTACTACTTCCAATAGTCCCGTCAAAATATCTTCTGTCTTTCCCGACACAAACAGTTCATCAAGTAGACCTTCAGGAACCTTCCCTTTGTGAGCCTTTATATATCGATCCTCATGTTCCTGATCACGGTAGCGTAATCGAGAGGCAAGGTCGGTTAAATGTGCCATAGTATCGGTGTATTTCTACCAATAACAAAAAATATAAGTTCCTACCTATTTCTGTGATTACTTTCCCACCAATTTATACTTACAGGCAAACTCTTGATATACTACTACTAAAAAAAAAAAAAAAAAAAAAAAAAAAAAAAAAAAAACACAATCAGATATAATCAAGAATGCTAGACGAATCATGATAATTACCTTGATACTTTTTCGCGGCAACCGGCGCACTTTGTCGAGTACTTGTTCTCTTTGATAAATTGTCCAATTGGCTTTTTGGATCGGCAGTAGCTACAGAAAAGGATCATATGATTTGTCCACCTTCGCCTCGTTCTTGTTGATTGATTGGATTATCTACCCGTGGAATGAGACTTCTTTTGCTCTTTCTGCATTTAGGACATCTTAGAGACTTGGCAATGGATGATGATGTTTTCAATTGATCATTCAATGTGCGGATGGCCTTCAGCAAATATATGAGAATAAAAAAAAAGTCAAAAACCGAGTTTTCAAAAAATAAAGAGATGCATATGTGTTGATAATTACCTTCATTCGGACGTTGGCCTTCATTCCACGATCACCATAGGGTAGCCAGCAGGAGTTGTTATTACGATGAAGATCCATTGTTTTAGTCAGCCACTAAGGGACATCCATCCATCTTGCAAAAAATCTTTTTTATTTTTTAGGGTCAAAGCATGAATAAAAAAAGATTTGAAAAAAGAAACATGATAAATAAAATAAAAATAAATAAAGCCTTGGCAGAGATAACTAGAGCTATTTCATTGGCCTATCCTTGGAATCTTCTAACAATAGAATCATCAATTCCAGTTGATCGTCAGGCATATCTTTCGTTAAACTATCAATGGAATGGTTGTAAAGAATCATGATGTACAGGAGGAGCCACTTCTTGCACGAAAGGTTGTTCTCTATTGACAGCATCCACAATACGTCGCACAAGTCGTGATTTTGCCGTCGTCCAAGGTTTCGAGTAGCATCATTGTCTTTCACCACTAGATAGGCCCAGGATTTTGTTGCTTCAACTTGAACATTGGATGCCACTTGAACTTGATTACTGTTGTAAGCTTCAATGAATTGCAAGGCTTCAAAAAGTTTTGTTACTGTTACTGGTTATGATAATAAGGATAATTACTTTTTTCAAATGGTAACCTTACAAATGACCCGACCAAGATGAGCTGACGACATTTCACGATAGAGCGCAGGTACTTATAAAATATACGCGTAAAATAAAAAGAATGCATTCAAAAAGAAGATACAACGGAAGATGGAATCAATTACATTGACATGTAACCAAGTAGTTGGAATAAAGTATAATGATTAAAGACGGACTAATGACATACTAAAATTATATAGCCAACACAAAAAAAAAAAAAAAAGAAAAGAAAAAGAAAAAGAAAAACAAACTGACATGATATATAACAAAGAAAAAAAAAAAGGAACGGACTTTGGAATTTGCAGGATCTATCAACTACTGCAATGATAAACAATGATCATGATAAATTCATAATGATGATGGTTATCTATGATATCAATAGAACCCTCCAGAAGTAACCAATAAGAATTTATATAAACTAAAAATAAACAAAAACATGATCTGGTGATCGAATGAGAATAAGGGATGAAACAAAAATCTAGTACATATAAGAAAAAAAAGAATCATATCCTTCCATCCGTTTATTTTATTCCAATTACTTTGTTACAATGATTCTATTTTTCTGATATACTTTTATTCTTTTGAATCCTCATCTAGAGTTTATTTTATCGATTATCTAAACTATTATCCAATATTCAATTTTTTATTATTATCAAGTTATTTTGATCACCATCAAAGTGTGATCATATATTCCAAATATATAAAAATACAATAAGTAAAACTAAAACTAACTAACTAAACTTGTTGATGTTCGAGATCCTAGACAGATAATTCCTTCTTTTCGTTCCGATCATCATCATTAAAAGAGTTTATAGCTGTCTTGCTTGGACCCAAGATATCTTCCACGTGAGCATGATTGATATCACCAAATAAGGCATCGATTTCTTCCAAGCTTTTCCCCTTTGTTTCCACAAAGAAACAGTAGACAGTAAAGAAGGCCACAACGTTGAATGCAGCATAAAAGACATATGTACCAAACCCAATGGATGCCAGCATCGGAGGGGTCCATAATCCAATACAAAAGTTGCTAATCCAGTTGGATCCTACTGCTAAACTCATACCTTTAGCCCGTGCACGCAATGGAAAGAGTTCCGCCTACATAACAAAAAAAAAAAAAGTAATTAGTATCACTTGATTCTATCAAAAAGAAAAACGCAATTACAGGATACAGCCAGTCTGTGCACGCCCATGAAGCACCAAATGTTGCTACATAAATCATTGTGAAGGCAATCACCAATATTGCAGACGTTTCACCTAATGAGACCTTGTTGAACACTGCCATGATTACTAACCAGATGACCATGAAAAAGTTGCCAGTCATGAATAATGGTCGTCGACCTACACGATCCACCAATAATGTTGATACAATTGCTCCACCAAAGTAAGCTAATGCTGTAAATCCACTGAATAAAATAGATGCTCTACCAGGTCCTAACACTCTTTCGTACATTTTTGGAGCATAGTACTAAAAAAAAAAAAAAAAAGGGATAAGTATTTATTTTCATACCAAATCTTTTTTGTTTTTTTTTTAATGCTTACGGTGACGATGTTGATTCCACAAAGCTGGCCTAAAGCTTGAACAGCAATACCAATAAAAGATCGTTTACGATAAGTAGTAAACATTTCCATCCATGTTGGTGTTCCCATAGTACGTTCATAATGTACAGCTGAAGTGATACCATTGTATTCATCCTGCACATCTGGATGATCAGCTGTTTCATCGTACATATCAGTCAATACTTTCAGGGCAGCTTTATGATTATCCTTGTTGATCAAATATCGAGGAGATTCAGGTAATAAATAGGTACCCAATGCCAAGATCACAGCGAATACACATTGTAATAGTAAAGGAAGTCGCCAGGACCATTCCGAATCAATATAGGAAGCACCATAATCCACAAAACAAGAACAAAGATAACCAAACATACTTTTTTTTTTTAAAAAAAAAAAAAAGGTAAGTGTTAAGAAGGAAAAAAAAAAAAAAGAGAGAAAATTTGAATAATAACAACTTACTTGATTGCCATTCCCATTACAGTCACTGTTCCTCTCTATAACCAAAAAAAAAAAAAAAAAATAAGTATATATATTTGGTTTTGATATAAAATAAGGAACTTACGTTATGAGCACGAGATAATTCAGCAGTATAGACAGGTAACACAGTAGACAAAAAGCCAATACCAAATCCACTCAATATTCTACCGATCATAAGCATAGGCATATTGATAGCAGCAGTTTGTAGAACGCCACCAATAATAAAGACGATGGCACCAGAGAAGATAGTAGATCGGCGACCAAATTGATCCATGACCCAACTAGCAGGATAAGATGTCACCCAAGCACCAAGTAAGAACACACTGACCACCATACCTTGTATCGTATCATTAGGATGATTAAATTCTGTTAACCAACTTTCATTTACCAAAATTCCTGATAAAACCCCTTGATCATCTATATATATATATATAAAATATTAGTTTTTTTTTTATTTTTTGATTTTAAATAAGTAACTTACAGCCAAATAAGAATTGACCAATAGAAGCAAAACAGGCAACACAATATAAGAATAAATTACCACGAAATAATGTCATGAATATATATATGGTATATGTTATATACAAAAAAAAAAAAAGTAAGGTGTACACAAAAAAGAAGAGGAAAAGAGAGATAGTTTTTATACTTTTTTTTTACCCCGCCTTTTTATTATTTTAGTGACGTTTTGGAACCCAGCTTACTTTCCTTTTTCTTTAAAATCACGGGAAAGAATGCACCAGTAGAAAAAAAAAAGTAGTGAATAAAGAAGTGAAAATCCCGATATTATGTAGTTGTCTCCACATGAACCTCCCTTATACCCGATTACTACCTTATGATGATGTATGATGTGGGGCAAGTATTCTCCTTTTCTGGTTCTACATTCCATATATAGACATTAACACTGTCCCCCACTCTCTTCCCACTTTTTTGTTTCTCCGGTTCAGAGGCAAAAGTGATCAGAAAATCAAATTCATTGGATAATATACTTATCCTGAATTTCTCAAACATCCGCTAAACTCCATATCCAGTAAAACTGCAATAAAAAAAAATAACATACAACTAATCAAATCAAAAATAAGCATCACTTTTAGATACCCAAAAAAAAAAATATGTTTTATTCAAAAACAGTAACTAACGGAGGGGGGAATAATCTATCTAATTTAAATTAATTCTTTTTGGTTCCATTGCCTTCATCATCTACTACCACAGTTTCAGCTACATCACCATAAACATCAAATCGACGTTGAGAATAGAGAGGAATATTGGCCCGAATGGATGTCACTTCATTTGGATCCACATCAGCATACACAATGGTTTCTTCTTCTTCACAAGTAGCAATCACCGTTCCCCTAAATCATCACACAAAAAAAAAAAGATGAGATTGATTGATTAATGATAATTGTTTGTCCTTTTTTACTTTGGATCCACTACGGTAGAATGACCCCAAGAATGATAAGAAGCATTTACATCTCGAGCTGGAGCACAACCAGCCACATAAATCTGATTATCCATAGCTCGTGCTCGTTGCAATAATTCCCAATGAAGTGGTCCAGTTGTCATGTTGAATGCGCCAGGATAAATCATTGCTACACATCCTTTTCTTGCTGCCACGGTTGCCATTTCAGGGAATCGAATATCGTAACAAATCCCAACACCAATTTTACCATATCCTAAAATCAATAATAATAATAATAATAAATAAAAAAAAAGATATACACAATATGATTTATAACCCTTTTTTTTATTATTTATATATTTCTTCTTACTTGTATTCACATGGGTTAATTTATTGCCAGGTGTCAAAGTATCACTTTCCTATTTTCAATTGATCAAAAGTAAGTCTCTCTCTTTTTTTTTTTTTTTTTTTTTTAATATTATATATTCTATCAACTTGCCTTGAATTTTATTTTCCCAGGTACATCAATATCAAACAAGTGCAATTTGTTATGAACAGCGATCATCTTGCCAGTAGGGTCATAGGCCGTCAGGGTATTATAAATCTTATCTTGTCTACGTTCTGGGATGGATCCACCAATCAAATACACACTAGCTTCCTATAGAATGTAAAGTGAGTCATCCTTACACAAGCATATTTTATTTATTACCTTGGCTGCAGAGGATAACATGTTGATAGATTCACTATCATTCAAATCTTCGGCATACTTTGGAAAATAATCGCAACCATAGGGAGAATTGAAACATTCCTAGAAATAGATATATATATAAAAGTTAAGTTTCCATTGATATATATATGTTCTTTTGTGAATATGTTACAGGTAAAACAACCACATTGGCACCATTCTTAGCAGCTTCCAAAATCTTGGACTTGGCATGTTTCAAATTGTTAGCCTTATCAGCAGTAATGGCGACTTGAATAAGAGCTAATCGAAAAGGAGCTGATGGACTTAGTGGAGATGTTGTAGAGGACATGGTCTGAAAAGTTCTTTTAAAAACAGAAAACATACAAAAAAAAAAAAAAAAAAAAAAAAAGGAAAGTGTGAGAAAAAGAAAATTCGTATTTTAAGAAGAGTAATAGCCAGCTGAGATTTAACCTACTTGTGTAATGATTAAGTGCGTCCTATCTATATGATGTTATCAATAGTGATAATAACAATGAAAAATGTGGTGATGATGATTTATTATTAATATAGTTATAAAAGGATGATAGCTTGATACTTTTATATGAGGATGATCACTCTCATTTGTAAGGACAGTAAATGATGAAGAAGAATACGTATGAGAACAAATGATTTACTGGCTATAATTATATATATATATAAAAGATATTGTGTTAAAGAAGTATGCCAACCCATCTCCTTTGTCATATTTCTCTTCATTAATTCGATGATCGATATTTGTTATGATAATCAACTTCTGTGGTAGATTCCTGCAGATTTTCAGTATAGAAAAGAATTAGACAATTAAAAAAAAAACAATCCATAAGATTATACATTTGATTATAATATTTATAATTTATTTATTTATTTTATTTTTAATTGATGTTAAAAAAAAAGCATATCATTTGTAACTTGTTTTAAATCGCCTGGACCTTCAAATATGTCAATAATATGCGCCTCATCCAAATGTATATGTCTAGTAGTATGATCACCTATTTTAGACAATTTTCTCCATCTTTCTAAATCTTTCATATTTCTTTTATCACCATGTGCATCTTCATTATTTTCCCAATGCCCTTGACTGAATGCGATAAAACCGTGGACCCTTTTTTGATCAAGATCAACAGTTGTTGTTACAATTGTACCAGTTTCTTCAACCCAAGATACGTTAAATAGATTATCTCTAATTTTTTGATAATAAGCTTTTACATAATTGTATCTGCCTTTCATAGGTCCTCCATGTATAGCATAAACAACTACATCTTCAGATTGATAGTATGCTTCATATTTACCTAAATCACCATAGGTATATACAATATGTTTACCAATTATATCTTTTAGTTCTTCTTTCATATCGTCAGAAGTAATAGTTGCACCAATATATAAAAAAAAAATCAGATTAATCGAAAAGTAAAATAACAAATAAATCAAAAGATAGTGTAATTTTTTTTATTTTATTTTTTTTTATTTAATTCTAAAGGTAGTAGGAATTTTCTAAAATCTGACACAATAAAAATACTAATTAATGATTAAAAAAAAGATTGTAGAAACAAGTCGAATGTTTGAGAGATAGGAAAAAAAAAAGTCAAACGGATAACTATAAATAAGTACTATAAAGAGGTTTTTTTTATTATTCTATTTTATTCGGTAGAATGACTTTACCAAGTTAAGCTTCCATGGGTTGATGGAATATCTGGAAAAGAGTGATTGATCAAGTGGAAATAAAACCCCTGGACTTAATATTATTTGATATTGTCGGTGAATAATGCATCTGTTTATTATTATACTCACTTGTATTTTCCTTTTCCCTTTGTCGTCCTACCTGCCCTAAATAACTTGATCTTTACTATCGACATTGATTATGCCAAGTAAAAAAAAAAAAAAAAAAAAAAAAAAAAAAAAAAGATTATGCGGATAATTTGCTTTTCATTTTATAATAATGTCTGCTTAATGATCACAATGATGATGACTCTGACAACGATATCACCTACGGTGATGAATAGTAACGAATGATAGATGGTTGGATGACTATTAGCTAATACTATTCTGCAAATTACCAATGGAATAAAATACTGGAAAGAAAAAAAAAAAAGAAGTATGGGAGTAAAGATCGTATTTTTTAAAAAAAGACTGAGATTTAACACTCTTCCTCTCCATAATGACAATGGTACCTATCAAGGATACTGTCAATGGCGACGACATGGATGATGATCATACTGGTAATGGCGATGATAGTGAAAATATAGAAAAGTTATAGAGATAACGGTGATGATAACAAATGATGCATGTATAAGGACGAGTCTGTGATGCATCTGTAAGGTTAGTAATTGATGAAGGAAAACATAATGTTTTGTTAAGGAAGTATGCCATTCCACCTCCTTATACCTCTTCATTGGTTTGGGGATCGGCATTTGTTATGATAATCAGTTACTGTGGCGTCAGCTTCTTGAAGATTTCTTGTTCTCCTCCTTTCCTCTTCCCCTCCTTATTTCCTTTGATCTTGTATATAAAAGAACCAAATCCCATCTTTTTTTTTTTTGTTCTTTTACACTTATTTCTCCTCATCCGATCATAATCTACACGTATTACAAACATCATCCTCATGGTCAAACTTATTCTCTTCGTTGTAGCTTCTTGTTTGGCTGGCGCATACTCTGCTCCAATGGCATTAACAAATGATAATATCATATCCAATGAAAAGCGCGAGGGTGATCCTGGAATTGCATCCGTTGTCGAGAGCTTGTTTGGGGATATGGCCTCCGGTGGTTCATTTCGTGCTGGAAGTAATGGTGATGGTGGCCCTAGAGGTTATGCACTTGGAGCCATTGGCCAGAGCTTAGTTGGGGATATGAGCCTCAGTGATGCATCTCCTGGTGGTAGTAATGGTGATGGTCGCCCTAAAGGTTATGAACTTGGAGCCATTACCCAGAGCTTGTTCGGCGGAATGTCTGGAAGAGGATGATTTATCAAATGGAAACAAAATCTATGGTAGAAGTATTATTTGATATTGTCGGTGATTAATTGGCCAAGTCTTATTTTACCCATTATATCTTTTTTTTCTCTTTTTTTATTATACCCATTTCCTTTCCTCTCTTATCTTCCTATCTGCTCTGATAATAAAATAACATGATCCTTACTCAACAGTCTACATTAATTATACACGTAAAAATAAAAATAAAAAAAATGCGGATGATTTACTTTTCATTTTAAAATAATGTTTGCTTGATGAGTACAATGATGATGATGATGATACCATCTGGTTTACCTATTTTTAAAATGGGCTCTATTATTTAAATCTCTTATCTCAGTTTCCAGGGGTTCAAGAAAAGAAAAAATCAGTTCATGTTCTATTTGCTGTGTTTCTTGAATGGCGTCTTTCTAGTTACTGAAACCGTTACTTGGGAGGCAGTGCCATGGTCATGTGAGCTCTTTTTTTTTAAAGAAAATCATTGGTTAAGTAGGTTTCATAATGATGGAAAGAAAGAAAAAAAAGGTGTGGGAACTATGTTAGATTTTTTTTTTATTCATGCAGTGTAAAAAGAACTGTGGAGTTTGAATAACTATCCACCCTGTCTATAAAAAGCCAATGGTGTGAGAATTTCCTATCCATTATAACTTCTTTCTTTTTCCTAACGTTAAAAAAAAAAAATAACCTTACAAAAAATGAATAATCAAATAACTGCTTTGAATGAACATGCTCCTGCTCGTAAGTATGATGATGATGATGATGATGATGATGATGAAAATTGATCCTTCTTTTTTTTAAATAGAAATGGTTGGAGGTATGCGTGTAAAACAAGCCAATCATCGACGTACCTCATTATCTGAAGCCAAGAAAGCAGCATCTGCAGAAGAAGATATAGAATCATCTGAAGAAGATCAACAACAAATGGAAGAAATGGAAAAAAGAAAACAAGAACAAATAAGACAAGAAAATGCCATGCGTAGTCATCAAGCTTCTCGTGATATGAATATTTCTCGAAATGCTGGATCCCATGTGAAAGCAAGAATTGATCCTTCTTTCCAACCTAGAGATTTAAATCATTAATTAGTTAGTTAGTTAGTGGATGATTTGGATTTGATGAAACATTGGATAAACAGGCGTGTGAATTTGTATTGTATGTAATTTCCATCCATCACTTTTTATCAATAGCAAGAGTAAAAATGTAAATAAATAAATAAAAAAAAAAGGTCTTTTTTTTTCTTTTAGTATCATCTTGTTACTATCAAATATTGAATGAATTTGCCTTATGCAAAAGTGGGATGAATGATGGGATGATCGGAAAATGAACGTGGCAAAGCCACCTAGTCTAATTTTTGTCCCTCACAGTATACCATTACTGACGGGCTTGAAAATTTTTTTTTTTTCATTGTATGAAAAAGACAAAAAAAAAAAAAAAATAAAGCCTCTTTCTTTCTCTTTTATTTTATAATTCACGGTGCAAATATGGTCGCTTTGTAAGTCTTCTTCTTAAAAATATTTCCTTGTTTATTTACTATTTATTATCGTGTTATAAATAACTCTTACTCCTTCATTTATATACTAATCTTTTGTTTGATCTATTGTTATTATTAAATGATAGCAACGTTCCTTCCACCAACGACGTTCTCGTCCCCGAAACTCTCTTGAAGAAGCAAGCTGCTGCTGCCAAGTCTGCTGCTGAAACTGCTGCCAAGAAGGCTGAACTTCGCAAGGTAAATAAATCGAATATTATTGAAGATGAGGAAACTTTTTAGACTTTATTGCTTTTATACGCGATGATGTTTTTATAGTGAAATCAATGATAATGAAAGAGTGACAAACCTATGATATTAATTTCTTTATATATATATATAGGCCAAGATCCAAAAGCGTCGTGAATTGTTCAACCGTGCTGCCAAGTACCAAAAGGAATACCAAGCCAACGAACGTAACCAAATCCGTCTTCGTCGTCAAGCCAAGGCCTCTGGTAACTACTATGTTGAAGCTCAACCCAAGTTGGTTTTCGTTGTTCGTATCCGTGGTATCAACAACATTGCTCCCAAGCCTCGTAAGGTCCTTCAATTGTTGCGTTTGTTGCAAATCAACAATGGTGTCTTTGTCCGTCTCAACAAGGCCACTTCTCAAATGCTCCAATTGGTTGAACCTTATGTTACTTATGGTGAACCCAACTTGAAGACCATCCGTGAATTGATCTACAAGCGTGGTTATGCTAAGGTCAACAAGCAACGTATTGCTCTTTCTGATAACGCCATCATTGAAAAGGCCCTTGGCAAGTACAACATCATCTGTGTTGAAGATTTGATCCACGAAATCGCTACCGTTGGTCCCCACTTCCGTGAAGCTAACAACTTCTTGTGGCCCTTCAAGCTCTCTAACCCCAACAACATGTGGCCCAAGCGCAAGTTCAACCACTTCATCCAAGGTGGTGCTGCTGGTGACCGTGAACACTTCATCAACAACTTGGTCCAATCCATGAACTAAAGGTTATAGTTTAGTCCTCCCTTGGTTTAGTTTTTTTTATATATTGTTTGGTAATTTATTAGTACTTGACTTTTAGAAATAAAAATAAATTTGGGGACTATTACTTCATTGTTATTTTTGACGTGATGTTTGAAAGGATATAACAAAAGAGGGAGAGAGAAAAAAAAAAAGTGATTATATTTAATACTTTAGGGACGCACTTGTATAAAGCATCAACAACCATTCATTACTCATTATTCATTATTCATCAATCAATTCATCCCATCATTCAACTGACATTATTCAATCATCTATTTTCTAACGTCCAGCATCAATAAAACCATTTTATTTGATATCGTATCGGGGAGGAATAAAAAATAATCAATGGATAAAGGAAAATACTACAAAACTACAAAAAAAAAAAAAAAAATAGTGGGGATGATCCTATAATTTGGAGATATTGAATGAATGGATAACATGCTTAGCGATACCATAGCTAACAGCTTCAGTAGACACCATTGGATTGACACCTAGAAAAATAGTAATCAGAAACAAAAAAAAAGATGATGAGAAAAACTAGATTGTTTTCCATATCATCACATCTTACCAGTACTAGTGGGAAAAACAGAAGCATCAGCAACAAACAAGTGTTTGACTTCATGAGTTTCACCATAAGGATTGACGACAGAGTTCTTTGGAGAAATACCCATACGACTTTTTTTTTTTTTAAAAAAAAAAAAAAAAGTATCAGTAAATTGACAGATCTTTTCTTTCCCTTAATTTATACTTTACCAGGAACCCATCAAATGTGCCGAAGCCAAACCTTCAGGAATACCAAAACGTTGTAATTGATCTAACCAGGCAATAAATCGAGGATGATTGACATGAGCCTCTTCACCAACTTCAAAGACAAAGGGAGGCATACGAGGATCACTAGTATGCAATTCACGTGCCCCTTCTGCCACAAGTACCCGGTAACCAGCAACAAGTCCAGCCATCACAGAATTAGCATCATGCTTTGAAATCTTGAAATCCACTATGACTTCACCTTGCTCATCATAACTAACCGATGCCACCGAGTCCTTATCACGCACAAGTACTACAAGAGGTACAAAGTTACGATATTCCAACATCAATTGTTTATGTTCTCTAGCACCTCGCCATGGCATCAAACTAGAGAAGAGACCTATTAAAAAAAAATGAAGGTAAAAATAAAAAAAAAAAAAAGAGTTCAACTTTATTACCTGGATGAACACCACCTACTTCAAGTTTGGCACCATAATAATCACCTTGACAGTTTTCAGCTACATTACTGATGGCAGTCATAATAGAACTATTCCAAGTGTCTACAGCGTAATCCATCTTGCCAGAACAGAAAGAGACAGGATGCACACGTAAATGATGACCAATATTGGGATTCTTCAAACCACTACGTTTCAATACACCAGGTGAATGTAATGATCCAGCAGACACAACGACACGATCAGCACGAATACGAATTTTCTGTTGAGAATTGTGAATTAGACATTCCACACCAATAGCCCGATCATGTTCGGTCAACACACGCAATACACGAGTACGATCCAAGAAATGAGCACCATGATGGGCCGCATCACGAAGCCAGGTATTCATTGTTCCATTCTTGATACCATCCTTACATCCAGTATAGCACCAGTGACATGGATGTAATTTTCCACCTGTGTTTTGAGGAATATTATCATAGTGATACCCGAGTTTCCTAGTTTGGAATATAAAAGATGTTATTAATAAACTATTTGTTGTTTTTTTTTTGTCCCCCCACATTACTTGCATCCATTGATTAAAATTTGATTGGGCTTGTTGTGACGAATACCACTTGTTTCTGCACCTATTCTTTCACACACACGATCAAGATCCTCCGCAAACTATCAAATAAGATTTCCTATTAGTAAACGATATCCATTGAAAAATACCCACACACACATAGAATGTTCATTGGTCCATATTTTTTTTTACCTTTGGGGAAGTATAATAAGTAAGACCTTGTTTTGCCCAATCTTCTCGTACAAAATGTTGAGGCTATATGATAAAATAAAATTGAGTAGGCATGTGATTCGTAAAAAAAAAAAAAAAAAAAAAAAATTAGAATGTTATTTTATTGAAATAAGGTTCTTTCTTATTTTGCAAGTGTTACCTTCAAAGAAGCGGACCAGTTGACAGTAGTAGATCCACCAAAAACACTACCAGCCAACATACCCAAAGAACCATCAGAAGAAGGAAAGACGCCACCCTTTTCATACAATTGTTCAAACCCTTTGGATTCACACAAATCAAATTCAGTTTCATGATAATACTTGCCTTTTTCAATCACCAAAACACGTTTGCCAGCACTAGCCACTTGAGCAGCAATGACACCACCACCAGCACCACTTCCAATCACAATCACATCATAATGCAAGTCAGGTTGAGTAGCTTCGGCATAAGATAACATGACTAGTCGTTCAGGATAATGACCTTGAGGAGGAACATAATCAGGCAAACTACGAATAGGATCTTTGGTAGGGAACCCGAGTATTTGATGGAGAGGTTGGCCTTGAAGAGCAAAATAAGTCACTCTCATGGAAATCGCTGCCAATCCTCGAGCTAGAGATCGTAGCATAGCAAATCGAGAGTGTTGCCAGTCAGTAATCAATTTACCACGTTGTTTGAGTGTGAGATCGGCAAATCCAGTCCAATGTTTTCCTTGAGAAAGCAATCCCATCGTTGAACCTTGAGATAACCACTGTAAGATCTTGAGAAATTTTTCTTGGTCGGCCTTGTTCATGCCAAGTTCAATGTATCTCAAAGCTTCATCCACTGCATGCCAATCGTCATGTAATTGAGAGAGTGAGGTGGCACTCACTTTGGCTAATGTGCGAACTTGGTCTTCTGTTATTGTCAATGGAGCAATCCGCTGGAAATGACCTACCATCTTTTCCGTATTCTTGTCGTCCAACTTGCAAATAAACGTATCCAATACTGAAGACAAAGTCTGTAATTGACCCTCTGAAAGTTGAGAATGTAAAGTACTTTTGGTCATATTAAAAGGGAATATAAGATTCAATATAATGAAAAAAAAAAAAGAAAAAGAAAAGAGAGAGAGAAAAGAGAGAGAGAAAAAAAAAAAAAAAAAAAGAGCTTAAAAAGGGAAAGTGGAAGAATGACGGAGCTTCGATTCCAGCATGGAACTTGGCGTCGATATGTCAACAATTGCTCTAATGAATCATTATTCAACAAGTAGATATTGTATATATAAAGTATTAAAATGATCAACTAATCCTAAAAAAAAAAAAATCAAAGTTTGGCTGTTTACTTTCATATATATTCGAATAAAACTATTCTCAAACCACATTTGAACAGGGAAGTTTAATAACATCCCCTCATCGAAAGAAGATGATTCATCGGAGTATCAACCGCTACAATACCTTTTTCAGGAACACTGTTTTTAAGGTTTTCACTATCAATGCATCAGTATTAAAAAAAAGAACGCGCTTACAATGCGTAGCATGATCCAGATTTGTTTTTGAAAATAAAAAGTTTAGAAAAGTAAAGAACTATACTTTATGAAAATAAAATAAAATAAAATAAAAACAAAAATGTGGTCATCAAAATAAAATACCGTAACACCAACTATGTACAGTAGCACGTAAAAAGGCGTATATAAAGAGATATATAAAAATAAGTTCAAAAGTGTAGATACTTTGTCTTTTTTTTTTATACAAAATATATATATGTTTCCTTTGTCCTGTCCTTATACTAAGAGTAAGATGAAGAAAAAGAAGGAAAAAAAAGGATACGTTAACGCACCTTAGAAATATTTCAAATATAAGCATTGAATAAATTTAATAGTATCTATAATCCTTTTCTACAAGTTAGATCATGATCATATTCTAAAATTAAAGTTTATGAAGAACAAGCCTTATCAGCGATCATTCTCTTTTCAAGTGACACCAATTATCGAAAACATTTGTTTTTGTTCTATCAAATTGTAGAATGTGCGCCCACTACTTCCAAAGCCTTTGCGTAAATAAATCAGGATATGTATAAAATAAAATGAATGCATTCATAAGTAAAAAAAGTACATTTGTACTCTGTGCAGCAGTAGGAGCGTAAAAATAAAAATAAAAATAAAAAACTTTATTGAATAAAAAAAGTATATAGACTATACTAAAAGTCAATTGAAAGAAAAGAAAGAAAAGTAACTGTTATGCTCATGAAAAAAAGGAGTATTTGACTCTCAGTGAACTCAAATTTTATTAGTTAAGGGATCATCCCCTTTTATTCTTTTCTTCTCTTTACTACTTACTTTTTCTTTTACCAAAAACAACATCATCATCATCACTAATTTGCAAATAATAATAATAATAATAAAAAAGATAAGGATTGTTCGAAAGACAACAACAAAAAAAAAAAAAAAAAAAAGCGTGGGACCAATATTTTACCTGTAACATTGTACACCTACCAAACAACTAAAACAAGGACCAATAAAATACTCTTATGGAATCTACACCGTGCATCAAACACTTGGCAACTGTCTCATTAAATCATATCAAGCTGCTGATCCAAAAACCTAAAAAACGTGGTGCATCGTAACTGACTCAATTTGTATCATGTGTCTGATGTTTCCTGGAATCAATCCTTTGAACGAACAAATGGAGATGATCTACCAAAAAAAAAAAAAAAAAAAAAAAAAAAAAAAAAAAAAACTTTATAAGCCATCATCAAAAAAAAATTTTTTTTATTCATCATCAATCGAAATGAACAACACTTCTCTTTATACCTTGAATAAATCCAACTTGAGTCCCGATTGGCCTACAGCACTTAACACCTTCTTGAACCCGCAAACGCTTGAACTACATATCACTGTTGGTAACCAAGTCATCGACACACAATCTCCTTTTGATGATACAACAGAAGAAAGCTGGCCTGTTTCAAGTCGAAATGAATTCATAATACATCCTTTCCTGAATCCTAATCAGCCTGTCAAGGACGCAGAAGATTTGCTACTGTTGGCAATCCCCACCTATGTATACCATATAAAAATGATTAACGATCAGAAATATGAAATACAAAAACAAGAGGAAGAATACCTGATACCAACCGCTTTGAATGCCATACATAAAAGGTTCACTTATCCTCCCACAACAGAGAAACGCGACACGTATGCTCCAAGGAAAGAGATGAATGGATACGCCAACTGCTTCGACACAACATGCCCAATAATACGTTGAGACTGTTTTTGAGGACAATATACGATGGAGACCATCTTCTTGATGGGCGTGGGAAGTCAAAAAGAATTATGTATGTGATACGGTGATTGAATTTTTTTTTTACTTTTTCTTGAAATTTCACTTATTCCTTTTTACTACCTCTCTTCGAATATTAAATTCAATTATCCTTTTTCTTTACCATTATCACCTTAATCAAAAAAAAATTATATTTATTATTATCAAGTACAAATTATCTTTTATTTTCTTATTTCCGCTAGACCTGTCTAGTAAGTATATTTTTTTTTGTTATGATTTTTTTTTATATACTTTACTAATAATAAACTTTTCTGGCCCCAAAAAGGCAGTATTTATATCACTATAATTTTATTTCACATCAACTTGTATTAGTTTTTTTTTTTTTTCATTTTCATTTTCATTTCTTTTCTTCAATCAATATAATCATCTTTTTTTTTTTTAATAAAAAAAGATCTTAACAGCCCTACTTCACTGTATTGTGGATTATTCTCTCTGATTGGCTCAACCCCTTTTTTTGAAGTCAGACTAGGAACTTCGTATTTCTTTCAAATTTGGTGTTTATTTTACTACTTTACTTTTCTTTTTTATTTTATCTCTTTTCCTATACGCGTGCATGCATAATCAAGTACTGGTGCTCACTATAAACATTTTAAACAATCAATCATCGCATTCTCAAGAAAACCAAAAAAAGGCCATGGATAAGAAAATCATCGAAGATATACGACAATGGAAACCTCCTTTTTTCCCCTTGTAATCAATCTGTTACATGATCACCTGGAACCACCAACAGATAACATTAGTCGTCAAAGATGTGTAAAGGAACGCAATCGTTTTCTTCATCGCTTGTTGGGGGATGTAATGCCTTCCGCTATGGAATACTCCTTCGTCAAGAAAGTAAAACGCAGGGATACCTGGACAAAGAAAATAAAATGGGGACCATTTTTATTTGGGGCGTGGGTTGTCGTATAAAAAAGAAAAATAAATAAAAAAAGTTTTTTTTAGATACGATTTTTCTACCTTTTTCCTTTTTTTTTTTTTTTATCTCAGTGATTTAGTTCCATCATATATTTTATCTTTTCGTATTTTCCAAAATCTTCACCCTCTGTCCATCCAACAAAAAGAGTATAAATAGCCCAACTTTTTCCTTTTTTTTTTTTTTTTTTTTTTTTTAGTCTTTCAGTTAATTTGATTATTATTTTTTTAAATAAATCTTTACTTTTTATCCCTACTTGATTCTATTGTGGATTATCATTTTTGATTGGCTCACTTTGTTCTTTATTTCACTACTTTACTTTTCTTTTTTGTTTTATCTCTTTTCTTATGCGTGTGCTTGCGTAATCAAGTACTGGTGCTCACTATAAACATTTTAAATAATCAATCATCTGTTGAAAAAAAAAAAATTATTAAAAAAAAAAAAAACGAGACGTATAAGAAAAACAAACATAATGATGACATCCATTAATAATACTTCCCTTGATGACTTCTTGCCTCTGGATCAAAGTCTTGTAAATTCTTCGTGGATTACCGATTCTTCTGCTCCCCAGGTGAACACTAAGGAATTTTCCACCATGTTAGACCCATTCACTCTTGACCTCCATACGGTGATTAACAATCAAGTAATCGACACGCAGCAACTGTTTGTTCCTGACCAAGTAACTGACGACATCGTTTCAAATGAAGTATCTAAAGCAGATACTGAAAAAACAGACAAATGGCCCAAAATGGCATCTGACAATTGGGCGTATCCGTTTCTTCGTCCAAACCAACCTTTCAAATTAACTGCCAAGGATTGTCGTATCAGCGTATTCCATAACGATATGCGTAAAATAAAACTAAAGAATGCATTCACAAACAAAGAATAAAAAAATACATTGTAAGAAGGAATCAATTACATTGACGTGTAACAAAGTAGTTGGAATAAAAATAAAAGTTTTATTAAATAAAAATATAACGACTAAAGACTAGTAATTGATATACTATAACTAAAATTGTTTTAAAGAAAGGAAAGAAATAAAAAGAAAATAAAAATTATCGCATATCTAAAAAATAAAAAAAAAATAAAAGTACGGACTTCGAAAGTTATATGCTCCTGTTCTTTTGATACTATCAAGAAAGATATAAATCAATGTATAAACGTTCCAGGGCAACTAATATAATGAATCATTACACATATGAAGATAACATCACATCAATGAAAAAATAAAATACTAATAAGATTATACGCCCTGTATAACAGTATTACAAACCAAAACAGAAAAAAAAAAAAAAAACAAAAACAAAAATAAAATTTGATCACCAATCATAAATATAGTATGATGATACCAGTATTACGTATCACTCACTACGTACTTATATATAAGACCAGCAAAACTCTTTGTGTAGATACTTTGTCTCTTTTTTAATCATCTTTTAAATAAAAAGAAATCTCACAGACTTGTTCTCGTCTCCTTTTTTTTATTTTTTATTTTTACACATTATTATCAACATTAACACCAATTCGACAACCTTCCAAATTTGGAACAAGACTTTATTTTTCTTTACTTTTTGTTTTATTTTATCTCTTTTATTATACGTGTGCTTGCGTAATCAAGTACTGGTGCTCACTATTTTACTTATTATCTATCAATCATCTGAATTACTTTTTCAATTTTTGCCTTAACAACCAAAAAATCACTTAACAGAACCAAGTGTTAAGAAACAAAAAAAAATTTTATATATATATATATATATATATTCTTACCGTTGTCACACTTTGTGACATCCAACTATTTTTTACTCAAGTTTACATCATATTTTTTCTTACCAAAGTTTAACATCGTACTTTTTTGATCATCAGTCTGAACCGAGGTTTAGACCTCGGTTCAGGAAAATAGTATAAATAGCCCAACATTTTCCTTTATTTTTCTTTTTTGGCAGTCAATAATTTATATATTTTTTAATAATAAAAATCTTCTTAACATCTCATCTCAATTGTATTTGTGGATTATCTCTTTTGATTGGCTCACTTTGGTCTTTATTTTACTATACTCTTTTTTTTTTTTTTTTTTTTTACCTCTTTTCCTATACGTGTGCTTGCATAATCAAGTACTGGTGCTCACTATAAACATTTTAAACAATCAATCATCGCATTCTCAAGAAAACCAAAAAAAGGTCATGGATAAGAAAATCATCGAAGATATACGACAATGGAAACCTCCTTTCAAGCTTGGTGACATAGTGATATTGTATACTGGAATCAAAGCTAATTCATGGGCAGGAAAAATATCTGACATGTGGGATGGAATTTACGTTGTACATCAAACACTTGGCAAGGGAACCTATCTCATTAAACCATATCAATCCACTGATCCAAAACTTAAACGAGTGCATGGTAACCGACTAAAGTTGTATCAGCTGCCTGATGTTTTTTGGAATCAATCTGTTGACCGCATCCTTGGAGATGATCTATAAAAAAAAAAAAAAAAAAAAAAAAAAAAACCATAAAAGAGTCAAAAAAAAAAAATACACATAACATCTTTTATCTATTCTCTTTAAATACCTTTAACAAAATGGCTGGCTCTACTACGCAATTTGTGCTCGATGATTATACTTTTCTTGATCCTGAAAATTTCAATTTTTGTACAAGCGTGGGGAATGAGGTGACCGATGAGAGACCTCTCTTTGGTGAAGAAAACTCTTGTCCTAATACAAATAACGATGATACTTCGTCTGGCAGCACCTTGAATGAAATGCAAGAAACTAATGACTTGAATGTCGACAAACACCCGTTCTTCATACCAACAAGTCCCTTCGTGTGCACCACTGAGGATATGATACAACTTCTTCAATTAATCATGCCTTCGTACCTATACAAACTGTCTATAATAAAGGATAAGCAACAATCTCTTCTCAAGGAAGAACAGGAAAATCTGGTGCCACTTGTTATTCACTTACTTCATGACCACAGTGAGAAACCTACGGACCAACATACTTTGCAACAATACTTGAAGGAGAGAAGTCGCTATCTCCACCAACTCCTTGGGGACTTAATGCCTGCAACGACGAAGCATGCCTTCATCAAGAAAATCAAGCGTAAAGACACCTGGGTCAAGAATTAAATGGGGACCATTTTTCCTTGAGGTGTGGGTTGTCATGTATATATATATTTATATAAAAAATAAAAAAATAAAAAAAAAAAATAAAAAATAAAATTTTTTAAGTACGCTTTTCCTCCCTCTTTACCTCAGTGACTTGTACCAACCACATAAATTAAAAACCATACCAGTCCCACAAAAATCACGGGTATTTAGGTCCCGCTACGTGTGCCTAAAAAAATAAAATAAAAAAAAATGAAAAATGTCATATTTCTTTTTTCTTTCTTTTTCTCTTTCTCTCCATTTTCATATTTCTTTTCCTTTTTTATATCTCTTTCTCTTACTTTCCTCCATTGCAAACGACTCACCATTAGTAAGTATGTCTAACATTTATTAACTGATGCTTTCTTCTCCTTTCCTCTTTTTTATCATTAGACAAGTATATCAAGATAAACTTTAGGTAACAAGGTTACTTTTTTTTTATTTTTTTTTTTATATAAAGTGAAAACAATGCAGCTGATACTTTCTTTTTTACATATTATAGTAATTACTCAATCTATTCAACTTCTACTTATTCTGCATTAGACAAGGCGATATCAAGATAAACTTTAGGTAACAAGGTTACTCTTTTTTTTATTTTTTTTTTTTTTATAAAGTGAAAACAATGCAACTGATACTTTTTTATTTTATAGAAATCAACGAAGCGTTGGATATGGATGGATTATGCATATTAGATAGCTTGGAATAACGACAGTAGTGATGGTAGTGATGATTTTTTGTATGAATTGAATAAAACTGAATGGATGAATGGATGATACGAAGACTATTTTATTATACAATTATTACAAATATCTAGTGTATTCGTTCCAGTGGCCATATGTTTGGCGGGTGGTCCTTGCATTTCGAAACGTTAGCACTTGATGGAGATATTCATCACGATCCTCTGCGCTTTGAAATACCCGTGATTGTACCAGAGGTAACCGAGAAGAGTATTCTGTTGCCAACACTTCCTCTCTTTCTTGATCTTCTTGGACTTGCCGCATCAGCTCCTCTATTTGTCGTTGCTTCTCTTGGCGACTTCGACGAATGCGTTGCAGCTCTAGTTCAGCTTGTCGATAGTATACTTCTTCATCAACTGCAATACGAGGCTCCAGGGAAATTGGGGATTCATCATCACTTATGACAACAACATCATGTCGGATGATCGGTGAATTGGAGGGCGAAAAGGTCAATGGCGATTGAGATATATAGGACGACAGAGTGAAAGACGTAGAATTGGATGGAGACAGGAGATTGATTCGTCCAGGATGAAAAATAGCGTGGGCGGCAATCTACAGTATAGTTAGTTTTAGTTGTTTATGTCAAATATTGAAATAAAGTACCCTTTTTTTTGCCATCCTTCCTTTATACGTATATATATATTTATATCTTTTTTTTTATTATAGTACTGTACTTACGGCGCGATCAATGATGATGTTTGTCAATGCCTCTGGGACTAGGACAAAGGGAGGACAAACGTTATGAAGGCGAAGCATAGGAGGCTCTATGCGACGTTCGATAAAAAATTGACCAGAGCGAATACGGCCTACACCACTTTGGTTTACGAGATGCTTACAAAGTAAGAATCTGCTCTCTACGAAAACAGGACAGCCACAAACCCAAAGATTCAAATTTGTATCATAGTCAGCGCGAGGAGCATCTGCCTGTTGGATGCATTGATTCCATGTTGATACAAACTGTCGTTCCCAGCTAAACCTGTCACGTCTTTCGATGACCTTTTGGTTATACAAGTCCAAGAGATCTCGACAATGCCGTCTGATGATGATGTACACTAGAAAATCGAGCCTAGGTCGATTGTGATGATATAGATGATTGCGCTTTAGCACCCGCCAGTGAGATTCTACCAGCATGGTGGACTTGCCATTGGGGATTAAATGAGGCTGGCTTGATCTTGCCCACAGGATCCACTTGTTGTACGTATACCAGTTTCTATATAGGTATGCCCATACATTAGGGATGTTGTTGTTGACGCAAAACGTGTATGCTTCAAAGGTTGATTGACGGTGGATAAGAGCAGAGTTGATGACTACGTTCCCTAAAAAAAAAAAAAAAAAAAAAAAAAAAAAAAAAAAAAAAAAAAACACACACACACACACAAACGTGTTATTCCAAAAAAGGTAATATGTATGTTGCCTTTGTCCTTAGGCTTTTTTTTTTTTTTTTTTTTTTTTACCTTGAGGTATGAGAGGATGCAGACAATAATGTCTAGTCATCATACGCTTGATTTGTTTTCGCTTTTCTTTGTTGCATAGGTTAGCGTTCCCTTGAGGTGCCTGAGGAGCGAAGGTCAAATCAATAAAATCGAACTCGTCTTGTGGATTTAATGACTCATATACTGGTGGAAGAACTGTTCTCTGTGGTCTTGATAAAAATTGCTCTACTGCTCGACTAATGTGCCAAAGACAAAGCTGAACCTTCCTTTCACTCCATGTTTCACTGATTGCTGCAATTTCCGCACTATCTTTATCACAAAACATAAAAACTGGTTGGATACCATTATCGCGGATTACTTCCAGGAATTTCTTCAGGGTAGCAACCTTCCATCCATGATGATCATCATTAACGTCGGTTTCATCATCATCATTACGTATATGCTTGCAAAGCATGTATGCGATAGGAAATCCAGCGCCGTTGATGTTTGCAATCACCGCAAATAGTTCACAATCATTACGATTCGTCTTGAAAGTGGAGTCAATATGATATTCGGTAACGTATCGGGATGAATTGGCACAAATGTTAAAGAACTGTGTCTTGAAACCAAAACCTTGCCAGTTATTTTCAATAGCCCAAAACAACTTGAAAATAAAAAAAAAAAAAAGATTATTCACCAATATAAAAGGTAAGAAAATAAAAAAAAAAAGATTATTCACCAATATAAAAGGTAAGAAAATAAAAAAAAAGATTATTCACCAATATAAAAGGTAAATCATATATAAAATATATCCTTTCTTTTTAGCTACCTCTTCAAAGCCGTTGTTGTTGTTTTGCTGGATCAAAATACGAGCGGAAATAAATTGATCATCGTGATGTTCATAATGCTGTCGAAGATAATGATGATACCACTTGTAGACTTGAGCCTGCGTTATCATAGGCGCTCCACCAAACTCTTGACGTATGTTCCGGAAAAGATGGGCAGAATCCAAGTTGAGAGCATGTCGTTCGATGTATTCCCTAATTGCCAACGGTGTCTCGTTTCTTTCAGTAAAAACAGAGCACTGATGCTGAAGACGATGATTGTACGTCACATGAACCCATAACTGCTCCCTATCGAAAAATCCAGTAACTTTCCCTTTGCAGTTATATGTGTTCATCCGGCAGGTTAAACGCTGTTGGAGTTCTTCTGGTAATTGCCGTTGTATTGTCTGGTCTTGGACACAGTATGCGTGAAAAGAAATGGATTGCCGCAGGACAGGATCACCAGTCTTCTTTAAAGCAAAATGATACCCTGAAATTTCTTCAAACCGATGTATCACCTCCTCAATGATCTGATCATCCGTATAATTTTCTATAACTTCTTCACTCATTGCAATATCCCAATCGAACTTTACTGGTCCGTTATTGCTAATGTGCTCTGTAGCATAATGTATATCCAAGCTATCCATGGATATCATCGAGTCCATAGAAGGCGCAAGGCGAGGAGGAGTCTGTCTATATCGGCAGCAGGTACAGGTGTTGTATGTTTGAGTTCTACCAACGTAGTCTTGTCTGTGCCTGTACGAGCCGCAACCAGAGCATTGAATAAAAGCAGATATATCCATATTGTAAGTAAATAAAAAGTGTATATAGTTGTTATAATAACAGTGAAAAAAAAGAAGAGTATATTGACAAGATAAGAATCGTTTTATTGATAAGTAGCTTGATATTTATACTAATGTTTCTATATAGTGATAAGGAAGGTAAATATAATAATAATAAAGGGGTAAATATATTAAAGGGATATATATACTAATAACTACCAATTGTTAAGATCTAATGTATAAGAAAGGAAAGAAGAAAAGGGAGAAAGGAAAAAGAAGGAAAGAGTCTCAAATAAAAATTCAGTGTGTCGCCAGCTCCCGAAATTCAGATCAGTCACACCAGGCATATCACATTTGAAAAATCGTCCAACTTGGATATGTATAAAAATCTAATATTAGCATGATGAAGCAGTTTAAAGAGGTGCAGAAGCCTTTTGTATGTTACAAATCCCTTCTCGTTATGTATCCATTCCTTCTATCATCCACTCATCCATTCAGTTTTATTCAATTCATACAAAAAATCATCACTACCATCACTACTGTCGTTATTCCAAGCTATCTAATATGCATAATCCATCCATATCCAACGCTTCGTTGATTTCTATAAAATAGAAAAGTATCAGTTGCATTGTTTTCACTTTATAAAAAAAAAAAATAAAAAAAAAGAGTAACCTTGTTACCTAAAGTTTATCTTGATATCGCCTTGTCTAATGCAGAATAAGTAGAAGTTGAATAGATTGAGTAATTACTATAATATGTAAAAAAGAAAGTATCAGCTGCATTGTTTTCACTTTATATAAAAAAAAAATAAAAAAAAAGTAACCTTGTTACCTAAAGTTTATTTTGATATACTTGTCTAATGATAAAAAAGAGGAAAGGAGAAGAAAGCATCAGTTAATAAATGTTAGACATACTTACTAATGGTGAGTCGTTTGCAATGGAGGAAAGTAAGAGAAAGAGATATAAAAAAGGAAAAGAAATATGAAAATGGAGAGAAAGAGAAAAAGAAAGAGAAAAAAGAAATATGACATTTTTCATTTTTTTTTTTATTTTATTTTTTTAGGTACACGTAGCGGGATCTAAATACCCGTGATTTTTGTGGGACTGGTATGGTTTTTACATAAATTATCTTTTTGAAACTCCATGATTCAATCTATCATCCTATCACTTTTATCCACATATCACTTTTATCCTTCTATCACATTTATCCTTTCTATCACTTTGACCTTTTTACTTATTCTTTTTTTATATAAATAGCCCAACTTTTTATTTTATTTTTTCAGTTCAGTCAATATTTTATATATTTTTTAAATAAATCTTTCCTTTTCATCCCTACTTGATTGTATTTGTGGATTACTACTTTTGATTGGCTCACTTTGTTCTTAATTTCAAATCAGAACAATTTTACTTTCTATCTGCTTTTCAAATTTGGAACAAGACTTTATTTTTCTTTACTTTACTTTTTGTTTTATTTTATCTCTTTACTTATACGTGTGCTTGCGTAATCAAGTACTGGTGCTCACTAAACAACTTATTCTCTTTCAATCATCTGATTTACTTTTTCAATTTTGAACCCATAAACCAATGTTGACAACGAAATTTACTGTGGAGATTAAAAAAAAATATATATATATTTTTTTCTTTTCTTCTCTCTTTCTTCTTTTTTCTTTCTTCTCACCATTTCACCAATTCTCACCAATTCACCAATTCTCACCAATTCATCAATTCTCACCAATTCACCAATTCTCACCATTTCTCCAGTTCTCACCATTTTGGCCGTTCTCACCAATTTTATTTTTTTTGGTTTGACTTAGGTTTTTTTATTATAAATAGCACTTAGTTATTATGATATTTTTACTTTGTCAAAGAGATCTTTATTTTTTTTAATAAACATAAAAAGATTCATAAATCAAACTATCTTGACCACTCTTAAGGAATCAATCATCCTAAGTTTTATTATTATTTTATTATTCTATTATCAAACTACAATCAAGTTATTATTATTTTATTGATCATCATCAATTGTGATCAAATAATCAAGTCATTCATTTCTATATTTGGAATATACATTTAAATCTACTTTATACTGTTTTGTTCTCTTTTATAAAAACGAACTGGTGCTCACTAACAAATAATCATCATCAATATTATTATTACAATAATAATATTCAACAATTATATAAATCGATCATCCACTGAATAACAAATAAATCCCTAACATTTGAACCCATAAACCAAAAAATCACTTCACACCTAACACATTCGTTACCTGCAGCTTAATAAGGAATGTTACACAAACTTCTTGACGAATAGCAAAAGGATTGGATCCACGGGGAATTGAACCCCGGGCCTTCAGCATGCAAAGCCGACGTCATACCACTAGACCATGAACCCAGTTGGGTTTCGAGAACTGGAAAATCACCTATATTTCCAATCGTCTGAGTTGGAAATATTTTCCTAATCAAGGTCTTTGTACCACTTCATTGCCATCATCTGGAGTGGAATTACTTGAAAACGGAATGGTCGGATTGGAATTGCTTAAAAGTGGAATCGGTTGATTTGACCTTGAAAATCACTGATGTCGTTTACGTGGTAACCTTTTTTTTTTTTTTTATCAATAGATTTATAAATAAACCTGTAAAAAAAAAAAAAAAAAAGCTCTTTTTAGTCAAAAGTTTATTCGTCATATCAAAGTACTCTGTATCTATAAATATACGCGTAAAATAAAAAAGAATGCATTCAAAAAAAAAGTATGCTACTACATCAAATAAGGATGGAATCAATTACATTGACATGTAATAAGGTAATTGTAATAAAATAAAATAAAAAAAAAAAACTTTATTGAATAAAAATATAACTTCTGAAGACTACTAATTGATTTACTAAAGCTTAAGAAAAGAAAAGAACAGAAAAGAAAAGGAAAACGGACTTTTAAAATCACCATGGTCTACAATACTGCTAGTAAAAGTACATTCAGGGCAACCATCAAGATGAATCACTACACCCATGATGATTCATCACATCAATAAAAGTAAAGTATCAATAAAATGTATGCTCTATATAATCCTAATATAAACTAAAATAAGTGCTAATGAAATAAAATAAAACCGATATAAAATATTGTAATAGAGTACAAACAACTTTTTTTAACGCACTTTTTTAATAAAAAGGAATCTTGTATCCATTTTTTTTTTTTTTGTTACAACATCATTTACACGCCGATCATTTCCTTTTTTACATGCTGTATTTATTTCTTTTTGCCATTTCGATTTTTTATTGTTTTGAATTCATATCTCTTTTTTTTTTTTCCTTTTTCTGTTTCTTTCCCTCTTTTTCCCTCTTCTATTATTATACGCGATATTACAGTATTATGAGCATACAATTATCTGATTTGGTAAATTTAATAACATCTTGTAATGACTATGATGAACTCAAGTTAAAGGTAACTGAAATGGCAAACGAGAATAAAGAATTAAACGATTTGAAACATGATTCAATCGAAAGAATAGAACTACTCATTAAAGAGATGAAAAGGAAAGATGGTTTTACGTCATCTTTTGAACATAAATACTATCAGTTTGTAGATAAAGTTAGACGTTCAAGTGATGTTTACGATATTCAATCTACAATGCTAACATTCGAAACATTCCATTCTGACATGCAAAGGTTTCTTTGATCATGTTGCATAGTATTTTTTTAAAAAAAACAAAAAAGAAAAAGAAAATAAAAAAAAAAAGAAAAAAAAAAAAAAAGAAAAAAAAAAATAAAAAAAGAAAAAAAAAAGAAAAAAAAATTGGATGGTTGGTTGGCATAGCGACACAATTGGTGTTCACTTCATATTACTTTTCATTTCTCTTTCTAGTGTCCCCTTTTTGAAATATTTTGAAAAAAAAAAAAAAAAAAAAAAAAAAGATACAAAAAAAAAAAAAAAAAAAAAAAAAAAAAGACGATGGATCGGGATCAGACATTTTTTATTTCTCCCACACTTTTACATTTTTTTTTTCTCCCTTTCATTTTTTTTATATTATGTAGACCAATGGTGCTGAAGTCTTTAAAAGCTGATACAAATCGACCAAACCCTACGAATTCAATAAAAAGTCGAGAAGAACGTCAACACTGGACTTGGCTCAATCCATCTGCAATGACCTGTAAACTAAAATGGACTCATTAGGGAAATACGAATGGCAAGTAGATATTCAGTTCACAAGGGAATATATATCAACTCAAAAGGATCAAACAATGGTGAGGTGTTACGCTCTGGGAATAAAGTCATTGGTCAAGTACATTAGAAGGACAGTTTGATATCAAGGACACGAACTATATAATTACGATTATTTCCTTTTTTTTTTTTTTTTTTTTTTTTTTTACTCTGGTCAATTTACATCTTCTTTTGTGTTTTAGATATTTTATTTCTTTATCAGAGCTTTCTCTCTTGATTTACGTTTTTGGAAATAAAAATCTGATTGGCCATAATGCCTTGTCCTATATTAAATTATTATATACTTATTATTATCGCAATCATCATTGACAAACAACATCATCGATCGATTTATGTTTACCATCAGTTTGTATTATGACTCACCAACAAGAGACAACCAAATGCATATTGAAATTGAGCTCCGCAAAATACACGCTTTAAATTTTTTCTTTTTTTTTTTTTTCTTCTGCTCTCTTTTTCTTTTGTTTTTACATTGAATCGCTTTTATTTTATACAGTATTAACATGGGACTGAAGGTAATCGTTGGACTGGAATGTTTATCAACTTTAATATTTAATAGACTGTTTTCACCAAGATGGATACTACATGGATATTATACTGACAAAAACGTTAAAAGGTAAATAACAAAAGAAAAAAAAAAGATAAAAGTTTAGTTTATTATTCACTAAAATGCAAAGGTGAATGAATATACTCATATCTATTTTTTATTCTTATTCTTATTGTTAAATATAATAGGATGGATTAATAGGTAAAAAAAACTGAAAGAAAAGGTATCTTAAATAGAAAATAGAGGTGACACAGCTGGTAACCAGAAAGACAAGGGAAAAAGTCATTCATTCCTTCTTTTTTTTTTTGTCATTCTTGGTGACATCAATGCAAGACATGGGCAATAGATAGGAACTAAAAAAAAAAAAAAAAAAAAAAAAAAAAGATATACTGGATAGTTGAATGGAACAGTAGACAATATTAGGATAAGAGGAATGGATTGAAAGCTCGAATGGAATAACAGAACAAACAAGGAACAAGGAAAAAAAATACACTCAATATCAATACAGTGAAGTTCTTTTTTTTTTTTTTTTTATGTATGATTAGGTTGGTATGTAAATTGGATGTATATACAGTTAGTTAGAAAGATAGACAGGTTTATAGATATATTGATTATGTGTTTAATAAAGAAATTATTTTATCATTATTATTTTGAAAATGATTGTACAAGATTGTATTCCCCTTTTTTTATTGGCACTCGGCAACACCATGTGACAGGATATAATTTTTTTTATTGCATTTAATGATAACAGATGAATATGTGGATACAGAAAACCTTATATATATATGTTTAATGATTCAATGATATGATCATTGCTATTACAAAAAAAGAACGGGGGGAAAAAGTGCCACTTTCTAGAAGAGAACGAAAGCAACAGTGTTGCACAGAAAGTGACACTTTAAGGTTTCAAAAGTCAAAAAAAGACCAGTCTATTTTTCACTTTTTTTTGTTTTATCAATCATCATCGTTATTGCTAAGGTTGTGGACGTGTTTTGAATCGTAATCTCAACCAATCTTTTTTATCATTTGAGCACGTCCCAAAGATGCATTTATTCATCATCGGCATCATCATGAACAGACAGTAGACTTCAAAACAATAATAAAGATGCATCCTTTCCTATGTGGCTCTGCAGTTTTGGTTGTGAACAAATAAAAAAAGAACCACCCTCCGGTGCCTCATGGATGAACCATGTTTCTTTCATGGATGAAGGCGTTCCCTTTTTTTTTTTTTTTTAAAAAAAAAAAGCTTGTATAAAAATAATGTGTTGTCTCTTTTTTATTATTATTAAAGGAAAGAAGTAAAGTTGATGACTGATTATTTGTCTCCTTTTTCTTACTTTTCCTGACATGAATCAGACAAATATCACTATATATATATATAATATGTTCCCTCCCCCCTTGCTTCGGCTTTCATCATAATATGGTAATTCAGCAATGACGTTTCGCCATTCATTTTTCTTTTTTCTTCTATACATGACGATAATTTTCTTTCTTTTTATTTTATACTTTAGTTATCTTTTGTTATTTGGTTGTCATGGTAATAGTATTTTTAAAAAACTAATAATATTTCGTCAGACCAAATGAAGATGGATGTCGTCGGTGTTTAATTTAAGTGTTGTGCACTTGTCAAAAAAGAGGACGATCATGCATCATCTTGTTTTAGAATAGTTTGTGCTTACGTTTATTTATATATAGCCAGGTTTATACATATAGTATTTATATAAAAGAAACAAAAAGCAACCTTTTTTTTTCATTCTTTTCTTAGCCATTTTCCCCCCTCTTTTTGTTTTCCCTTCTTTTTCATTTTTTTTTTCTTCTTCTTCTTTACTACATTTAGTTGACCATTATTATTTTTTTTTTGTCTATCATAATGATGCCACGTCATTTCAGCCCAGTCATATTATACAATGATCAACGTGCTTTTGATTTCCCTTTAGAAAAAAAAGAACAAATTCATGATATGTTACGTTTCAATGGACAATTATGGACCATTCTACTCTCATCATCATCATCATCATCATCATTAGATAATCGTAATATATATCAACGTCAGGAAGGATCTCATCATCATCGACATCGTTCACAAGATTCATTCATGTCTATGGTTTCTTCATCTGGTGGAAGTGACGGTTGTCGTACGCCACTTGAAATGGATGAATATTTACCCCTTGGCTATCCGTCTCCTTATGATGATGATAATAATAATGAAGGTGATGATAAGGTATCCAAGATCTCAAAAGGCAAGATGAGAAAAAAGAAAAAGGTCAATCATCCACCTAGAAATAAAAAGGATAAGAAAAGGCAACAAGAGACACCTCCATCATCGCCATCAACACAGGAAGATGAATCATCCATATTATCGTCACCCTTGTTGGCAGGCAGGAAAAGAAGAGGTAATTTACCCAAATCTATCACATGTTTATTGAAAGAATGGTTAGTGCGTCATGTCGATCATCCTTATCCCACCGATAATGAGAAATCCTTTTTACAACAAGAAACCCAATTGACTATTAATCAAATCAGTAATTGGTTCATCAATGCCCGACGTCGTCTCCTGCCTTATTTGGTTGCCTCTCCGTTGCATGGTTATGATATGAAAAAGAAACAAGGTAAATAACAATGATGATGAATTGAAACTAAGATAAAAAAAAAAAAAACTAATATTTTTTTTTATCTTATCTTTTGTAGATAGATCGGGGGTACCGAAAACGTCAAAAAAGATGAATATGATCAAAAAACGTACATCCACTTTTTCTCATCGACCTAAACGAACTTGTCGACAATCCCCTCACTCTATCCAACATGACGATGATGCTGATGATGATGATGATGATGATGCTGGACCCTGGATAGATTGATCCGTCTTTCCCCTTTTATTTTTTATTTTTATTTTTTTTTTTTTATATTCACTACACTTTAATACTTTTTTTTTTTTTATTCTATTCTCTATACAAATATATGTATATATATCTATCTTTCTTTTTATCTATTACATTATTATATACAATGCTTATTCCTATCTTTCTATTTTATAATAAACAGTTTGTTTTTATCTCATCACATGTTCTTTTGGATTACTTTCCTCTCACAAGGTAAATTTTATTTGGTAGTGAGAAAATAATAAAAATAATAAAAAAAAAAGGGTAGGGTGGACGATCGCCCTTTTTTTGTTTGTATTCCTTTTTTGATTTTTGTTGGGTTACACTTCCACTAGGGTCAGTAAAGGACAAGGATTTTATGTGAGAACGAATAAAAATCATGCCTCAAAAAAATCGAACTTTTTTTTTTTTTTTTTTTTGCTGGATCTAATGTAAAAAGAAAACCACGCAACAAAACGGCAGTCAAATTTTTAATGGAAAAGTATCATCCTACAAGAGAAGAAGAAGAAGAAAAAAAAAAGGATAAACAATGTGGGGAAGAAAAAAATGATATCTTGATGATGATGATAAGAGTAACAGAAAACAAACAAATAGACCACGTGCCCTGTCGGTAGGGAAGAAAAAAAAAAGAAGATGAACGAGCAGGTTTTGATCATGACTGTATATTTGACTATGAATGATGGAGTGATGATTGATTGATTGAATGAAAAAAAAATTAGATATGAGTCTCCTATATGACAGATTTTATAGATGACTGATGCGAATTCCATGGATTCATATTTACCATCATCATCCATTAGCTACTAACCTTCAAAATGATGGGAACTCTATATATTACAGAATTACTCTATTCCTTATGGAATATTTTATCAATGAAAACTAATTATAAATCCCTTTTTATTTTCTATTAAAAAAAAAGAAGAGGAAAATAAGCATAGTGATTGCATCATATATTGATGAAAGGTATCATATATCACTGAGTGAAGATCAATGATATCAGTTCAACACAAAAGGACATTGAAGATGATGGAATGTCGACATCATCATCCTATATGTGCATCCTTTCTCTCTCTCTTTTTTTCTTTATTATTTGTCTTTTTGATATCTCACATCTTTACTGATCCTCTTTTTTTTTTCGACATCCTTCTTCACTTTCATTTATTCTTTGGGTCTATTTTTATTTTTCATCTCAATTCAAAGTAAATAAACTATATTTACTCTTTTACTAAAGTCACCAGGACGATGGCTCGACCGTCTGGAAAATAAAGTAAAAAAAAATATTTTTTTTTTATATGTTGGGAAAATAGATAGATTTGGTGATACGTTGAACGGGCGTGATTCTCTTAAGAAATAGAAATGGACATTAATATATATATACGCTCATTTTGATGTTTGCGTATGATTAAAGAGAGAGAGAAACAAGAAGAGAAAGGAAGATGAAATTACAGTATAATACGATGATGATCGGAAACTATCGATAACGGAAGCAAATGTATAGATACATCAAAATGAACCGGGGAAAGATATACGTACCTTAATTTTACCCACGCATGACCTTTTATTATTATTTTCTTCGATGCTATCTTTTATTACTATTGTTTGCTATGTTTTTTTTAATAATAGTTGTACTTGTTGGGAAAAAAACAGAATTAGTTTTTTTGACATGTTGAATAAGGAACGATGTTGGGTCGTACGACCGGAAAGTGAAATCAAACCTTTTTAGTGTTGAGATGAAAAAAAAAAACAGGAGTACAATCAATGAGGATCAAAGATATGAACCTAAATATATGAAGTTTTGTTATGCCTTGTGACCTTATTATAATTTTCACTGTTGAACATAAAAAAAAAAAAAACGCATCGTCCACCGTCGTTTACCGCATTTAGAATATATAATGTGGAGAAAGAAATCTTTTTAGTTAAATCCGTATTATTATTCTAAATCAACTTCATCTTTATCTATAATGATTAAGATGGTATAATTTATAAATAATAAGATATCAACTGATTTCTTGTTCTTTGTTTGTCAAATCCATGTTGATTGAGTTTTTATCAAAGTAAAACCAACAATAAAAAAAAAAAAAGTTGCATGATATAAATGACTTTTTCCGTTTTTTTACGTGTCGGAGAACAATATGTTGGCTTTTGGAATGTAGATAGATTAAAAAAGATCTATTTCTAAATGATGATGCTTAAGAGGGTGAGAAAAGAAAGTAAGTAGGTTGGTTCGTTAGTGGTAGTACGCATAAAATCAAAAAGAAGATTTTGGAGGAATAACAGAGAGAGACGCGGAGTTCATTTTCTCTCACACCATCCAAAAAGAGTTGCCTCCAGATTATCTATATAAACAACTGGCTTTTTTTTTTTTCTAGATTTTCCCTTTCTTTCCCTTTCTTTTCCCTTTTTTTCATTTTTTTTATATATCTCATTCCTTTATACATATATATATATATTAAATAGTTCTTTTATATATCAATACATACTATTTTTATATATATATTATAAATGTTAACTCAACATCAACCAAAACGTCGAGTTTCTATCAATAATCGATATGGAAATCAAAGAAGACCTCTACCTTCACCATCACCACTTATCAACAATGAACAAAAAAAGAAAACTGTACGATTTTGTTCAGATGATGCTTTAGAACAAGTTCGATTATTCATCAAGACACAAACACCATTGGCAGTACGAAAAGGTGATCCTCCTCTATTAACTCAACAAGTACGTTATGATATTCAATATCCTGGTTGGCCTTCCAAATGGACTTTATATAAATCTTTATCACAATCGGCAATTCGGATGGAAAGTGTACAATTGATGGATCATCCACATCATGGTTTGACAAAAGTATTATTTGGGCGATGTCGTGTATCCAATTTAGCCTATGAAAAACAGGTCATCATACGTTATTCTTTTGATTATTGGCAAACTTATCAAGAAATCAATGCTATTTATCGTGAACCTATTGCAAGTACTAGCAATACATGGGATAGATTTACCTTTGAAATTGGTTTTCCATCAACATCAACAACAATGACTTGTTGGATTGCTTTACGGTATAATGTCAATGGTCAAGAATTTTGGGATAATAATGATGGCAAGAATTATCAAGTGGATATCTTACGTACCAATCTTGTCTCTTCACCTCCTACTACACCTCCTTTGGAACTAAGTGACAATGATGATGATGACGAAGAAGAGGATGATCCTTTCTTAGATCAACCCAACAACAACAAGAATACTTCTCCTTTGCAAGCTTTGGATCAATTGAAACTTCGTTATAATTTTTCAAATGCTCGATATCAACCTACCAATACATTATCAACCATGATGAATAACAATACAACAACAACTCATCCATACCATCAGCATACTTTACCTACTTCTCTTCATGTCGGTTATCAAGATTTTATTTCAAAATACTGTTTTTACAACTCATCCCCTCCTTCTTCCATCGTTCAAAATTAGTTTATACTTCCTCTCTTGTATTTTGTTCATTCTGTATATAAATGTCGTCTTCTGTCTTATTCTCTCACAACCATCCACATTCAAAATCAAAAAAGTTTGTTTAATAAAAAAAAAATGTTTTACTATCATGATTGTAAACAAATCGCACAGCTACCATATATATATTTTTTGCTGGGGTTATCTCTTGTTGTATTTTCACACACACACATATATATATGTACGAATGTATTTACTACTACTCCTTTTTATTTTAACGTGTTTTCATTTTCGTTAGTTTCATCTATAATAGCAACAAAACCAATTCTTTACCATCTTTTTTTTTTTGTTGTATTATTTTATTTAATGAATCAAAGAGAGCGAGTAATGATATTGTTGATGATGATGATGATAAAGAAAAAAATATATATATATAGTGTCAACTTCAAGGGACTCTGTTTGCTATTCTTGTAAAACATTGCTTTTTTTTTTGTTTATACACAAACAACAACAGCACCTAACATTTATACCTAAGTATCGGATTAGTAACCCGCCATTTATCCCATTCATAGGTTGAATGCTATTCCTCATTATGCTATGGAATCACGTTTTTTTTTTTTTTTTTTTTTTTTGCGCCAGATCGACTATTTCTTTTCCCACCAACCTAAATCAAGAAGGTGAACTGATAATAACAGGAAACCAGATGACCATCCAAATATCCATTCTTTTCCCTCCATTTTGTTGTTGTTGTTTTGTAAGGGAAGCAAGATAACACTTGCATATAGATGAAACTGTTTATGACAAAAAAAAAAAAAAAAAAACTGAGATATGATAACGCATCGTTATCAACATAGGTGTGTCACTGAGTTTTTTTTTTTTTCTTTTTTTTTTTTTTTTTTTTTTTTTTTTCCTTCATTGTCGATCAAGATAGGAGAATATCGTCTTATTTTTTTTATATATATCAATGAATAGTTTAGATAAGTTGACAGGTTACCTGTTGTGATAGATAAGTCATACATATATATATATATTGGTTTTGAATGATCATCTTTGATATATATAGACAGGGTAGAAATAAATAATAAAGATATAAATATATGGATGGATAATGAAAATAATCTGATTGGCTTACCCCATTGTCTTTTCACCAAACATGGTAATGTAAGGAGTGAAGTCAAATCCCCAACAAACAACTTGCAGTATCATAACAAACCAAAATACAAACTGGTTTTCATTTTTTTTTTATTTGCCTATATTTGAACACGAAAATAAAAAAAAAAAAAATTAGAAAAAAAAAGGGGGGGGGATTTGATAGTAAAGTTTTTTTTTTTTTTTCGGGAGCAAATCCGAAACAGTGTTCTTATCTTATTCCATCATCTTTGCTTAATATCATTTAAGACTGGTAAGTGAGATGGGACAAATGTAATAATGCGCATATCTATGAAATTCTGACTCAAATCTGAGTCAGAATTTATTTTTCTTTTTCTTTTCCTTTTTTTTTTTTTTATTTTTAGAATATAACATAGTTACATTCTGAATGATCTGTCAATTCAACATGGTGATCCAATGAAATCTTTGACTTTTTCTGCTCTCTTGTCTTGTTTGGTGAATTTCCAACAAACAGCTAAAGGAACCTTAGTGAATTATTATCAATTGGCTCAATCTTCAAGCATGAGCAAATGGATGGCATACTAAATTCAGGGCAGCGAAAAATGACTTTATAGTGGTGGTTCTTTTATTATTAGTTAGTCTTTCACATATAATTTATCATTTTTATACATACTTTTTTCAATAAAGAATAATCATGTTCTTACTATTATCATCATCTTTTTTTTTTTAAAAAAAATATATATATATTTCAAATAGTCAGCATAGACATCATCAATCATCATGTAACAATAACAAACATCGACAACGATTATTCTTGGTCTAGAATTAACAAAAAGAAAAAAGGAATCAATCGTTCGATCGATCTATTATTCCCTTCGACTTTTCGATCTCGATTCACAACAACTGGTGACACAAAAGATTAAAATTATAAAATATATATACAATAATCATTAAACAAAAAAAAAAAATCTTTATCCATTCATCCATCCATCCATTTTTTTTTTTTTTTGTTGTCACTAGCTTTCAAATTCTTTCAAGACAGATTCAATCGATGTAATTAAAAAGAAAAAAAAAATTAAGACGACGATATATCAAAATTTTATTTTCTCCTTCGTACCAGAGACTTAAAAGGTACTGTATAGATTAGGAGGTGAATATTTTGTTTTGCCAATGACTAAAACTAAAAGGATGCTTTCTTTTGTAGATCTATCCATAGTATGGTTCAAAGTTGAAGAAGAAGAATAGAATTAACAAATACGTGATCATAGCCAATAATAATTGTGTATTTCGACTAGCGTTATAGGATCATTGGTAAAATATTCTTTATTTGTTTCTTTTGATTGTGGTCAATAATTTACATTATTTGTTTTTTGACATATTAGGGTTTCATCCATGATTGGAGAAAAAAAGGAACCAAGTACTATTTAGGGTAGTCAATCTGACAACTTACGCTGATTGGTTGATCCTTTATATACTTGTTGTCGTGGTCACGAACAAGCTGGGCACGAAAAAAAAAAATGGATATAAAAAAATTTTTTTCTTTATCCTTGACAACTTTCTTTTTTTTTTTTTTTTTAATTATTGACGGAAAAAGACTAGATGAAAAGTGTTTGATTTTATATTTCGTTTGAACTACTTTTTATCTAGATATCATCTTTTCTTTTTTTTCCTAGAAAAAGCAATTCTCGGTCAGACAACGGTTCATGATTTTTTAATGAATGTGCTGTTCACGATCTGAGGGATAAAGAACCTCCTCTTTTTTTTTGTTGATAGGATGATGATTATTAATAAAATGACAATGAAAATGACTCCCCCCCCCAAAAAAGAAAAGAACACATAAAGAAAAAAAAAAAAAGACGTGTTCATTGTTGTTAGACATATTGTTGTTAGACATCATTTAAAATGGATATATATATAGGGTCTCTTTTTTTTATTATCGTTCCTTTTTTTTTATTATTATTGATCCAATTACTTTTTTTTTTTAAAACACTTACAATGAAAGAACGCGAAGAAATTGATTGCCAATGTACGTGTAATACGGATGATGATAGTTTGGACCTTGATATATGTCTTGTGGAACGAATGAAACAGATTGAACTTGAAGATAAAAAGACTCAAGAAACATTGGATTTGCGATTGGCGGAACAGGTACAAGGCTGGTATAACTCACGTGAAAAGAAGGATCATCAGCAAGAAAACCATCATGCAACAGTGAATGTTCTTCCTAAAGCAAGCACTCTTTACAGTAAAACTACCAATGACAAACTGAAACTCGTCTTGCAGGTGATGGATCAATTGGAGAAACAGCAACAGGAACCTTTCAATCATTCGAATCATCCATTCCCTCGTCAACATCAACGTCCACCACCCCGTCCTCCTACTTTCCCACCTCGTCCACCTCACCCAACTCGTCGTCGTCGTCATCATCATCGTCTTCATCATCCGTATACTCGACCCTATCAGTACTATGATACAGGTGATGATCTTGATTCATCCTCATTCCCACCTGGAGATGATATTCGACAGCTTGATGATTCTACTTTTTCTGATGATCATAGCCGTGAAACAAATGGTCAGCAAGATGTATCGCCTATTCCTGCTCCTCCTCCTTCACTCACTTTTTCCTATGGTGATCCCTCTTCCGATTCTTCCTCTTCTTCTTCTTCCGATGGTGTCAACAAAGATATGAAAGATGTGCCATCCGTTCATGATATGTGTCTCGTGAAGCCTACAAGACAAAAGGGGCAACTGGATGATTTGAATGCTCGTATTAATAGTTATTTAGAAGAACTAAACACGTAATAGGAAATAGTTTTAGTTTTATCAGATTATATGAAATAAAAGGATTATCATCGAACATTTCTTAAAAAATTGGAATTTTTTTTATTATTATTATATTCGGGGATGCAATACACGATTATTATACTTTATTCTTTTCCTTTTCCTTTTTTTTTTTTCTTTTTTCTTTTTTTTTTTTTTTTTTTCTAATACCGTCTTCTTCCTCCATGATTCGTTATTTCCACATATGCTTTCTCTTTTGATTCTTAGTACACTTGTCAAATGTCTTTTATTCCCTGCCTAGTAAGGAAAGAATATCTTTTTATTTATCAATAGGGTTTCTCATATTTTTTTTTTAAAAGTCGATCAACTGATTTTGAAGTACACAGGAACTGGTTAGCCATTACATATAGTCTTCCTATTTCCCAATGGTATCTTGAGGTATGTATAGTATTTCTATATATCATGAAGAAAACCATCTTATTTTTTCTTTTTTGTTGTAGGCTACTTCAGAATGGACTTTGGATTATCCACCTTTTTTTGCTTGGTTCGAGAAAATATTAAGCTTGGTTGCATATCAAGTGGATCCACTTATGGTACACATTAGTCAATATGGATATAATAGCGATGCTACCGTCATCTATCAACGTCTGACCGTCATTGTTAGTGAATTGGTCTTGTATTGGGCCCTTTTGCGATATATTAACACGTCAACACCAGTAGTATCGAAAACAACAAAAGTATCGTCTCTTGTCGTGATAGCAGCATCTATTTTTCTTCATCCTGGATTATGGATTGTTGATCATTTGCATTTTCAATATAATGGGTTACTTTATGGCATTCTATTACATTCCATTGTTGAAGCGAAAAAGGTAAAAAAAAAAAAAAAAAATGGATATACCTTCATAAGTTGATAATCTAATTTTTTTTTTTTTTTTTTTTTTTTTTTGTATTAGAATCGTCTTTTATCATCCGGTATTCTATTTGCCATTTTACTCAATTTCAAACATATTTATCTCTATTTATCACCGGCCTATTTTGTCTATCTATTACAAGCCTATTGTTATACAAACAACAGATCCTTTTCAGTGACAAGATTCTTTCGATTAGGTGGATCTGTTCTTGCTGTGTTTGGTTTATCACTGTTTCCATTTATCAAGACAGGTCAGTTGAATGCTATGATCACTCGTCTTTTTCCTTTTACACGTGGATTATGTCATGCTTATTGGGCACCGAATGTATGGGCATTGTATGCTGGATTGGATCGATGTTTGATCTTGGGTAAAGTTCTATGATGGGAAAACAGCAAAACGACTAATTTTTTTTTTATGTATTAGTGGCCAAGAAATGTCATTGGTCCTTTGATGAAAGTGCAGTGACATCAATGACTAGAGGATATGTTGGGGATACAGTGTTTGCAATCTTACCACCTGTGAAAACGATTCATACCATGATATTGACAGTACTAGTTCAATTGGTAAGTCAGAAAACAAAGGAGTAAAAAAAAGATATATGATGATTTCAAAATTAATTGATATATATTAGATGGTACTTCAAGTTCTTTGGCGAAAACCAACCTATGATCATTTCATCTCTTCATTGACCTTGTGTGGATTTGCTTCGTATCTTTTTGGTTGGCATGTGCATGAAAAGGCCATTATGTTGATCTTGATTCCTTATTCGTAAGTATATATATATATATATATAGAATGAGAATGAATATTGATTTTTTTTTTTTTTTTTGGATAGGTTGATGGCGTTGAAAAGTACATTTCATTTACGACAATTTGTCATCCTTAGTAGTGCTGGTATTATGTCTCTATATCCATTATTATTCCATATCCAAGGTAAATAAAAAAAACATTATTTTATGGTTGCTGATATCAAAAACTATTTTTTTTTTTTTGATAGAAACCCCACTAAAGTTATTGATTACAGTGATTTGGTATTTATCTGTCCTTCCAGGGTTATGCTATTGTCTTGATATGTAAGTTGGATGATGTTCGGTGTTTGAATCTAACCCTTTTTTTTTGTTGTTGTCTCAATTTCCTTCTTTGGAACACCCTAGGCGACTAAAGCAGTTATTGACAAAACTGGAGGGGATTTATGTGATGGGTTTGATTTTGGTACAGTGCTATACAGGATTAGGTCATTCTCTTTTGTTTGGTACAAGTTATGAATTTTTACCATTGATGATGACGAGTGTATATTGTGCTATTGGTATAGTTTATAGTTGGATAGTATTGATGTATGATCATCTAGTATCTTAATAAAAAAACAAAAATATCCATCTATTTTTTTTTTTTTTTTTGATCATGGGTAAGGGTCCCTTGTTCTTTAAAGAAGGGGGGTTGTAAGAAAGGGAAAACTATCTTGTTGTCATCCTTTTTCTTTTTGTCATTCCTTTTTTTTTTTTTTATTATTGTTCCACAAAAATGGAGTCGATTGAAGCAAAAACACCAAAATATATGGTATATTGTGTTTTGGTAGCATGTATTACTTCATTATCTTTTGGTTGGGTCATTGGGTAAGATGATGATTAAAAAAAAAAATCACTTTGACTTATTTTTTTTTTCTTCAATAAAACAAAAAGATCACCCAACGTTCCCGGAGAAATTACACATAATTGTGCTACAGGCAATGCTCATCTTTATAATATCAAGTTTCCTGATTGTTTACCGATGACGACCTTTTTATGGCAAGTGCCTATCATGAATAAGATGATGATGGATTCTTATCTTTTTTTTTTTTTTTTTTTATTAGGGCGTTTGCAGTGGCATCTTTTTGTCTAGGAGGATTTGTAGGAGCAGTGAGTTGTGGATTTTTACAAACACGACTGGGTCGCAAAAAAACCATCATGCTCAGTAATGCTGGGTTTATTGTGGGTAGTGTGGTGGTTGCCGTCTCTTTTTCATCAGGTATGATGATTGCTGGCCGGATCATCTGTGGTCTTTCATGTGGTGTGTGTTCTTTGGTCATTCCTACTTATATTGGTGAAATCTCCACTATTCGTGCCCGTGGAGCCATGGGTTGTTATCATCAGTAAAGAAAAAAAATATAGATAGATAGATAGATCAATAGAATAATTCATTCTTTTTTTTTTTTTGGAATAGATTCTTCATCGCTATAGGAATCTTTTTATCAACATTGATAGGTATGTTTTTATGTCGTGTACCGTTATGGCGAATCAATTATGGTTTGGCCGGTGTACCTGCCCTAATACAAACTTTATTGATGACAACTTGTGTGGAATCCCCCCGATGGTTGATTTCCGTCAATCGTATTGAGGAAGCACATTACGTTCTTCAAAAACTGCGAGGCAAGCATAACATTGATCGAGAATTCTTTGAAATCGTCGAAGGTCATGTTGGTCCAGCTGCTGCCATCACTGCCATGAAACATCTTGCCACCAAAGATGAAAAATCATTACAAGAATGGCGATCTTTTCATCGACCTTCCTCTGCCCAAGCAACATTGGTTGAACATCCTCCTAGTAAAGAAAAAGAGATACAACATCAACAAGATGATGATGATGATGATGATGATGATGATGAACATCAACGATTAGATACTAGCTTACCCTCTGATGAAAAACAAAGACAACAACAAGAAGAAGATGACGATGATGATGATGATGATGATAGGATGATGGGTCCAACAGGAGGAGAAGAACAAGATCATCCCAAAGAACAACAAGTGACGGCAAAACAAGTGATGAAGGACCCAGTGATGCGACGGATGACCATGACATTGGTTGTGCTTCATGTACTTCAACAATTCTTAGGCTTGAATGCCCTTCTTTATTATAGCTCGATGGTCTATGCGGCGGTGTATGATAATCATAATACGGCTGTGATGTGGTCATCTATGGCCACGGTGGATACAGCCGTATTGCTTGTGATGACGGTGGTAGCAGCCGCTTTGATTGATCGCATGGGTCGACGACGATTACTTTTCCTATCAGAAACAGGCGTGACGTTATTTGCCGTGGTGATGTTTTTAGGTCTGTTTTTCCATCTGTCTGCCTTGTTGATTGTCGGTGTCATGTTCTTTGTTGCCAGCTTTGCTTTGGGCATGAACCCTATCCCTTGGTTGCTGACGATTGATATGTGCCCTACTTATGCTTCCTCCACCATCGGTAGTCTCACCACAAGTATCAACTGGCTCGTCAATTTTATCGTCGCCTTGTTCTTCCCTGTCGTCTTTGCTGCTATCCAACCTTACACCTTTTTGATCTTTGCTGGCATCGGTTTGATCGCCTTGGTATTTACTTATTTCTATGTCCCTGGTAATATAATTAAAAAAAAAAAAAAGAAAAGAATATGACTCATCCTTTTTTTTTTTTTTTTTTTGTTGTTGTTGTTGTTGTTGTTGATAGAAACTAAGAATCGATCGATTGAATCCGTCGTCAGGGAATTTGAAAAATATCGACGATAAAAAAATGGATGGATAGATAGATTTTTTTTTTTTGTTTAATGTTGTATATACTTTTTATAATAAATTCTCTTATTCTTTGTGTCACTCCCTGTTGTGAATCATAAAATCGAAAGGAATAGATCGATTGATTCCTTTTTAGTTCTAGAACGATTGCTATTGACGCTTGTTGTTGATAGGTGCATGAGGACTATGATGACTATTAGAAATATATATATATGTTTTTTAAAAAAAAGAGAAGATATCGACGGAGGTGATGATAGTAGTAAATATTATATCTTTATTGAAGAAGTATTTATAAAAATGATAAATTATATGTAAAAGACTAACCACTGATAAAAGAAGGTCAGAATGAGATAAGGAGAGAGAAAAAGAGAAGCCGATCAGAAGAACACCATCAAAAAAGCTACACTACAACTGAAGTTGCCATAATCCGATTTAGCTTTTTTTATACCTGCTATCTTGTTCTTCTTGCCCCAAATGCGCCACTAGGATGGATACACAAAAAGAAAATGTTGTTGTTAGTATTTACTTTTTTTCGTAATGGCTTTATTTTCATTACCGCAACGCTCAAGAAAAGCCCCATACACCAAACCACTTGTTTGTAATTGTTGCTGGAATTCTTCGTGGTACCTGTACATCATAGTACAAGTTAATGTGAAAAAAAAGGAGAGACACATATAATAGAATCATGATAACTTGCCTTCAACATATGACGCGTCATCATATATAAGATTGTTGGAACCATGATGCCGAACATAAACGCTAATCATATCAGGTCAGAATGCCCCAAATATTCATAGAGCAGTTGTTCATCGTTGCCTGTAAGCTTGTAAAGAGGTACCGATGTTGCAAAACCGTCTGTCATGATGTAATCCAAGATTAAAAAAAAACATATCGCGGTATGTTTGTGGCCAGTTGCTGATCAATAGTATTATTGACAGTCTTGATGTTGTCGCTGTATCTACTTGAACCAAGGTCTTGTTCGGCTTTTATCAAATAAAACAAGATAAAATAAAAAAAAAAGGTTAGTAAAATACTCATCTTCCTCATTCTTTAAATGTAGAGTACTTACCAAGGCCTAATCCATTGTTGTTTGTACATAATAATATCATCCTTAAAGGAATCATAGTCATTTCGTGACTGAATAACGGTCTGCTTGATAGTTTAGTTCCATTAGGTTGTTTTCGATAAGGACTTATCCCCAGTCCATGAAATGAGAGAATAATTGGCAATGATTGAGAGAAGGAACTAACAAAAGAGAAAAAAAAAGAAAAAAAAAAAACTGTGAGAAACAAAAAAAAAAAGGAGGGAAAGAGTGAAAGAAAGAGGAAAATACAGTGCACCGAGACTTGAGTTTGTCCATGCCTTTATTTCGAATTCCGTCGTATCGTTATGAACTTCATTTATCAAATTATCATCATCACCATTAACATAAGTGAGATTAGAGGAAAAGAAAAAAAGATCACCCTAATAAATGATGTAAGCATTCTAACGTAACAAGATAATATTTTTAAGCATTGAATAATGAGTATCTTTTATTAAGAGAGAATGTGTTTAATAAAAAAAAGAGGGGAGATTCATCCATTGGATGTGTTGCCAACTTAGAGCGTGGGGAACATGATACATTATTTTCCCAGGATGAATAAACTCCGCGGAGGAGACCATTTGATCACGGAAAGACTGTTTGTTTTTTTTTTTTTAGGGGAGTATATATATATAAAAGATTATCCTTTTTTTTTTTTTTTTTGTTCTTTTTTCTTTTTCCTTTTTAATTTTTCTTCTTTGATTTCAACCTTCTTATCTTTTCTTAAAGAAATGTCACCTGCTAACACCATGTCTGAACCACTTAAAACTACTTTATGTTTCTCCATTCAAGATACAGTGGGAGGACTTGAAAGTTGTCTTGCTGCTTTGAAATCCATGTCTATTTCCTTAACTCGAATTGAATCGTAATATTAATATATATATATATATATATATATATATATATAAATATTCATCTTTTTATCCTTTCTTTTTTTTATAGTCGTCCTAGCCGTACAAAGGATTGGGATTATGATTTCTTTGTTGATTTTAATGCAGTGGATGCTAAACAAGTGGAAACTGTAGTAGACCAACTTCGTAAACATACAAAGGATGTATGTGTCATTGGTTCCGAAAATACCGGAGGCAAGTGATCATTTATTTATATTATATATATATATTCGGATGAATTGAATTTTTTTTATTTTTGTTATTTATTATAGATAGCGTGGTTTGGTTCCCACGCAAATTGGCAGATCTTGATAGTTTTGCTGAAAAAGTACTTGAAATGGGTGAAGAATTAAGTAAGTAAAAGTCCGATGATTTCCCACGGCCACTATTGACATATATTTTTTTTTTTTTTTTTTTTTTTTACAAAGGTTCTGATCATCCTGGTGCTCATGATCCTGTTTATCGAGCTCGTCGTGCAGAAATCACTCGTATTGCCAAAACGTATCGTACAGGTCAAACGATTCCAGAAATCGAATATACAGAAGAGGAAAACGCGACATGGGGTAAAGTATACCGACGATTGACAGAGTTGTACAAGACACATGCTTGTCGTGAACATCAATACGTGTTTCCTTTGTTGGTGCAAAACTGTGGGTATAGTGACAAGGCGATTCCTCAAATCGAACATATTTCTCGCTTTTTGAAGGATTGTACTGGTTTTACCTTACGTCCAGTCATGGGTTTATTGTCCAGTCGTGATTTCTTGAATGCTTTTGCCTTCCGTGTATTTTATTCTACTCAATATATTCGTCATGCCTCTAAACCTTTTTATACTCCTGAACCTGATTGTTGTCATGAATTATTAGGTCATGTTCCTTTGGTAAGTTAAAGAAAAAAAAAGAATGGAAATAAGAGGATTGAACTTTTTTTTTTTTTTTATATAGTTTGCTGATCCGGATTTTGCTGACTTTTCACAAGAAATTGGATTAGCATCATTAGGAGCATCTGATGAAGATATTGAAAAACTAGCAACGATATTTTGGTTTACAGTAGAATTTGGTTTATGTCGACAAGAAGGAGAACTCAAAGCATATGGTGCAGGTTTACTTAGTTCATTTGGTGAATTGGAATATTGTTTATCGGATAAACCCGAATTACGACCCTTTGATCCTGCTAAAACCGCCCTACAGAAATACCCCATCACCGAATATCAACCTGTCTACTTTGTCGCTGACTCATTCAAGGATGCTCAAGAAAAAGTACGTGATTTCGCTGCCAATCAAATGAATCGTCCCTTTTCTGTACGTTATAATGCTTTGACTCAAACTATCGAAGTCTTAGATAATAAGGTAAGAATTCAACTGGAAGTAGAAGATGAAAAAAAAAGCTGATATTCTCTCTCTCTTTTAGGAAAAGGTACTTCGGTTTGCAAAATCTATACGTGATGATATGAAAACGTTGACAACTGTGTTGGAGACCTTATCATAATCACAAATCTTACTTAGCCTTGTATCTATTTGTTCCATTTTATTTAGTTTGAAGGAAAAAAAAAATATAAAGAGTTCCACCACAAGCTATCAATAAAATTTAAATCAAGATACAATCAATATTTTTTTTTCCCCTTTGTTTTAATGTATTGTTGAAGTAGAATTGAGTGATAGACCAATAATGAACGAATGGGAGGATGATTATATCATTGGAAATTCCTAAGGCATGCTAAAACCTCAGGGATAAAGTTGGGAGTTTATCCATTCCGGTTTTCACATGAGTCAAAAACGGAATTCATCTTTCGAAAAAAAAAAAAAAAAGATCCAGGGGATGATCAGGGTGTTTATTAAAAGAAAAAAAAAAAAAGAGTAAGACTTGAAGATAAAACTAAATATAGAAAACAAGTGGGTAGGGTATAAACTAAAAGGTAAAAACTAACTAACAGTATGTCATTCATTTATTTAAGATGATCCGAAAGATGATAATGATGTTGGTAATGGTGGTGATGGTGATGAAGTAGTGGCTTGATCCTTCAAGTTCATAGATGAGCTCTTTTTCTTGATTTTATCCTTCAAAGTACTTCCAATACTATTGCTTGATAAGTTGGTGCCCACACGTAAATTTTTCAATCCATGTTCAAAAGGTAATCCCATTGCATCGGCTCCATTCAAAGTGGCTTTCTTGGCGTATCGTTCAATGTCGGTCTTTGACAGTTTGATATGAAATGCTGTATCCAATAAAACATCCGCTGTCAAATAATCATGTGGTATATGTAATAAAAATGCAAGGATTTCAGAATTGGTGGGACATGATTGCAGGAGATGATCTAACATATATGATATGAGTAAGAATATGAATATGTAACGTTTCTTTTTTCGTTCTCTCTTTTTTTTTTTTTTTATTTTTACCTTTGCATAGTTGTAATATAGCCAAGCTGATTCTATAAAATACTTTGACACCTACGAAAACAAAAAATGTATATGATTTGATTTTAAAATCCTATTCATCTTTTTTTTTTTTTCATTTTACCTTCAAAATAAAATACATCCCAGACACGTAACACAGAATTCCATGGAAGAGTCATTGTAAATGCAGTCAAAAACCATTGAGCAATATACATGATGGGAGTTACATCATTGTTTTCCAAATGTTGAGCCAATTTAGGTTCATGATCTTTAAGTAATTGACCAATAATATAAGCGTCGATCCGAAGTTGAGATAGTTCAGGTGTAAAGTAACCATTCATATATCGATCAATTGTACATACCAAAAGCCAAAAAGCATCCTATATATATATATATATATATATATATATATATATATATATATATATATGATAATCATAAGTTTGGTATCCCATTTGTATTGATTTTTTTTTTTTTTTTTACCTCTAATGGCATATGCATTAACATACATCCAGCCAATCTTCCCATACCTTGACAATATTCCAATTGAGGATTATATTGAGCATAAGCTCTTAAGATCGTACGAAGATCTGCTTGTCCTTGACTATGTTCATCCTTGAAAAGCGTATGATCTGGATAACACCGTGGAATATCTCGATCAATCACATCATAAATAGCAGTATAAGGTTGATTGATTAATGTATCGAGTTGGTTTTTTCCTTGTTTTTGATAATCACCACTTCCAGCTAAGAATTGCCATACACGCGCTCGAACAGAGGTTGGAATACCACTTCGTACTAATTTCTTGAGTTTAGCATCCTTTTTCACCGATCCTGCATCCAATTTGCTGACAATGGATAACCATTTCACTTCACGTTCCCGATAATGTTTCATTGATTTTACTGATAGATTGGACTTTGAGCTAAAAAAAAAAAAAAAAGAATGAATAAAAAAAATAATAATAATTCTATTCCGCACTTTTTTTCTAATTTACCTTGGAGATCGTTGTTGTTTATTCATATCCATCTTGTTGATAATAAATCCATTTTCATCTACAGAAGGCATTGAAGTCATGGCCACACCACCTTGATTTGTTGGAGATATTGATGGTTTACTACTATTTTTCGAAGAGATACCACTATCATCACCCAAATGATCAGCATTATCCTCATCATCCCCATCATCACTATCAAAAGTTGCTTGATATTTTGCTAATCTTGAACCTCTGGTGGCTGAAGTTAATGAGAATGTATTACTATTTGAATTGTCAATCGGTGTAGTATCATAAGGTGTAAATCTTTGCTTATTTGTTGTTGTTGCTGTTGTATGTTTCGATGTATCAGGAATTGCATAGTCATTGTTTTCATCATCCGATTCATTGGAATAGTTGTCATTAAATGCTGAAGTATCATATGTTTCCATGGTTTCTGGTACTGTTGTTGATTTCAAGTAACTAGAACGATAAACACGTGCCGGATCTACGATAGATAAAAAAAAAAAAATTTTTTTTTAAAAGAAAGAAGAGAATACATCATTCAAGTCTTTACCATAAAGATGACTCATACCAGACGTAGTTGATGTGGTCAATAAACTATCCATACTAGAACGACCAAGCCAAGCTTGTTTTCCATGAGAAGTACCGTTTGATATATCATGAGTTGGGGAAGAATATTGTTCAGAAGTAGATGATTGATAAGATTGCATAGATCGTCTAGGTCTTAATCGTTCATCAGTCATTATATCACCATGGTCCATAGAGGATCGTACTCCAAGTGATTCCATATCCAATCCACCACCATCTAAAGAATCTAAAACGCGAGGGTCTAATTCTACAAAATGGACATTTTCCGCATTGAAGCGTCCAATAACACCTTCACAATATCCCTATTTTATATAAATAATAATAATAATGAGATGTGCAAGATGTCTCTCTCTTTTTTTTTATATACTTACCAAATAAAAATCGTCTTCAATATGTTTCAAAACAATAATACGTTCGCCTATTATCAATTTTTTTTTTTTTTAAAAAAAAAAACACGTTAGTTAGTTTTGAAGTTGAAATAAATAGAAAGACTTTACCAGAGAGATACATGAGATCTTCAGAAGTTTCAGCCAAAACATCTGTTTTAGAAACACAAGCACCCAATCCACCTATTTGTTATAAATAAACATATTAAATATATATCATATTTATTATAAAGAAAAGAACTTTACCTTGTTCAGCAAAAGCTTTCAATTCAGGTAAGGTTAATGAATAAAGATCAATTGATTTATCATTTTCCAATGTAGAAGGATCTTTTAATATGCGTTCAATACGTTCATTAATTTCTTCTAGGTTAGTAGAAGTATGGCGTGTTGCTTTAATATCCATCCAAAATAATAATAATAATAGTAATAAAAAGAGAAAAAAAAAAAAAAGGAGAAAGGGATAAAGGTAAAAAAAAAGACAGGAGGTTCAAAAAATGAAAAAAAAAGAGGATGACCCAAAAAGGAAATCAAACGTGTGTCATTTTATTGAATCTTTTTTTTATTTATAAAAGACTTATGAAGGTAAGTTTTTGACTTGAGTTTTAGCATACCATGCACTTTTCTATCAATCAATAAAATAAAATAAAATAAAATAAAATAAATAAAAAATAAAACTGACTATTATTATTGATTTATTTATTTTTACCGTATCATTTCCACGTTTTTCCTTGATAGCAATATCTCTAATCTTGGCTTCTATTTGAGTTTTTGGGAATTCACAAAGTAAAGAATTGGCTTTGGCTTCAGTCACTAGTTTAGTCATACCATCCACTTTTCCTTGAATAATCTATTCAAAATAAATATGAGTTTCATTTCCGTTGAAATAGAAATAACTTACATTGATCAATGCTTCTGCATGTTCTGAAGTAAATCCATTGGTCTTGTTATTTGATCCATTATTATCCGTAGAATTGGATTTCTTTTCAATAATTGCAAATGGATCATAACCATTAGAATTATTATTTGAATCTATTTATTTTATATTAAAAATCAATTCAATCATCTAAAAAAAAAATAGTTTAAAAAATTTTATCTTACCAAATAACATTCTGATACCAAAGGGTTTCAAAGGCTCATTTTGATCCATATCATCATCATTTTCAAATATGGGACCAATAATAATAGGTCGACTAGCAATATTCTATTATATAAACAATGTTAATCATTTTATTTTATTTTTTTTCATTTAACTCCTTACCTTTCTAGATTTGGGACGTACAGATAATCGTTGTACAATTTTCGACATACCATCTTCATCACTATCATTAACACCTTCACCTTCAGAGAGATAACCTTCAGGTACAAGCCATCCGACCTATACATAGATTAAATTTATTAATATGCATACTATTTATTATTATTATTACTTACATCTTCAGGATCATTTCCTTCAGGTACTATATCATCTTCATCTTCTTCACCACTTTGAATATCATCACCTTCTCCTTCAGGTTCCCATTCAGCTTCACTATCATGTTCATAATCAATGAGTTCTGTATCTTTGGTAAATGGATTCTTGGGTGATATAGAGTTGCTTAATTTCGTCCATGTACCTATTATTAAAAGAATCATATCGTTAAGTTTCATTCCTTTTTTTTTTATATATTCATCCTTACCATAATAGGCCGGCCTAACATCTTCTGTAAATTGTAATAATTTCATTTTTAAAAGTGATTTGATTTCTGGTCGATGAATAGAATCAAGATTGCTGCCAGAGCTTCCAGGTAATAATAATTGTTTCAAATCCACTTTTCGTTTGATCCTTCGACGTCTCGTCAATTTGGGTTGTCTTTCATTTAATTCTTTCAAATATCTGTGACGTAATTCATCAGAATCTTTTTTTTTTTTTAAAAAGAAGAAGATTAGTTACCATATTCTCCTTTTTTTTTTTATTCTTATTTATTACCGTATGGTTTGGCATTTGGATCTGTTGAATAGGATGTAATCAAATGAGTCAAATCGGATTGCATTTTTTGAATAGAAGCCACCATATACATATTAACATGATCCTTGATAAAAAACGGTGGAAACATGGATTTGGATTCTACAAGATGATCTACATAATGATGAAATTAGTTAAAATAATAATAACGATTCTTTTTTTTTTTTTTTGGTACCATTTTCAATGATAGGAGTACTATTTCCATCGACATTCTTTGTAAATAGAGATGTAAGTCGTAATTGAGACTAATTAGGAAAAAAAAGAAGAGAGAGAGAGAAAGTATGAGTACGTGTATCCATGGATGATCATAGAAAAAAAAAATTTTTTTTATTACCTGCTCCTTCTTTTTCTTGTCTTCCTCTCGACGTCGTTTTTCTTCCAATTTTTCTTCTTCACGTTTTTGTCGTTCCAATTTTTCTTGTTCGCGTTTCTGTCGTTCTTCCAATTTTTCTTGTTCTCGTTTTTGTTTTTCCTCTTCCTTCTTTTTCCGTTCTTCCATCTAGAATAAGAAAAAGATGAATGATTGATCTCTCGTTCTTTTCTCTTCTGTTGTACCTTTTTACGCGATTTTTCAAGCTCCAATGCCAGTTCTTCATTTGATTTTGCCTTCTCTTCCATAGATATGGGTTGTGATTTTCGAGGTTTTGAATGAAGTAAATGATGCTGTAAATGTGGAGGTAATGAATGATAATGTTGTAATAAAAGTGTTGACATCTATCATAAAAAATAGAATTAGTATTCTCTTTCTTTTTTTTTCAATCCTCTCTTTCTCACTTACCTCTTTTCGTTGTTCTCGTCTTTCTAAAACCACATCTTGAAAGTCAATAGGAGAATATGAAAGATCAGTTGTTTCCCATCTGGATAAGGTCAAATGCTATCATTAAAAAAAAAAAAAGGAATAGATTTAGGTCATACATCATATAAAATAATATTATTATTACAGCTGGTATGGACGTAGGAAGAGTTTCTGTTTGATTTGATAAAGAAGAAGAAAGACCATATTTTTGTCGAGTTGCCACAGATCGTATTTTTTGTTCAATTGCCCCCAGAAATATATCTGCCACTATATTTCAATACAAGGATTAAGTTTTGTGCTTTTCTTTTTCCCTTCATGGCTCTTTTTACCTTGTTCATTTCGCATAAATGGTGAAAGAAGATCATTTAAACGATTAGCTAATACAGGAAGTGTTTCATCACTACAAAAAAAAAAAAAAAAAGAGGAAGGAAAAGAATCAGTATAAAGATATTAAAGAAGAGTCCTATTCTTACCTATCTTGTGCAAGCATACCGATCAATTGACTATGAGACTCTGGTAAATTATCGAAATCTAAAGAAATTGTGAAGTCAGATTGCTCTAAAGTTTGACGATAAGATCGAAAAGAGAGAATAGCTATATCACAATAATGAAGTGTGGTTCAGTTTATATTCGAAAAACATCAACTTCTGTTTCTATATCTTCATTGTTTACCTGCAGCAATCAATGGATGTGTTTCCGGACGTAGTTTAGTTTCTTTATAATAAAGTCTTCCATCCTTCAAATACTTGTGTTCCTATGAACAAAAAAAAAAAAAAAGGAAACAAACGGTTAGAATATGATTTGACCACTTCCATTGAATATGAAACACTTTGTTCTTTACCAGTTGTCTGAGATCTGTTTCCACCGAAGTGTCTAGATATAAAAATAAAAGAAGAGTTAAAAAATTACAGATAAAGAGAGTTCTTTTTTTTTCTTACCTTCCGTAGAGATTGGTATTGTATTGTCTGTAACTGATGATTGGGTCATAATAGAAACATGAAACGAACAAAGAAAGAAAATAAAAAGAGAGAAACGCGTTGCGCGTACAAAAAAAAAAAAAGGTGTAGCAAAAAGGAAGCATTCAACCACCGACGATTTTATGTAAAAGAGTTGAACCTTCTCCACAGTATAACAAAGGTAGTTAGTTTTGTTCAACAAAAAAAAAAAAAGCTTATTTGATCAGTGAAAAAGAGATTAAATATATATGTATGATGTAAGTCATTTCTCTTTTTTTATCCAATGAATTCACACTAGATTTACGATGGGTGTACAATACTTTTGTGAGCCAAGTCAAAACTGGTTAAAGAAATAGCCCAAAGGCTGCATCTGGGTTCGAACGTCAGTGAAAGAAGTGGAGGCTGTTTGCTTTTTCAGGCAAATTTCCTGAACAAGACACATGTGAGATGGGTCACATTTTAACTTTTTGTTAAAAAACCCAATAATAGGATGAGGGGAGGTTCATTTCTTACACTCTCGCACAGGTACTTTATCAGTCTAACCTCCTTAATCTATGTCCCCTTTTTTTTTTATTTTCTATGCTCATCCTGCCTAATTTTTTTATTTAAGGATTTTTTTTTTCAAACTCTTTTTCTTTTACCTTTCTCTCTCTCTTTTTTTTATTTCATTAAACCAAATTATTATAATGTTACAGTCACATGATCAACAAGAGCCACCTTATGAAGATTTACTTTTAAATCCTTCCAAATTAAAACAAGTAGTAAAAGCTTTATCCAAGCGTCAAAAGGTAAATAACTAGAACAAAAAAAAAAAAAAAAAAAAGGAAAAGGAAAAGAAAAGAAAAGAAAAGGAAAGGGAAGGGAATAGTATCTAGACAACTCATCTTCTTCTTCTTTATGATAATAATAATAACAATAGCATTCTCATGATAATTATCGTTATATGGATACAGAAGGGTTAGAAAAGGAAATCAATGATTTCTTTAGTAATAGTGAATTGAGATTAATACTACAAGACAAAGGTGAAAACGATCAAAGTAAGTTTTTTTTTTCCTCCTTATTTCTTACCATCAAATGTAATCTAATCTAATATATATATATATATATATAGATGATGATAGATTAATATCATCAGAAGAATATCATCATCAACAACAACAACAAAATATAAAGGAATTAATAAAAAAGTTGGAATACCATCCTGAGCAACAATCGGCTTTATTACATCAAGACCAACTCAATGCTGCAGAACATGTGATTCATATTTTACTTGGTAAGGTAATTGATACCATTATTTGTGCTACTACTTACATGTTTGTTTATTTTATCACTATGATCTTTCCAGGGCATGATGATCGAAACATTGAAAATCTTATCCATGCAGCTGAACTAGTAGTTCAGTGTGGCGGATTAACGGTAGCATGTCGGATATTGAAAAGTGCATTTCAACATATTAGGTACCCCATAACCCTTTCTTTTTATTCATGCATATTGTTAATCTTTTCTTTCTTCCTGCCTTTTATCCCTCTAGAAAAACATCTGATTTATCAAAAAAAGCATGTTTAACCTTGGATATTTTATTAACTTTGGTCTATCCAGTGATTGAAGTACTTTGTTATAAGAAAAGAACGGGTGATGATACAAAAAAAGGTTAACATAAATCATTTCTAATCCATATTATATTTATCTAATCTTTTTTTTTTTTAATTTTAGACGATTTGGATCCTTCATTTGTTGAATCATTGTTTTGTTTTCTTGGAGAAATTCAAGATCATCAGATGGTTCATTTACCTATGCGAAAGGTATAAAAATAGGATATAAAAGAAAAAAAAAAGGGTAAAGACTAATCATCCCTCTTTTTCCTAGTTAATGTCATTGACGTGGAAATGTATGCTATTGAACTTTGGTGGATTGGAGGATATAAGACAAATAAAACAAACATTGCACAAGAAGTCTGGTAAGACAAAAAAAAAGAAATAAAAAAAGGAAAAAAAAAAACCCATCTAATCATCATCATCTACAGTCCCAATCACAAACAAAACTTCATTTCAAAGCTATTACAAATTTTTGGAACAAACAACAGAAAAATATGGTGGATACAATCCAACATTACCATCAGATATTCCTTCTTCACTTGCTGTGAAATCCAATTCTTCATCTATTAGTGCCATGGGTCTTTCTTATGCATCTTCTATTATCGATCTACCATATCAATCCTTTTATCATTCTACCAATACAGTATCATCACCATCTTCATCACCACCATCACCATCATCCAAAAAGAAAAAATCTCAACAACAACAACAACAACAACAAAATGCCTTTGTAGATCAAGATGAAGATCAATTTCCTTCAGAAGCCAATCAGATATCTTCAACAGATGGTTCAGTTATATTACCTCTTGATCAAACAGGACCTAGCGTTCCATATAGTATCATAGAAGCAGGTAACGTTTATCTGTCTCATTTGAACAAATCAAGAACATCTCAACAATTGATACAGCAACGTGAACAAGCAATACAGAAATGGCAAGATCAACGACATAGATCATCATCATCATCTGATAAATATGATCATCATATATTGAATCAATTTGAAGGCTTTTATGTAAGTAAAAAAAAAAAAAAAAAAGGGAGAGAATGAAAAAAAAAAGTGATATTTACTTATAAAAGGAATTGTTTCTTCATAATTATTAGAAAGCCATTGTTCCTCATTTACAGAATGTAATAGCCATTTTACTCAAACAGCTATTGACCACTATCTTACCGGGTGAATCACAAGGTACCTCAGAAGAGGACCGTATGGATGAAATACGAAACAACGAAAACTTATGCAAGTCCATCTCGGGCACTCTCATCCTTTTGTTGAGATGGACCAAATTATCGCGTAAGAATCTCACGCTTTTGTACTACGTCTCAGTAGATTTACTTTTTTTGTTATTTTGTTATTAGATATGTTGAAGTTCGAATATATTAGTCAATTACTAGTGGATTCAGGTTGTATTTTATTGATATTGAAAATCTTTGGATTACAAGATGTGATAGAGTTGGCATCAAGACGTACAGATATCGAAACACTCAGGTAATAATCATCTAAAAAAAAAAAAATCATGTTCACAAATATTGATTTTTTATTTTTATGTAAGATAGACTTTTCCGCATTGATCAGATGACGGATACTTACACCAATGGTCGAAATATGTTTTGGATGATTAATTTACTTTGTGTGCTTCAAAAATTAACCAAAGCCAAGTCCAATAGAGTGATGATTATGGTACAATATAAATCTACGGTAAACAAAATAATAATAATAAAAAAAAAAAAGAACATTATTGGATCAACTGACTAATAATTTGAATTGCATTTAGGCAATCTTTAAGAAACTTTTGAAAATCTCTCATCCAGTTTTGGAATTATATACTCTCAAAATATTAAAATCTCAAGTCCCTTATCAAACGAAGAAATGGAGAACGAGTAAGAAATGACGTCAAATGAGAACAGGAGATAATTTAATTTAATTTTGATAGGTAATATGAAGATCATTTCAGCTATTTACTTACGTTGTAATACATCTTTGAATGATGATTGGATGAGTAAAAACGATACAGAAGAGGATTTAGATGGAAAGGTAAAAAAAAAAAAAAAAAACGATATATTTTATAGAAAATTTGTCCTGATTTTTTTTTTTTTTTTTGATGAATAGGCGGAAGAAATCAATCTTCGACTTTTGATTCGAATTTACCATGGTGAACGATATCTTCCTGAATTACTTCCACCTTTTGATGATGCCATTCATAACAATGGATCAACACATAGTTCTTCAGATAATACCTCTCGACAATTAGAACCAGCGTCTGTCAATGGAAATGATATTGGAGATTCTTTTGATACGGATGACTTTGAATTGGATCCATCATTTGTCGCTACTTATGAAATTTGGTTGGATGAAGAAGTTTATAATGCATCGGATAAACAATTAACACAACCTATCATTATTGATGATATCAGGAATGAAGAGGAAGAGGAAGATGATCAGGTTGAAGAAGAAGAAGAAGAAGAAGATGTTGATGATGATACAAGTTCATCTCATACAAATGATATTATTGGAACACCTGTTCCATCATCACCTATTGCTACAGATTATTTTAGTCAAATGACATGTCAAAAACTATATTATTCAACAGATAACAAAACTAAAATGGATGAATCTTTTACCAAGATAGATTGTAGAGTGTTAGAACGTCCACATTGGTCACAACAACAACAACAATCTGAACAATCTTCAACTACTTACTAATAATAATAAAAAAGAATGTTCAAATCGGAGGCATAAATATTTTATATATATTTTTTGACAGCTTACGAGTAAAGTTGTGTCATCGAATCATTGTACTCCGCCCCAACTTGGTTAAAAGAGACCACGTGATAAGGATGCCTTTTTTTTTTTTTTTTTGAAGTGCATATTTTTTTTTTCTTGTTTCTTTTTCTTTTTTTTTTTTCTTTTCTCACACAATACTTTATTCTATCTTTTTATTTGATTCGCAAACCCCTCTTTCTCCTTCTTTATTTATTACCCTTATTTTATTTGATATACAGTTTGATCAACCTTGTCAGCATGGAGTGAATGATTATCTCTTTTCAACTCCATTGTTAGCTTTTTTCGGTCTTGAAGAATATAACTTTTACAACTATCTGGATCAACAATATTTATTCACAAACAACAATATTTAAAGAAAAAGGTCGTCAATTCACCCCCAAAAAAAACGACGTTTTATATACATTATATTATTACGCCAACTGACAATTATTACTTATCTTTCCTACTATTTATCCAGAAACAATATTTTTTATTCTCATGGATCTCGACGAACTTTACGATATTCAACAGAATGAAATTGAAGCCTTACAAGCTATCTTTATGGAAGACTATGAGGCTGTAATAAACAATCCTTGGAAGGTAAATATATATCTACTTATAAAGCAAAACATTTAGTTCACTAACCTTTATATTATGATATTATTCATAGGTGGCGCGACCGAATCCTGAATTCATACTTCATCTATGTCCTCTTGGTGTTGAAACTGAAGAAGCTCATGTCACTATTGATTTGAAGTTCAGGTAAAAAAAAAAAATAAAAAATAATATTATTTTTATATAGAAGACATAGCTAAAATTTGAATAATAGATTCCCAAAAACGTATCCGAACAAACCACCTGAAATGCAAGTACTACGACCTAAAGGATTGACACCAAAAACGGTACGACAATTATCTCATTCACTTGATAATGCGGCTCAAGACATGATAGGCAGGGAAATGGTATATGATTTAGCTGATCATGCTCGTGCTTTTCTTGCAAATCATAATGCTCCTCCTCCTGAAGATAACAAACTCAGCTTCCATGAACAAATGGTCCTTCGAATGGAAAATGATTTGCGGGTAATAAAAAAAAAAAGTGATCAATAATAATAATAATAAGAATAGTAATAAATAATAATAATAACATATTTGATTCGGCACTCACACACACACACATATATATATATATAGGCTGAAAAAGAACGTGAACTTGAAGAACAAACACGACGGGCTGAACAAGAAGCGGCGGATTTACGACGTCAATCTGAAATGATGAATGTCAAAATACAACAAGAATTGGAACGGAAACAAGAACAAGCAAGAGCTACTCGACAACAAAGACAAGAATTAGGTTACAAAACAAATGCATCTATGGTGGATGATGACTTTCATTCTCAATTTGGTGGATATGATGATGATGATGACAATAGTGATAAACGTCATCATTTGGAACATACGGATGATATCAAAACGTTGGTATTTGAAAATTTGATCACTACTCCCGTGGAAAAAGATGATGATGCTCCCTATCCAAAGGTAATAATTATAATATCTTTTTAAATGTGTAATTAACGCTTTCCTTTTCTTTATATAAACAGAGGATTTGCTTCCATGCTGTTGTTTTGGGTCCATGTCTTGGTCAAGGTTCCATTAGTCAAACTTTTTCTGCTCAACCTCTTGGTTATAAAGTGGTTGGTGATTATGAAAATTCTGAAGATACTGAAACTATGAATTTACCCTGCCTTTTGGCTATCAAACGGATTTATATCTCTGGATCATATTATATGACACAAGCTGGCAAACGAAAGGTAAATTAAAAAAAAAAAGATGAAAAATGAACTATATTTAATATTTTATTCCATGTATGTGCTTTTTTTTTGTAGTTACAAGATGTAGAAAGGGAATTAGATCGATTACGCTCTTTACAACATCCACATATTGTAACGATTTATGACGCCAAATTGGAACGAAGTGACTCTGATCATCAATCTTGGGTGATGCATATTTTAATGGAATATGAACAAGGTGGCAGCCTATATGATTTACTTCAAAAATGTGGTGGTGGTCTTCGTTTGGCTGTGGCTAGAAAATACATGAAACAACTTTTATGGGCTATCAATCATCTTCATCTGAATGGTTTTGTATGCAAAGGTAACGAAAATGAATCTATTACAAAAAAAAAAAAAAAAAAATTACTTTTATCTCATAGATTTATTCTTGATAGGAATCTCAACCACGAATGTGTTTTGTACTCAACATCAAATGGTCAAACTTGCTGATATTAGTTATTCTAAACGTCTTCATGGTAATAATTAATTAATTGAATGAGAAAGAAAAATCGATGCTAATTCACCTGTTTTTTATTTTATTTTATTTTCAACAATAGACCTCAATAAATCGAACCCATTTACTGGTGAAAATGAAAATGACAACATCTCAAATATCTCACCATCTTGGATTTCACCTGAATTACGTGAACGACCTGGGATCTATGGACGGAAAAATGATATTTGGTGCTTGGGAATCATCTTTCTGGAAATGTTATGGGGTGTGGATTTGACCAAGGAATTTGGAGATTATGATGCTTTCTTCCGCTCGGTTGCCAATGAACTTTCTCCAGTTGCTGTTACTTTTGCCAAACGTATGCTTGAACATGATCCCAAGAAACGTCCTACTGCAATTGATTTGTTGAACGATCCTTTCTTTGCTGTTGACGCTACTGGTGTTATGCGAGTGACTAGTACAAATGATGAACCCGATCATGGTACATCATCATCATCTTCCGCTGCTACCACAAATACGATCTCTGCAACTCATAATAATAATAATACTTTGGGTGGCGATATGCTTTTGACTCGTTTGGCTGGAAAAGATGATCCTACATCCTTGGCAATGAGTCCTATTGGCTATGAACAACCTTCTATGGCTCCTGATCGTATTGGTGGTGGACCTATTTATACTCCTGCTACTGATGCAACACGTCCTTCTCATATTCAACCTCCAATATCCAATGTTGGTGGTAGTGGTGGCAATGGTGGTGGTGGTGGTGGTAGTGGTGGTGCTGGAAGTATATCTAGATACAAGACTGATTTTGAAGAAATTGAATTCCTTGGGAAAGGTGGATTCGGTGAAGTGGTTAAATCACGCAATCGACTGGATGGACGACTTTATGCTATCAAGAAAATTAGACTGGATCCTCGAGATAGTGAAGGTGTTCGTAAAATATTACGGGAAGTTCAAACCCTCTCTAGTCTACATCATCAATATGTCGTACGATACTATGCCACCTGGTTTGAAGATGAAGATGGAACAACTTGGAAAGACAGTGATGATGAAGATGATTATTCGGATGAATCGGAATCGGACGAATTTGATGATGATGATGTCAGTGTTTTGCAGAAACGATATGATTTTCTTTCCATGGAAAAATCCAAGAGCAAAAGTTATTCAGCAATTCGTTATGAAGTGGACAATGATGATGATGATGATGACGACGACGACGACAATGACGGTATTGGTACTGAATCAGACGACACGGATGATAGCTCTGGCGATTATATCTCCTTTGCCGTTTCCTCAGAAACAGATGAAACAGGTAGCGACAATACAGCAACGAGAAGCAATATCAACAGAGGCAACATGGACAATAATAAAACTACTCAATCCTTGGCGAAAAAAGTCATTCAACAATTTCGAAACAATAGAGATATCAAGCAACGAATCCGAAGCAATGATCATCAAAAACGAACACATCATCAACGACCTCGTTCTACACGTGTATTGTACATTCAAATGGAATATTGTGAAAAGAAAACGCTACGGGATATTATTGATGAAAAAGTGGATGAACAAGAGATATGGCGACTCTTTCGACAAATTCTGGAAGGTTTGGTACATATCCATTCTCAAGGCATGATTCATCGTGATTTGAAACCCTCCAATATTTTCTTGGATTCCAACAATGATGTCAAGATTGGTGATTTTGGTCTGGCTACAACAAATCAAGCTTTAGTGGATGTGGTCAATACTTTTATACGAACAAACAATAATCATGGACTTGGTTTGGGATTAGATGGAACCATTCATCGACATATTGAGAACAACCAAAATGGTGATTCTAGTGCTGTTGGCAGTTATACTGGATATTCAGCAACAAGTACTAATTTGGGAATCGATGAAAGTATGACGACAGGTGTTGGAACTACATTTTATGTCTCACCTGAAGTATTACCTGATCCAACCACTGGTGCTACCTCTGGTATGCGATATAATCAAAAGGTGGATATGTTTTCCTTGGGTGTCATCTTTTTTGAAATGTGTTATCCTGTTTCCACTGGAATGCAAAGAGCTATTGTAAGTAATAATCGAAAAAAAAAGTTACGATTATCTTTTAACTTTTTTTTTTTTTTATATATACATATGTTAGGTATTGAATGACTTGCGAGCTGGTATTTTCCCTAATGATTTCCCAAAAAATTACACCAATCAACGTACCATCATCAAGTTATTGACTTCTCAACAACCCAAAGATCGACCCAATAGTTTTGAATTATTACGAAGTGATTTATTGCCTCCAAAGTTGGTATGTATACAGATTATATAAAAAATGCTTTGAAATATTGACTCTTTTGTGTTTTTTTTCTCTCTCTCTTGCTTGATGTTTATAGGAAGATGAATATATCAAGGAATGCGTACGAACTATTGGTAAGTCATCATATTCATTAGTCTTTGGTTATAATTTATTCACTATTCTTTTATTGTTAGCCAATCCAAATACTCCATATTACAACAAACTTATGTTCGCCATGTTCTCTCAATCCTCGGATCGACATAAGGATTTCACCTATGATTATCAATCTGTTAGTATCCTTTTTTTTTTTTTTTTTTTTTAGGTGATCGAAAATGATGAACTGATTTCCTTTTTTCTTTCTTTATCATAGCAAGTGGATAATCAATTTGATCCTTTCTCTCATATATTTTATGATCGTATTCGTGATCAAATGGCCAAAGTATTTCGACGACATGGAGCCATTGACGTATCTGTTCCTCTTTTGATTCCCAAGAATGATTTGTATGAATGGAATTGGAAAAGTCCTGTGTATGTGATGGATTCTCAAGGTTCTCTTAATCAATTACCTTTTGATCAAACCGTTCCTTTTGCAAGATATATTTCTCGGAAAAAAGGATTTCCTGAATTGAAACGATTCACTTTTGAACCTGTCTATCGGTAATAAGAAAAGAAAAAAAAAAGATGGCATCATCAATGATAATAAATATAGGCTAACTATTTCTTTCTTTTCTTAAAAAAAAAAAAAGTGAAAATCCTAGTGGAGGTCAACCAGAAGTAGTATTGGAAGCAGATTTTGATATTGTACATCGTGATACAGCAGCTATGGTGCCTGATGCGGAAGTACTCAAAGTAGTGGAAGAAATCTTGGAAGAATTACCTCCATACAAGAAAGGTGGTTTCCATTTTATGATCAACAATGCAAGTATTACTGATTTGATCTTGGATAATTGTCGTGTACCTACCGATTGTCGAAAAGGCGTTCTTGTTACTCTATCCAGTTTGGCTCGTGGTACTTCCTTTTCTACCGTTCGTAATGTGCTCAAACTTAAATTCCATTTACAACGAAGTGTTTTGGATGAACTCTCTATCTTTAATATTCAAGGTAATAATATTTATCTGTATTATTATTTGGAAGATTTCTCATTTTATTTTTTATTTGATCTTAGGCGATTTGGAATCTGTTAGTAAAAAAATTGATGGTCTTTTGGTTGGTAATCATAAATCAAGATTCAGGGAATGGGTGAATGATTTACGTATCTTACTATCGGTGGCGAAAAGTATTGGTATTCGTCATAAACTTATCTTCCATCCCTTACTAGTGTAAGTCCTTTTTTTTTTTTTTTTAATAGCAAACTCTAATCTATTTTATATTCTCTTTAGTTACAACAATCATTTTTATACCGACGGATTGGTATTTGAAGCTATTACTGACACGGGTGAAAACAAGAAAAAGGATGTTTTGGCTGTGGGTGGAAGGTAAGAAAAGAAAAAGAAAATCATATTATAAATATATATATAAGGTATATTTATGATTATTTCAATAGATATGATATTTTGATTCAACACTTTGCTCATCCAAATGCAAGTGCAAATCGAAAACTTCGAGCGGTTGGTGTCAATATTGCGGTACAGAAATTGATTCGACATTTGGATGAATATCAATCAGAACAAATCAAATATATGGTCAAAGCAAAGAATGAAAAATTACGTAGTTTCGGTTTATGGGCACCAAAAAAGGTAAAGACAATGATTCTATTGATGATCTGTTCTAACATTTTTTATTCTTTTTTTTAGAGTGACGTCTATGTTGCAAGCTTTAACAAAGTCTTATTACAAGAACGATTAGAGGTGGTTCGAGAATTATGGGCTCATGGGATTCGAGCTGAATTCCAATATGATGATCGTACGTCATTGACACCTGAAGAAGTGGCCAACAACTGTCGTAAAGCCAGCATCAATTGGATGGTGATTGTAAAACAACAAAAACTGAATGACAATAGCAAATTCAGTGGTAATAATAACAACAACAATAACAGTCATCGTCATATGTCATCATTACCATCTTCATCATCGTCACAACCTTCAGTCTTGGATGCAAGTACGACTGTAAAAGTCAAGGATGTATTACGGAAAACCGAATCCGAAGTACCTCGTGCTGAGCTTTGTATGTGGCTCATGGCAGAAATGGCAGAACAGGCGCGTGTGGATCACAGTTATACCGTGGGCAAGATACCTCGCAATAAGCATGATTTCAAGACCAAGGATAGTCATCATCTAGGTGACTCAAATTTGGATTATCCATTGGATAGTTCTAAAGGTGAAGGACAAGAAAAGAAGAATGATTTTGATGTACAAGTGGTTTATGCAGAAGAACGTGGCAAGGCTCGAACAAAAATGAAACAAAAACGAAAAGCTGTTTTGGTGGACAAAGGTAAATAAAAAGAATGATGATGATGATGAATTTATTCTTTTTTTTTTTTTTTTTTTTTAGCCATCCATCATTTATCACCTATTGTTGATAGTCTTACTAATGGTGATATTCAAGTCATTGCTTGTGATTTACCCAAGGATCTTGTACGGCGGATGAATGAATATAGTTTTTGGTTGGATGATGGATTCAAGAAAACTTTGGAGTATGCAGATGTGGGTCAACAACGGGATACCCTGATACGTGTACTTCAAGCTGTAACGAAACTGATTGAAGCAAAACACCCATGTGTCTGGCTTTATACACACAAAGATGATTTTGCCGTCTTATGTACATTTACTTAGAAACTCTTTTTTTTTTTATTTATTTATTTTATTTTGGCAATTCGTTAGTATTCCTTTTTTATTTGGATGATTTTATGTGAATAAAAAAATTTTTATTATATCAAAACTGCTTTTTTTTTTATTGTTACCTTGTTTGCTTAACACTTTGATTAGTTAGTTGGTGCCTGGTTGTTCAACTGTTGATACTTCATTTTGCTTTTTATGAACAATGAATTGAGCATAATAACACTATTATATGGGAGCTTTATCTCCATTGCAAAGTAAATAAAAGAAAAAAAAATAACTTGGATCAAGAATGCATCATTGTGTAACATCAGGGTTTTCTTGATAGTCTTTATTTGTCAAACAGACGTATACAAGATATAAAACGAAATAAAACATCATTATGATTGATAAACAATAACTATAGTTAGATAATGTGATGATAAGAAAAAAGGTGTATCAAGAAGTTTTCCTGCTGGTAATAAAAGAAGTATGATTAAGAGGATCGTTTATTACTCAGATAGCTAGTTGATCATACACGTTTTAAAAACGAGATATCATAAAACAAGGGCTCAACAAGAAGTAAGGATCATGACAACATTTTCTCCTAAAATGATATGGGTCATGTGTGCTGCTGTGTTTTAACTCCGATCACTGATTTTCTGTCGACGGCTAAATCCGGACTCAAGTCGGGGACTCAAACGAGCCACGTTCAAGCAGGTCGCCCTTTTTTTTTGTGTACTAGTCAATGCTTTTTTCTTTCTTTAACTATACCTAATGATAAACGATACCTCTTCCACACCTTATTATACCCAATGTATCCCAAAGCGTTAATTCACAAACCTGACCAGAAAAGAAGCACCACACCAATACAACAACTCACAAAAGCTGGCTGTATAAAGTATCTCTCACAAGCATTTGAATCACGGCTAAGAAAAGAAGTGTCCCCCATTTTGGTGAAGTATTTGACGAAGAACAACAAAACAACATTCGAAGACGTATCAAGTCACGTAAAGGAAACGTATCTCAGAAAACAAAAGGGAAGAAAAACGATATATGGTATTTACAATGATGTAGTAACTGCATACAACGAAGGTAAGTCTTTCTTAATAGTCAGCAAAAGAAAGGAATATTACAATACTGAATTATCTTCTTATTTACTCTAGTCAACAGTAACAAAATAAACCGTGTACAAGTGAAAGCTTCCTTTGACTCTTTGTCCATTGATTATATTCGCCAGTGGAACACGTTTATTGACGAAAATTTGGATGACCGAATAAGAATCTTGTACGAACAACAACAACAACAACAACAACAACAACAACAACAACAACAACAACAACGACGATCATCATCATCGATTAAATACAAATACCTTACAGTATCGTGCCCATGGAAAAATATCTTGCGGTCGGACTTGGACGTAGAAGAGCAACAAATCATTAATGACACGATATCATGTGCAAGCGAAGCAACCACAAACGTAATGATGGACGTGGCTAGTATTGTTAAAATGGATTTACAGACTAGAACCTTGTAAGTAAACTTTTTTTTCAAAAAAAAGAATGTATATATTTCTCTAACCTTTTTTTTTTTTTTTTTTTTTTTTTTTTACCGTTCATATATAGTGGATCTGAAGTGAAAATCTTTGATATTGTACCTCAATCAAAATTTACCAAGGAATTAGATGAACCGCTGTGCTTGGCTCCTCCTAAATTAGATGATCAAAAGCGTATCCTGGCAGAATCAATGCTCACTTCAAGTTCGGATCGCAGAATGGTGGATCTATATTCAGCAAATCACCTCACTCGTCTCATCACCTCTATGCAAACTTCTCAAGCCACTTCTTCTTCAGCAATAGCATCTTCATCAACGGCAGTAGACTCCACATCAGCAGTATCAGCGCAAAGTATGGATGACTGGAATTTGGATGCATCTTGTACAAATGGTCTGACGATTACTAAGTTTCCTCCTGGGATGGATCGTCTTCTGGAACCGCATCTTACCACTTTTTCTACAAACATGTTGAATATATACCGTGGTAATATGATACCATATTTATTGGACAAGGCTTTATTGACTCTTCTGCGGTGCCACCTCTCTCCAGTACGGGAACAGCGTTATCAAGAACGGAAGGCAAAGAGGTAAGTCCATCGATTAGATGCCAATCTGAATTGTAAAGTTGTCATTCATTGTCCACTTACACTAAATATGTATTTTAGAGAAGAACCTGACTCAACCCTCAGCAATCGACAGCAATGCACTGACAAAATTCTTCCAACAATGATTATTCTGAAACACCGACTTCGCAAGCACATCAGACGACTGGCAAATTTGGAAAAACGTAACGACGTTGATAAACACTACAGCATCACCAAAGAAAGTCAAGCTATCGATCGAATTAAGCAACTAATTGCTCACAAGAAAAAGAAGAAGAATATGGACAGCAAACATGACACCACAGATGACATGGAAAATGATGAGGACGACGCGGCGGACGATGTGGATAGCGATATGGAAGATGATGTGGACTTTGTTATGGACAATCTTATCGATGAAGACACTTCAATCCCAAGAAAAAGACTGCGCGCGTCAGTGTCGTCTCCTTCGACTTCGACTGCAATTGCGACTACCAACACAACTACTATGACCCCAACAACGCCAACAACGCCAATACCAAAATTAGTAGTCTCAGCATCAGTAACAGAACCGTCAATGAATCGACTGAAGAAATTACGATCCGTTTTGAAATCTCTGCTTTGGAAGAAAGGAATACCATTTGATAGTACACCTCACCAATTGAAGATGAAATACGACAACTTGGACTTCAATGATAATGAAGCTACGGTGCTCATGCAATTATACGAGTTCATATCACCCTATGTTCTACCAAAAACGAATAACGAAATTGTTGATAATCACCCACTTCTCAACTATCCGCTGGCTCTGCTATTAAGTACTATTCTGTACGTCACCAATTACGCCAAATTCTGTAGAAAGCTGGTTCCAAAGGTCAATCCTTCAAAAAACTACGCGGTGTTCCTGAATTCAGATTCTATGTACTATCTATTTTGTTGTCTCAAAGGTAGACAAGGCGGCACCAAGAACGACAAGGCTCCACCTTTCCATGATTTTGGATTCGATATATTCGTTAACGGTGACACCATCTCCAGCGAAACCAAGGCACGTTTATACAAAGATCAAGTTTTTGCAGGCTTTCTGGATCTATCTCATATGCAAGAATTGGCGAAGTCTCGTTCGATGGAGTTCGATTACAGAGTAGGAGTAACAAGTTTTGGTATCGCAAGAATTCAATGCAAGTCCATCATTAAAGATAAAGCCAACAACAGCGATAGTGACGATTACAATAGTGGTGATGACTTACGCAAACAATCTGTATCAAAAGGGAAACGCAAAAGTGGATCGGAAAAGGAGGATTTCGGCAATATGATGAAGGATATTGACAAAAATATCAACAAGGACAATTACGCGATCAAGCAACTTGAAAAACAATTATCGAACGTCAAAGAAGATATTTCAGCCATCACGAAAAAGATCGATGCAAGGAAACCACGGAAAAACAAAAGAAATCGACAAAGTCTGGACAAGACTATCGAAGAAATCAACATAGCTCAGACTCCTACGCAAGGTATAGATATTGATGATATTGATGAACCGTTATATTCCTTAATCAATAAGCGGCAAGATATGAAAGTGACACGAGATGACCTACTACGATCTATCGTCAAAGTAAAATGTTCAATTATGGATCATCGAAAAAGAAAGATGAATATATACCAAGACATATTTGGCGGCAGTGACAACAAGGCGATGACACCAACCATTTGTACGACAAAGCCTGATATCGACAGTATTGAAAAGTTTATTGGAATCGATCCTGGATTAGTTACAATGGCTCAATGTGTCGCACTTACTCAAGAACAGGTGAAATATATTCGATCACGTACAACAACAGATCCCGGCAACGCAATGGAAATTGACGATGTTGGCACCATATTCAAGACCAAAGTGAGAAGCATAAAGACGAATCAATTGCGTACCGACTCTGGATTGTCATTATTCTCTCGAACCCTAGAATATCGAAAAAAGTGCAATCACCTCCAAGTAAGTAAAAGAATAAAAAAAAGAAATCGCATCAGAAAATACAACACAATATCTAACTTCCCGTAATATAATAGTGTCAAAAGAATGGAACAAAGTCTGTTCAAAATATCGAAGCTGACTTATCTCGGTCTATGATGAAAACGTTATACAGCAACAATATCGAGAACGAGAAGGAATATCATGGGGTAGGCTTTACTACGCTAACAGCAAAAAAAAAAAAAAAAAAAAATCCCACTCATTTTTTATTCTTTTTACAATTACTATTAAATTAGATCAGTAAGCGTAGTAGACAACCATTACTAGACTTTTATCATACAACCAACTGGCTAAAACGACAACGCAGAACAAGACTGTGTCAAACAGAAAAAGCGTACGCCAAGTCAGCCAAAAGTTTATTAGGAGGTCAGAAGGCAATCTGCTTCTACGGTGATGCTGGACGTGGATACGGATCAAGAATCGGTGGCCATACTCGTGGCAGTCATGATGTTTTTATCGGGAAGCTCTCTGAAAAAGCTACAGTGGTGTCTATTGATGAATATCGTTCTTCAAAATTGTGTGCCTTCTGTCACATGCCCATCATTCATCCTGTCAAGACAAACAAGGACAAATCAAAGAAGATCACCAATTTAGGAACGGTTGTTTGCATCAACCCTGATTGCATCAGCCGGAAGAATGGATATGCCGCCAGAGGACGAGACGAAAATGCTTCTATCAACATAGCAATGATCGGATATGAACAGCTCGCCTTTTGTCAAACAATTCAACAATTCGAACGATCTTCTCTTCATGCTGGAGGTTTGAAAGGGAAGGTAACACTTGTATAGTGTTGGGCTGTAAGTATCAAAAAAAAAAATAATCCCTCATTATTGATATGTCGATTAACTCATTTTTCTTTTTTTTTCAACTCCGTCGATGGAAAATAAGTACGCCCGATTAGAAAACTCTTTTCACATCTCTTTTTTTTTTCTTTTTTTTCTTTTTTCCTTCCTTTACCATCATTTTATTTTATTTTTTTTAAAAAAAAAATATGAAATTATTGGGTATTACTCTTCTTATCGTTTGCTTGGTTCAATGGGTTCAAGCTTTACCTTCTTTTCATTTACAAGATCAACTGGGTGATTTCGAAGAACAAACTTCCACCAAACTTATTCAAAACTGTGGTGATGAGGATGATTTACTTACGTAAGAATAATCCCAAATAATAATAATAATAATATATTAACAGAAACAACTTTATATATATAGTATTGAACATATCAATTTAACACCTGATCCTCCAGTGAAAGGACAAAATCTTCATATTGATTTCAAAGGTTATTTAAAGGAAACGGTGGAAGATGGTGCTTATCTTTATTTGACTGTCAAATGGGGTGTTGTACAATTGGTTAAGAAAGAACTCGATCTATGTGAAGAATCTGGTAAAATTGATGAAGATTGTCCTATTGAAAAAGGTCCTGTATCTATTGTTAAGGATGTTGAATTACCTAAGACTATTCGTAAGTATTCAAACTCAAAAGATAAAATTCTATATATCCAACTCTTATTTATTTATTTATTTATTTATATGTATGATCATTTATCAGCTGGTGTAAGTAAAAAAAAAAAAAAAAAGTAGATAACCAAACAAAAAAAAAAGATTTTTTTATTCAATTTTTTTTTTTTTTTATACAGGGAAAATATACTGTTGAAGCCGAAGTTTACACCGTGGATGGAGAGCGTGTTACTTGTCTTAAAGGTGTTACCACATTCCCTCGACGTCGTTTGTAGATAGTTTTTTTTTATCATAGTTTAGTGTTTAGAATATCTTGTCACGTTATCTTTTTGTTTTACTTCCCCCCTATTCTGTCTATTATTATTAAAATATCCCGTTTTATATAAATATGTCAAGTAGTAATAGATGATTCATTCATATACATACTTGTACACCCATTTTTTTTTTTTATAAAATGTTCATATTTTGATGATAAAAAAGAAATTCGGGGATGAAACTTGATACAATCCTGCAAGTCTCTTTTTGGTAATTGAACTGATCTGGATGAATATTACTGTATCAAGAGTCAAATCTTCTGATCTAGTTGACTGATTCTTTTTTTTTTTTATCAAATGTTACTGTTATACGCGAGATATATTTAATCTCTTTGCATTCGTCAATAAAATTATATCTCCAAATAGGCATTCAACTGTCATCATCGTCATCATTAATCAGTCATCAAATGACTGTCATGCGAACCCCTAGCTTTCCCACCCTCCCGAGAAATGATGGCAATTGTCTAAAGTCCGTTCTAGAGCGCTTCAACAAAAAATAAAAATAAATAATAAAAAAAAAAGAACCATGTCCTTTCTCTTTCTTTGTTCTTTTTTATACAAGCTCGTTCTCCATTCCATTGGTCTTTTTTTTAAGGCCAATGTCGACAGGGCAAGAACCGAATCTAGATTTCTTTATTGCCTGATGGCCCGTCTGACCTACTTCATGAATTGATATCGGAAAAGACGTTTGTCTTGTTACAGATATTCACTGGGATGAAGACTTTGTTTCACTTTCTGATATCAAGATAGTATCTTACAAGGAGGATACAAACATCCAGTTAACGCCATTTTGCCTTTGTTTACAAGATGGTATGTAAGGCTGAAAGAAGAAGCATGGTTGTTTAGATACAAGAACGATAGCCGGTTGTTAGTTAGAAGTCTCCATGATAAATTCGATTGTGAAAAGGTAAAAAAAAAAAAAAAAAAAAGTCATATACAGAATATTAGCATTGTTGTGAATACGTAAGATAGACAAAGATATCTCATACTTTCTCTCTCTTTTTTTTTTATCATTTTTTTTTTTTTTGGAAAGTTGTAAGTATTATAATCGCCAATAGTTCTTCTTCACATTATATATGAACCTATTTATTCATCATAGATTTATTTATTTATTGCTTATAGAGTTGAATCAATATCCGCCCTTGGATCGAAAAATAAGAAAGAGCCACATCGTGAAAACGTATGCGGTTTCAAGGTGGACGGCAGATTTGTGGTGGACACGGATGGCAATGAATAGGATGTGGCGCTAGAACTCGCAAAAGATGACAATGACTCCAAGATCATCAACGATATGGGGAAACTGATCCGGGAGGGAAAGGACAACTATGACATGATTTTGAATATCTTGAATCATGGTGATTCTGACTTTTCTACGTGGACAATTCAACTTTCTGGTAAGCCGTTTAGATGGACATTGTGTTTTATGCTAATGTAATTTTATATATTCAAATATATATATATATTTTTAGGAACTACATGCCAGCTTTCCACAATCCACTTGGCCAGTAGCGGTTTGTACGTTGTGTTACCAAGATATCATTTCAGCCTTCCCAGCTCTATCCACTAATTACCAGATTTCCGGCATGCGATGATCGCTCTACTGACAATGAAGGTAAAAAAAAAAAAAAAAAAAAAAAAAAAAAATTGTATACAAACTTGATGGCGGACAATATTTATGACTTTTTTATTTTTTTTTGAAATTTTAAATTTATGCCCTTAGTTAGTTTATGCCCTTTTCTTTCTTTTTCTTTTTCTTTCTCTTTATATTTATTTTAGTCTCTATTTATTTTATTTTATATTTTTTATTTGAACCGTGTATCATCACGGTAAGTACATTCCTTTGTTTTTTTTATGTTTTAATAATTATGATTCTTATGCTCAAATAAAATTTTAGGTTCTTTTATGCTCTAAATTTTCTGTTTATTGTCTCGTTACATTTCAAAACTCATACTCTTTCTTTTTTTTTTTTTTTTTTTTTTTTTTTGTTTTTGCTTTCAGTCTTTCTTTCCCTTTATTTTGATAAATCCAAAAAAAAAAAGACAGTTGATAGATCAATTACTTACTATTTCATGGTTCAACAAATGAATGATCTACATTCTTTTTTTTTTTTTCTTCCTTTATTTCATATATATATAAAAAAACTAAAACAAAAAATAAAAAAAAAACAATCATCAAAAAAATAAAAAGAACCTAATCGTCTCTATCTATCCTAATAAACCTTTTGAATGATGTTGTTGTAATTGTCTTTGTTGCATTGCTTCCCTTAACATGGACAATTGCATATCAGCATCCTCCAATTGAGCTTGAGCATCTTGTAAAGCTTCATCCCGTTCAACCACCACACCTTTCAAGCGAGCAATATCATCCATGGCATCGGCCAAACGTTGTTGTAAAGCAGCTGCATCGTTTCGAGCCTTCAAATGGGCAGCTTCCAAGCGTGATATCTTGAGTTGTAATTGATCCTCATCTTCACCACCGATATGATTATATTGTGTTGTATTGGATGATTTTTCCTTGGTCAAACGTTGTTCTGCCTCTGCTGCTGCTTTGGCCACGGCTTGAAGTGCTTGAGACAATTGTGATGTCAAATCCACAATCTTGAGCTGACTTTCTCTTTGTTGTTGTTCTGCGCGTGTGGCTCTTGCATGCCAGGTATCCAATTCCTCCAATCCACGCTGATACGCATGTTGTGCTTCTTCTGCTCGTGCATGTGCTTCCTTGGCCCGTTCTTCCGCTGACTGTTTGGCTGCATGATCATGTTGTGCACGTCGTTGCCATTGTTGAAGTAACTTAGTGTTCTTTTCATTTTCTGCAAGAGCAAGGACAAGTCGTTTTTCAATATCTTCCACACGTTGATCATGGATTTTTTCCAATAAGCTATTACTTTCTTCTTCTTCTTCCATGAGTTGAGATTTGAGAGCAAGATATTTTGATTTAAAGTACATGGCTTCTTGAAGAGCTGCTGTTCGCATACGTTCGGCTGATGCTACCTTGTCTGACATGGGTTGTGCTTGCTGTGTAATGTTGGCCCGTACACGCCGTAATTCCGATTTCACCGTCACCAGTTGTTCAAACAGTTTTAATTTGTCATCTTCCAAATCACCCAAAGCCATCAACATTTGCTCATCTTCTTCGTTGCCGCCTTCTTCATCCGGTGTCATGGTTCGAGGTCGCTGTTTGCGTGCCAAACTAACTTCTGTTCGCCACCATTGTTCTTTTTTCTTCATTTCGCTAATGATTAGATCCCTTGCCTTGATTTCACGCATCAACGTTGCTCGTTCTGTCGCATTGCCGCCATTGTCTTCCACAGCTTTACGTTGTTGTTGCTGTTGCTGTTGCTGCTGCTGCTGTTGTTGTTGTTGTATCTGTTGTTGTTGTATCTGTTGCTGTTGCTGTTGCTGCTGTTGCTGCTGTTGCTGCTGTTGCTGTTGCTGTTGCTGTTGCTGTTGCTGTTGCTGTTGCTGTTGCTGTTGCTGCTGTTGCTGTTGCTGTTGCTGCTGTTGCTGTTGCTGTTGCTGTTGCTGCTGTTGCTGTTGCTGTTGCTGTTGCTGTTGTTGTTGTTGCTGCTGTTGCTGTTGTTGTTGTATCTGTTGTTGCCGTTGTTGAATCTGTTGCTGCTGTTGATACTGCTGTTGCTGTTGCTGTTGTAGCTGTTGCTGTTGTAGCTGTTGTTGTTGCTGTTGCTCGGAGACTAGAGATGGTGATGAAGGGTCAGATGAGTTGTAAAGCACATTCATCGTCGGCGACGAGGCATCATATCCTGCCGAAGGTTCTACCTCTGGTATCATACCACGTCGATCCTGCTGCTGTTGTTGTTGTTGTTGCTGATGCTGTTGTTGCTGTTGCTGATGCTGTTGTTGTGGTAGAGGGGTACCCATAGGCGAAGACGAGGTGACTTGTTGAGGTGAAGCGGACACTGCTCTTTGAGCCAAGTTAGACGTTGTATCATTAAGAGAAGCTGTAGCCTCCATCATGGTATGTTGATAAGCTGCTTGATTTAATTTCACACCTTCACGAGATGGACGAGGAGGAGGCGAGATGACACCAGGAGTCGTACGTCCGCCCAAATTGGTTGGTGGCGTTGTTGTACCGTTCATGAAAGTAGTAGTAGGAGAGCTTCGTTGATGTGGAGGAGATGTACTGTTCATATAGGGATCGATTCCATTATCATCAGGAGTTAAATGTTGTCGCATACCACTATGTAAATCTTGCATAGAGTCATTAGGATTGGGCTCATCAGGATTGGGTAAAGGTGATGTAGTTCGAGGTCGTCGTAAGGCAGCTTCAGGAACCGTAGAAACATGTCGAGGAGGTCGAGGTGGTTGTTGATTTCCTGCTATTTGTTCTGGGTAATAAGATCTATGTCTTGGTGGATTGGATTGATTTGAACCAGGGACGGGTGAAGATGAAGATGGTTGAGGGTTTGTATTATTGGGGTATCCATTTTCATTGTATTGAGGATGTTGTTGTTGTTGTTGTTGTTGCGAAGAAGGAGGAGGAGGAGGTTGAGAAGTAGTTGAAGATGATTGAGATGGAAGAGATCGAAGTGGGGTACTTTGAGATATATTGGGTACTTGCGAAGGTGAAGGAGTATGACCTCTTTGGAATGATTGTTGTTGCATTGATGAAGTGGAATGAGTCATTTCAGGATCAGGTAATGAAAGGGAAGATGAAGTTGGCGATATATTAGAATTTGACTGTTGTTGTTGTTGCATAACAGGTTCAGGTGGATATTTGATTTTCCCTATTTGAAAAAAAAAAGATAAGTTAAATGATATCAAAAAAAAAAAAAATTACTTTTTGTTACTTACCACTGTCCAAAATATAAATAGAAGAATCATCTGTTTTGCTACCCAATTTGATTTCACCACCAATAACAAACATTTTTTCTTTGACAGCTGTCATTGTCAAACTATGTCTTGCAGTAGGACTAGGACCCATATTTTGAAACATATACCATCGTTGACCTATAATTTATTATTAAAAAAAAAATAAAAATAAATAAATAAATAAAAAGATCAAAATAAAAAGTTAAAGATTTCTTACTTCGGATACGGAAAGCACATAAATCATTCAATTCTTGATGATCAGAATTACGACCACCAAGGACATACAAGGCATCATCTACCAAAGCAGCAGCACAATGTTCACGAGCAGTAGGAATAAAACCAGCAGCAGGAACTGGAGCCCATTGTCTTGTTTGAAAGTCAAAAGCCCAAATATCATTGTACATATGTTCACCATCAGAACCACCAAATACATAAAGTCGATTATCATATACAACAGAAACATGACCAGCGCGACCGGTAGGACCATCTTTTCCATTATGAACCAATTCCCAATGAGGATTTTCCGGATCTATATAACAATAATAATTATAAATAGTGGGTTAATATCTATAATAATAGAATAAATATAAATGATTACATGAACTTGTATTGAAAGCCAATAATTCATTATAATAACGTCCATTTTGTTGTCCACCCCATATATACATAATACCACCCACTGTAACAGCACTATGACCAGAACGTTCAGGTGGAATGGTACCTGCCATTTGAACTCTAGTCCATTGTCGATTGTCTAATTCATATATACACATAAAAATGTAAAAAAAAAAAAATGAGTTTGAAGTTTTCTTTCTTTTTTTTTTCATATTATGTATTTCTTACTGATATTTAGTAAATAAAAATGAGGATCCCAAGGATCGTTGGCTGTTAAAGGTTCACCACCATATACTATTATAAAATAAAAGAAAATTAAATAAAAAGTAATAATAAGATGATGACTTTACATAATACAAAGTTTCCCATGGCAACAATAGCAGTATGTTTTCTAGGACTTGGTATATCACCAGTAGTAGTCAAATGATTTGCAGATAAGGTATCTAATATATGTATATATATAAAACAAGTTTTTTTTTTTAAATAAAAAAAAAATATATTCACCTGTTTTTGGTTAAAACTTACTTGTGTCAATATAAGAAATATCTTTTTTTGTTGATCCTTTATGAATACCACCATAAACCACAATATTATCGGATGAAAGAGCAGTAGCAGCATGACCTGCTCTTGGTACAGTATGATGATTACCATTAAGTTTCTTTTGTGACCAAGGATACATGGTCTTGTCAGGACCGTTCTTGGTGAGTTTGGAAAATAACGACATATAAAAGGAAAGGGGTTAAGGGGGAAATATGATTGGACACACACACACACACACACTCAACACACGCAGACAAAAGAGATGATAATAAAAAAAAAAAAAGGGAAGGAGAAAAAGGAAAGGAAAGGAAAGGAAAGGAAAGATGAAAGATACAACAAAAAAAAAAGGACAAAAAAAGAAAGAAAGAATGAGAAAGATGGAAAGATGGAAAAAGAAGAAAGAAAAAAAGAAATAATAAAAAAATAACATTCAAAAAAATAGAGCGGAAAGAGAAAATTTCAATAATTATTAAAAAAAAAAAAAAAAAAAAAAAGTAGGTACACTATTACACTTTATTCACAAAAAAACATGTGATCTTTCTAATATAACATATTTTTTATATACAATTTCTTTGGATATATATATATGAATTAGTTTAAAAGTAAGTTGTTTTTTAATATATATAAAAGAAAAAAAGAAAAACTATATTAACAAGGTTACACTGATGAAATGACAGTTTCCTTACATGTATTCGTTCATATTCTACTATGCTCTTTCACTCTCTCTTTCTCTATATATATATATATATATCAGTTTCTAGCTCAGATGTCTACTTCTTTTTTTTTTTTTTTTCAATAGTAAGCATGAACTGCACTTGACACATTACATACAGTTTTATATTCTATACATTATAATCAAAAATTTAAAGAAATTAAACATTTTTTTTATTTGTTTCATATGTAAAAAAAAAAAAGAAATATTGACTCCGCTATTTTTTTTTTTTTTTGCGTGAATGCGCGAATCGATTACTTTTTCTTTTTTTCTCTCAACAGTTTACTTATCTTTCACTTTTTTGGATAATGAATATACAATATCTATTTTTCTTTTTCTTTTTTTTATATATTGTATATGCTGAAATACCTATCAAACAAGTCATATTTCAAGAAAAAAGAACACCGAAGAAAATAGCTATCATTGGTAAAGTTATCACTTCAAAAAAACTTATCTTTCTTTCATTTATGCTTATTATTCTTATTATTATTATTTTAAGGTGGTGGTGCTGCAGGGTCGTCCACAGCATTCTGGCTTAGCAATACTGTAGGACAATCAATACCTATTGATATGACAATATATGAAAAAGAAGGTCGTATTGGTGGAAGAAGTACAGTAGTACCAATCAAAGATACTCCTTCATTAGGTCATATTGAACTAGGTGCTTCCATTTTTGTACCTGTTAATTATAATATGATGAATGCTTCTGAAAAGTTTGGATTTCCTTTGAAACGATTGACAATGGCAACAAAACTTGGTATATGGGATGGACAATCGTTTTTATTTGAAGAAACAGGCAATCAATATTGGGATGCTATGAAAATGATATGGCGTTATGGTTTGGCTCCTCTCAAATTTCCTTCTTATTTACAACCTATTATTGATCGCTTCTTGACTATTTATCATCAAGATAAACCACCTTTTTCTACACTATCTCAAATAGTAGACCAATTGAATTTGACAGACTTGGTGAACAAAACGGCTTCTGATCATTTGACGTCTCTATTTGGCTCAGCCTTTGTGAACGAAATGATACAATCTGCTTCTCGTGGGAATTATGGTCAAGACGCAAATATTTTACATGCTTTTGCTGCTTTGGTAATATATATATATATATATATGTATTATTATTATAATCTACAAATGAATTGATATATTTATATGATATAGGTATCCATGTCAGCAGGTTCAGGCGCTTGGTCTTTGGAAGATGGCAATTATCGTATCTTTGAAGAATTTATTCATAGATCTCATAATACTCAACTTTTACTCAATACCAAAGTCATCTCTATTGATTCTGTTTATGAAATCGATGATCATAATAACAAAATTCAACAATACAAAATTCATACAAGTCTTTCTGAAGTGGATGATGAATTATATGATATTGTCATCCTAGCGTCACCTTTGGTAAATATGAATATTATATATATATATATATATTATATACTTATCTATTTCATTCCATATAGCATTTGGCCGATATTGATATCTCTTGTATACAATCTCCCAAAGAATATGAACGAGAATATCACACTGTCCATGTAACTTTGATTGCTGGATACCCTGATCCAACTTATTTTGGTCGTACGGAAAATGATGTCCCCACTTCCATCATTACCACTGGATTCCCTTTAGGTATATCCAAAAAAAAAAAAAAAAAAAAGAAAGGATGACTTTGTATTATGTTGACTTACATTTTTTTTTTTTAAAAAAAAAAATCGTAGTGGACCATTTTGAAAATCAAACATCACCCTTCACCACATTTACAAGACATATGATATTGGACAATGGCGAAAGTGTAGTCAAAATGTTTTCCTCTAAATCCATTTCCGATCAAGATCTTACTTCTTTATTTGTCAATACAAGTTGGGTTTATCGTCATGCCTGGCAAGCCTTTCCCAAGTTATTCCCCGTAGATCAAGAAGAGTGGCCTTCGATTATTCTACATGGATTTGATCAATCAAATACGAATGGTGGTATTTTTTATGCGAATGCCTTTGAAAGTGTGATCTCGGTAATATTACAAATGATATGATTATTTTCATATGCTCTCTCTACTAACCTTTTTTTTTTAATATCTAGACTATGGAAACTCAAACTCTGATGGGACAAAATATTGCAAAACTGATCTATGATCATTGGTGTACCGATTCTTTGAGAGAGACATGCGTACCTTTTGGTGATGGTTGGGGTACCCATTAGTTTAGATAGTGCAATGGGTATAGTAGTCTTCTTTTTTTTTGAATAAAATCTTCAATTACTATATCATGATCATTTTCTTCTATAAAAGGAGATACAAAAGTAGCTGACTTTTTCAAAATAAGGTTTATCATTGTAGTTAAATGCCAATCTTTTATTTCAATATCATATGAAAACTGATAAAACCAAAAAAAAAAAAAAAAAAAAAAAGAGGGACAAAGGAATCAAATTACAATATCTAACTAAATATAAAGTCATTTCTAATGGTATATCTACATGTTTAATCTCGTGCAATGATTTCTATATAATTATAAAGAAAGAAGGATATTAGTGTCTGTTGATGATATCTGTTTTCTATTTATTACCTCCAAGATCATCCAAATCATCATTGATGTCATTCTCCAATAAGTCAAGATTCTGAGATTCTGAATCTATATCCATTTGTTGTTGTTGTTGTAAGAGAGTAGGTAATTGATCCGCTTGATGAGTCAAAAAGAATTCAAAATGAATAGGGTTTTTGTAAGAAAGTCGAATTTGATTCCATTCTCTAGCTTTTTTCCTTTCCTCTTCCATTGTCGATGATGTACATTTGTTGGGATAATCTTCCATGCTTGCCTGTGCCTTGATCTTTTTAGACGCGTATGGAAAAGCCAGATGCCATGATTGAACCAATTTATAACAATTTTCTAGTTCATTGACCCATTTATGTGCTAAAGTATATAATCTTGCGCATATCGACATATGAACTAAAGCCACTGATACAAAATGTTCCAATCGTAATAGTGTACTGTTTTCTCTATATAAATGATAATACAAATATATATGTAAGAGATCAATGGGATTACTAAAAAAAAAAAAAATTCATCATCATTATCATATTATTATTACCTATAAACTTCAACCAGTACTACTTGTAACTATTTATGAATATATATGTATATATATTAAATCACGGGGAGTCAATTATTTCATTCAACCTATTTTACTTACTTTGTCGAGGATCACAGCAGCAGCAATCATTTTTCGCAAAGCAAATTCACAAGATTCACGACATGGAATAGTAGTGGGTGGAGCAGTATAGCGATCCTTTGGTATCCCAGACCAAAAGAGAGATTGTAATTGAATCAATGTATTGTCAATTTCCAAAGTTTTGAATCTTTTTAACAATCGTCGAGCCTATCAAAAAAAGAAATAAGTAGAATGTTGTGTTAATAAAGACAAGTTCATTTTTTATATATTATTATTATTACTTCACAAGTTCGTTTAAATCTATGAAAATGCCGTTGTTGGTTTTTATTCTTGTAATTCAATCGATCAAGAACAGCCACGTCGACCCAAAACTTGCGTTGAGAGCCAAAAGATTGTCGATATTTAGCAAGTTCTTTTAGATTATTTGCATGATCCAAGGCAATTGATTTATCTATTCGTACATCAGGTAAACATTGTTTATTAAGTTGTACTTTGGTGGTATCCATGTGGAATATTGTCGAGGAGAAGTAAAAAAAAAAAAAAAAGAAAAGTACGGTACAAAAAAGGAAAAGAGGCTAACAACTGAGTTTTAAACAAGAGGCAACAAGAGGAAACAACGAGTCTTTACAATTTTTTTTTTCTCTCTCTCTCATTTTATTCTTCCACATTCTTCACATCTATATATCATGGTAAGAAAAGAGATTATTAACAAAATGAATGAAGGAAGGAATAGATGGATGAATGGATGGATGGATTAGTAGATGGATGAATGGATGGATGGATGAGTGGATGGATGAATGGATGGATGGATGGATGGATGGATAGATGGAAATCAACTTATATATCTTTTTTTTTTTACTTGCATCATTCAATAGGGTCGCGTTAGAACTAAGACTGTCAAGAAAGCTTCTCGTGTATTGATCGAAAAGTACTATCCTCGTTTGACTTTGGATTTCCAAACCAATAAGAAGATCTGTGATGAAGTTGCTATTATCACCACCAAGCGTCTTCGTAACAAGATTGCTGGTTTCACCACTCATTTGATGCGTCGTATTTCTCGTGGTCCTGTCCGTGGTATTTCTTTCAAGTTACAAGAAGAAGAACGTGAACGTCGTGATAACTATGTTCCTGAATTCTCTGCTTTGGATACTTCTGCTATTGAAATCGATCCCGAAACTCAGGTAAAACTATATATGCAGCATTTTTTTCTTTTTTATTTGTGCAGTGTCATTCCTTTTTCTTTTCTTTTCTTTTCTTTCCTTTTAGGTGATGATGGATTGGAGAGAAAAGGAATGATATTGTGTTATTTTGAGGGAAAAAATGCGTGGTGGGTCTTTCGATGGCCATACTACAAAATCAAAAATTAGAAATTTTTTCTTTTTTTTTGATCCGGTGTCAAGATTCCACCCGCATTAAACATTTCTTCTTCTTTTTTTTTTTTATTAGGAATTACTCAAATCTATCAACTTTGAAAATCTTCCTGGTGTTCAAGTCACTGCTCCTGTCTCTGGTTTTGCTGGCAAGACTACTAGTCGTCGTGCTCCTCGCAAGCCTGTCACCTCTGCTTAGGTTTGGTAGTTTGTATAGTGTGATGATTCTTTGTTTATGAAATAAAGCTATTCTTGTTGTTTATTTTTTTGTATATACATATATTATTATTATTATTTGACTTTATTTTTAGTAATAATCATCATGATTTTAACAAAGAAGAAGGAATGTGTAAATAAGATAATTGATATACCAAGAATCACTAATGATTCAAATTAAAAACAACGAGAAAAAAGATCTAATAAAAAAGTTCTAATTGATTGTATAGTCATCCTAGTTCGATTCTTACTCTCTTCAACATGTATTTTCTAAGTTTCGTATTTTTGAATGCATTACGTTTTATATTCTATTTTATGCATATATTTATAGATACAAAGGGTGCTGATCCAACATGGATAGTCAATATTTATCAAATAAAGGAACAACATGAAACTGGGGATGGGGGCACTATACTATTGAATCAAGCTATGGAAAAATTTAAAGATCTGAAAACCCGGGAAATCAGCCTCCACCCACACATCTGCTAAGAAAGAGAGTGAACATAGAAACTGGTCTGGGGAGCAATGGAAACAGTCCTTTTTTGGTAAACAGCCATCTTGTGAGTTGCACCAAAGATTTTTCATAGAAAGCTACAAATCGCTAAATTCGCTCAGCTTGTTTTTTTTTTTTTTTTTGACGACCATAAAAAAAAAAAAAAAATTGGCTGTGTTATGATTTTCAGCTTGTTGTCTTCCAATGAAATTCAAAGAATTTCTTTCTCAACCTTAAATATTATATTCAATCAACCATCAATATATATATATATATTTAATGTTATCATGAATGTTATGAAAATAAAATAAAAAAAAAAAACAATGATATTATTAATAATAAAAAAAATCTAATCCAAATCGAGGCTGAAAGAAAAGTACTATATCTGGTTGATGGAAAAGAAGTTTAAACGCGTGTGCCCCGATGATCCAATGGCTAAAAACGCTCTCAGTCTGAAAATGAGCGAATTTTTTTTTTTTTTTTTTTTTGATTTATCTGAGACTTCAAACAATGATCTTTTTATTTTTTCACCAATTGCATTGAACCAATAATCTAAAGATCGACCAGTTAAAAAAAAAAAACTGAAGAATCAAAAGATTGCTTATGTTTTATATTTTTATAAACAGAAATAAAAAAAAAATAGGATGACCATGTTATTATTTGAATGATATTATTATTATTTATTATTATGATGATTATATTCATCAAAAATAGAAGTAATAGATTATGCGTGTCAAAAAGAAGAAGCTGATCGGGGTTTCTATCTACATAATAGGAAAAAACCGCTCACTGATCTTTTATTTTTCTCGTTTATAGTGAATGGATTAGACTGAGGCATTTATCATTTTTATATTGGTTGAGTGCTATCTATTATCTATGTACAGAAAAAAAAAAAAAGATATAAAATCCGATTTTATTTTTTTTTTAGAAATTTTTTTTTCTTTTTTCTTTTCATTCTTTCTCACTTTTTTTCTACTTCATCCCTTTACCGCTTTTTTTTTTTTTTTGACCGCTTTCTTAGCAGTCAATCCTTTTTCCTCTTTTCATTCTTTCCGACATTTTTTTTTTCTTTATATTACAATGGATCAAGAAAAACAACATATTCGTTTGGAATTCAAGGAAGACAGTCGTCGACGATCAGCATCGATCCAAGCATCGAGTGAATCTACGGTAGAAGCTGGATATAGTCAAATTCCTATCAAATTCCGTACTCTTTCTATCAATGTGACCAATTCTATGAATGGTGATCCCAATGAAAAGGCTGGCAAGAAAAAAAAGGAAATGGATGATTCCGAATATTTTGCTTCTATGGATTTCCATAAGCTTGAGTCTGCTGAAGTCATTCAACGATTCAACACGGATGATAAGGTTGGTTTAGAATCTTCTGCTGCTGAAACTCGTTTACAACGTAATGGTGCCAATGTATTTGCTCATCGTCGTCCTAATTATATTCTCAAGACACTTGGTTATATTTTTGGTGGTTTCTGTTCTGTTTTGTAAGTTTTTTATTATTATTTATTATTTATTATTTATTATCATTCTTATCTTTTTTTTTTTTTTTTTTTTTTTTTTGATAAAGATGGATTGGTGTGATTACTTTCTTCCTTTGTTGGATGCCACTTAGTACTCCTCCTATTACCCCTGGTGGGTCTCCTAGTGCCATCAATCTTGCTCTTGCTATTCTTGTCATCATTGTCATCTTTTTCCAAGCTTCTTTCTCTGCCTTCCAAGATTGGTCGACAGCCAAGGTAATGAAATCAATTTTGAATCTTCTTCCAGCAGAATGTTTGGTTGTTCGTAATGGGGATGTGATCAAGATGCCAGCATCCAATTTGGTCGTCGGTGATATAGTTCATATCAAGTTGGGAGATAAAGTACCTGCTGATCTTCGTTTGATTCAAGTATCCAATGATTTGAAATTCGATCGTGCCGTTTTGACTGGTGAAAGTGATGCTGTAGAAGGCTCTACCAGTTGTACTGATGAAAACTTTTTGGAATCTCAAAACGTTGCTTTAATGGGAACTCATGTGGTGAATGGTAATGCTGTTGGTGTTGTTATCTTGACTGGTAAGTTTTTTTTTATTATTTTTATTTTATGTTATTTGATAAATGGTGAAATGATTAAGAAATACTAAATCAAATGTAATCTATTTTAGGTAATAATACTGTGATGGGTCGTATCAACAAATTAACTACTGCGGCAAAGGAAAAAGTGACATTGATTCAACAAGAAATCTCTCGTTTTGTTCGTATCATTGTTTGTTTGACTATTGTACTTGTTATGATCCTTTTGATTGAATGGCTTGCGTAAGTTGGAATATAAAAAAAAGGAAATGGTGAAAGATTAGATTGACTCATCTTTTTTTTTTTTTTTTTTTTTTTAAAAAAAAAAATAGATTCTTACATATTCAACATCCTGATTTCCAAAATGTGGTTGCTTTATTGATGAACTTGATGGGTTGTGTTGTTGCATTTATTCCTGAAGGTGTCCCAGTGGGCGTGGCCATGACCATGATGATGATTGCTCGTAAGATGAAAAAGAACAAAGTGTTACCCAAAGGTTTGACAACGGTGGAAACACTTGGTTGTGTGAATGTGATCTGCTCTGACAAGACGGGTACTCTTACCCAAAACAAGATGTTTGTGACCAGTGTTGGTTTTGGTGATGCTGAATGTACTCCTGATGAATGCCGTGATACTCTTTCCAGTGGAACTAGTAATCCTATTGCTACCGCTTACAAACAACTCCATTTGGCCTCTTATTTCTGTAACAATGCTTCGTTTGATGCGTTGACCATGGATCTGCCTGTGAATGAACGTAAAGTGAATGGTGATGCTACTGATAGTGCTATTCTTCGTTTTGCTGCCAACTTGGGACCTGAATCAAAGAACAGTCAAGGTGATTCGGCTTTTGTGCGTACATTTGAAATTCCCTTCAATTCAAAGAACAAATGGATGTTGACCATGTATCAAGCTAGCAAGATGAATCCTCAACCCATGGTCAATATTTTCGGTGCTGTGCCCAATGATCGTGAATCCCTCATTTTTGTCAAGGGTGCTCCTGATATTTTGATGCCTAAATGTACTTCTGTTCTATGTGCTCAGACAAACACGGTGATGCCTCTTACTTCTGAAATGTCTGCTCGTCTTAGTGCTATGCAAGAAAAATGGGCTCGTCATGGTCAACGTGTACTTGTGCTTTGCCGTCGCTTCTATAGTCCTGAATCCGATATCCATGCCAATGGCTTCCAAGATGAATTGGTACAACATGCTGTTCAAGATTTGACCGTGATTGGTCTTGTCGGCATTATGGATCCTCCTCGTCCTGAAATCACTCAAACCATTGCTGATTGCCGCCGTGCTGGCACCCGTTTCTTCATGGTCACTGGTGATTTCGGTCTTACTGCTGCTGCCATCGCTCGACAAATTGGTATCTTTACTTGTGAACGAGATCCTCATAATTATATGGATGTGGCCAAGGTAGCGGATGATGAAGATGAAAAATTCCAAGGTCGAACAAGCTTACTGTTGACTGGTAGTGATTTATTGAAATTTGGTGATGTTGAATGGAGCCGTGTATGCCGCTATGAAGAAATTGTGTTTGCTCGTACCACCCCTGAACAAAAACTCAAAATTGTCAAGGAATTTCAAAAACGTGATGGTGTGGTTGCTGTGACAGGTGATGGTGTGAATGATGCTCCTGCTTTGAAGGCGGCTGATGTGGGTGTGGCTGTGGTCAGTGGTAGTGATGTGGCCATTGAAGCTGCTGATTTGGTCCTCATGGGTGAATTTGATTCCATCACTGAAGCTATTCGCTTGGGTCGTTTGGTCTTTCAAAATTTACAAAAAGTCATTGGTTATCTCTTGCCTGCTGGTTCTTGGTCTGAAATCTGGCCTGTCTTGGTCAATGCATTTGCTGGTACTCCCCTTCCCCTTAGTTCCTTCTTGATGATCATGATTTGTTGTTTCACCGATCTTTTCCCTGCCTTGGCCATCATCATGGAAAATGAAGAATTCGATTTGCTTTCTATGCCTCCTCGTAATCCAAAGAAGGACCATTTGATCAATCTCAAGATTTATATCCAATCCTACTTGTAAGTTTGTTTTTTTTTTTAAAAAAAAAAAAAAAAGACATGTCATCATCTATAGATATATATATATTGACTTTTTTTTTTGTGGAATAGATTTATGGGATCTATGCAAACAATCTGTTCTCTCGGTATGTTCTTTTACTATATGAAGGAAGCCACTGGCTTGGGTTGGTTCGATTTTGTTGGTACTTATAGTCCTGGTCCATGGGGACCTGCAAATCAACAAAGCTTTGGTGTTGGACCTGATGGTAAAGCATTAACGGCGGATGATTTCCAATGGAACCTTCAAATTGGACAATGTGTGACCTTTGTGACCTTGGTAATTCTTCAATGGGGTAACATTATGTCTGTCCGTAATCGTCGATTGTCCATCCTACAAGCTGATCCTATCCGTCGTGGTCATCGTAATCTTTGGTTGTTCCTTGGTATGTTGTGTTCGCTCATTACTGCTCTTATTGTCACCGAAGTGCCTTGGTTCCATGATGTCATGCAAACCGGTCCTGTTCCTGTCAAATTCTGGTTCTTGCCATTCCCTCTTGCCGTCGGTATCATCATGATGGATGATGTTCGAAAATTGATTGTTAGATGTTTCCCCAATAGCATCATTGCCAAGATTGCTTGGTAAACCCTATATATATCTTTTCTCTTTAGACTTTCTTTCCTTGTATTCTTTATTTTTTTTTTTTTTTTTGTCTGATAGTATTGTAATATAGCCTCATTTTATATCTTTTTTTTTATAATAAACTTGACCAACCAAACTATAAATATATTCAACAGAAGAAAGAAAAATCATAGCTGTACAAATGAAAAAAAAGTCATCTTTCAATAAAATAACAGATTTTATTATATATATATGCTTGTATAAAGAGGGAATCTAATGTAAATTCTAAGAATGAGATAATTCCTTCAAAATAGCATCAGCACCAAGTTCAAGAAGTTTGTTTGCCACAGTCACCCCTAAATCATTAGCAAGTTTATATTGCGATTCCAAAGATAAAGAGGGATCCACAGAAATCTGATCTTCATGTTCCACCACGGTTTGTCCATCCAAACTTGCAACCAATCCTCTTAATTTTAACACATGATCATCTCCATAAGAAGAATTGACACCAATAGGTACACTGCATCCACCTTCCAACGTACGCATCAAAGATCGTTCACTTGTACAGACGAGTCGAGTAAGGGGATGATTCAAACTGACCAATAAATCAGTACATACTGGATCATTTTCACGACATTCCACACCCAAAGCACCTTGAGAGACTGCATGTAATGATTCCGAAGGAGATAGAATGTGAGAAATACGATGAGTCATATTAAGACGAGTCAATCCTGCCACTGCCAATACAATAGCTGCATATTGTCCATTGGGATCGTCCAATTTTGATAATCGAGTATTCCTAAATTAATTAAAACAAAAATGACATAATCATCAGTTCTATTCTCTATTTGTCTTTATTCTCCTTTTTTTTTGGGGGGGACTTACAAGTTACCACGAACATCTGTAAAAGTAAGATGAGGATATTTACGTTTCAATTGAGCCACACGACGTAAACTACTTGTACCAATAACAGATCCAGCAGGAAGAGTAGCCAAAGTATAATCCTTAAACTTGTCAGATAAGACCACAGCATCATGAGGATTTTCACGTTCAAGAACTGCACCAAGATACATGCCTTCAGGTAAAGTGGTAGGTAAATCTTTTAAACTATGTACAACAAAATCCACACGACCATCTTCAAGAGCCACTTCTAATTCCTTGGTGAATAATGACTTTTCGCCAATCTTGCTAAGTGCCACATCCAAAATACGATCCCCCGTCGTTGACATGGCTACAATTTCAAACTTGTGTTGTGGATAGGATTTTTGGAGAAGACTACATACTAGTTCAGTTTGAACCATAGCTAATTGTGATTTACGAGTGCCAATACGGAAAGTACGTTGTTCTGACATTATATTTATCTAATAGTATGTACAATAAAGTAGAGAAGAAAAGAAAAAAAAAAAAAAAAAAGACGGAAAAAAAGAGTTTCAGGGCCAAAACCCTACCTTTTTTTTTTATATATATTTTTCCCTGGTAGAGAGAGACACCCAAAATGTGACGACTTCGGGGTATGAATTGTGTCATTCAAATTTTACCTCTTTGGTTTATCCCATTTGGCATGATCTCTCTCTCTCTCTCTCTCTTTTTCCTTTAGTATACAAATAGATATGCGGGGACAAGATTTTGATCATGATTTGAAAAACTTGTTTCAAAAACAAAATGAAATAGAATCTACCATCGACATGGAAAATTTGACCTTACTTGCTGGTGGTGAAGAAGCGTAAGCGATATATTTGTATAGTTATATCAATGAACTTAACCTCTATTTTTTTTTTTTTTTTTTTTTTTTTTTTTTTTTAGATTACGGGAAGTAACCAATGGGCACGATGTATCAACGTTTTTTGTGGATCCAACTCTCTTTTCATTATTACGTCAATATAATGAAGACGATTCACGTATTTCTAGTTATAACCGGGTTCGTATGGTGAATGGTGATCCAATGACAAAACGAAAGCCACAAGCAAAGGATGTTTTACCAAACCGCATACTGGAAGAACAAGACGAACAAACTTGGCAAGAAGCTGAATCAATACGAGAAGAACTAGAAGCTCCCACCATGTATCCCAATCCTCACGTTCCCAAGAAACGACGATATCATGCTGATAGTACTCTTCCTTCCATCCTACGACCTTTGGAGAACGGTACACCTAGTAGAAGTAGTAGTGTTTCGAATATAGTATCACCCAGGTCGACACCAATAGCTCCTATTTGTTCACCATCACCATCCACAATATTTCCTCCATCTCTATCTCCTCTACAAACGAACAACAAAAGCCAAGATCATACTATTTTTGAAGATAATACTCGGCCACGACGTATATCTACTTGTTTCAACACAATGCCTGAAAGTTCTACCACATCATCACCATTATCAACTTCAATAACAGCAAAAGAAACAGAAGAAATATCATCATCATCATCATCGATACTAGCCATGTCTTCTTCAAGTCAACAACTATCCATGGACGCACCATCTTCGCACCCAACGGTCGATCACAACAACATCAGCAGCAATGTAGATGAAGCTCCCGTTGACGAGGAAGAGAGTTCGTCACCTGTTTATGCTACTACGCCTTCTTTAACTTCACTTGACAACAGCAATGAGCCCGCATCATCAAACCCTACCGACGTATCTCCAACTGAACCATCCACAACAAATCATCCTGATATCCCCGAAACTTTTATATCCAAAAAATTTATGGAAATGGCAACCAAGCTACAAACTAGCCCTTTACGTTCGATCAAAAAGAAGTATTATATGGATGTGCCTCCTCGACATAGAAAGGCCCTCAATTATGCCATTGCAAAGAATCATATACAAATGGAAGTACAAAAACAACAGGATTCGAGTGGAAAAATATCCATGCAGGCAACGGAAACAATAGAACCAGAGGATGAAAATAAGCATTCTGCAAAGAAGAAGAAGAAGAAGAAAGAGAAATCGAAAAAGAAGAAAATAGCAACTGAATCCATGGAGGAGAATCATCCACTCACGATTGGACAAGAACTCATCTTCACGATCTCGATTTATCAAGCAAACAAACCAAGTAAACTCCTCCAAGAATTTCAATTACTGGGCTCTCAAAATCTGACGGATTTACGGGATGCATTGTACTGTCGTATGGATTTCACAGCCCATGGGGATCGACAAGGACGACAACCTGAAGGCCAGATCATCAATACTATTCGACAAAAATTATCAGCCAGTTTTTTTTATATCGGTAATACATTTTATGTGGATGAACGAAATAAAATGACAGATGATGATGATGATGATGATCCAAGTCAATCTATTCGACAATGGATCGTTGAACGATCTACGACAACGAATCCACCTGAAAAAAAAGCCATGAATTGCCTTTCTTTCAGTCAATTGTCTTTGGAACTCAATCATCCATATTTATTTTATCATCAACAAAATTGTCAACATATAGTAATGATTCGTGATATCAGGTAAATATCAAAAAAAAAAAGTATACTGAAATAAATGTGACACTAATATTTGATATTTATAGACTGTTGGGTGCAAGAGATGAATTGAATCGATCAAGATATCCTGTGACAACCTATAGTTGGCGATATACAAGATATAAATGTACTATGTGTGCTGTATATCCTGCGGTATACGTTACTACCAATGATTATCTTAGTGGGTTTTCTCCTTGTTATTTTTGTGATCGATGTTATGGTCCTTTCCATTTTGATTCCAATGGTAATCCAGTATCTAAATTTGATGTCCATCCATACCATGGTTCATGATACCCTCTCTATTTTGTTTTCAAAATGACTATGATGTATATATAGACTTTACGTTTTTTATTCCATTATAATAAAAAAAAAATTAATACAACTATTCTACATTATTCTACAGTTATGTTGGGAATCAAATCAATTTTCAGCATCGGCAATCATATCATCTTCTATTTGTTGTTGAGATAATAATTCTACGTTGGTGTCTTCAATATCCCCATAGACACGACTTGGATTATGACTTGAAGTATCTGGTGTAAAGTTTTCAGAAAAGGAGAAAGAATGTCTTGCTTTACGAATAGGACTATATTTGAGAAACTAAAAAAAAAAAAATTCAGTGTCTTTTTCTTAATAATAATAATCAATGACTACTTACTGCACCGGTGGCACCCAAATGACCTTCATGACGTAAAAACAAGGCTTTCATGGTCCCATTGGACCAAAACTTGATGGCATAAGAGAGAGTATTCATGGTGATGGGATGACCTCGAATGAAACAACCACCAAAATAAATCCTTTTGATATCATGTTGTCGTGCATTCAAATAAGCTATTTGACCAATATTGTTACTATATTAAAAAAAAAAAAAAAAAAAGGATTGAGTTGAATGATCCTATCTTTATCTTTTTTTTTTTTAAATTTATTACCTGACCATGTATAACAAACTTTTGGCAATATCTGGTGAATTAAATTGTCGATCTGTAGGTTGTTTTCCTTTTTTAAACACTTTGCCAAAACTAGATGCAATTCTGGAAGCCTTTAATCCTAATTTCGTATAATCTGAACCATAAATGTCTCCCACCAATAAATCCACATGTCGATTATCCCCTGTCACCGACATTTCCAGCATTTCTAAATATATATATATTTGAATCAGTCCATCTTCTTTTTTTGTTTTTGTTTTTTTTGTTTTTGTTTTTTTTTTTTTACCATCAAATGTTTCTGCTTTTGTCAATAATGACATGAGACCCCATAAAGTACCACCACCTAACTATAAAATATATATATATATATAGATAGAAAGAAAAAGTGTCAAAAAATGATACTGTATTTGATTTTATTTGATGAATTCTTTTTTTTTAAAAAAAAATTTCTTACCGAAGTACCACTTATACGAGAGAATTCATCAGGACCGGTTACCTTGAGTACACTTTATATATATATATATATATATATATATATATAAAAGAATGAGTTACCCTTGATCATTTTTCTTTTTTTTTTCCTTCTTACTTACCTTACACCTGATCCAATATTAACAAGCTAAAGCCAAATTTTGAATAAATGATGATATTAGAGATAGGAAAGAATATAATAATAATAATAATACTTACTATATATGGGTAAACGTGAGGTGATGGATTCGTTTCAAATTGCATTGGATCCGATTCTTGTTCATCATAGGTAAAAGCTTCATAGGGGATTTCAGTGATAAAAAAATTCAAACCTGTGATCAAACATTCCATTTCATCTTCCTTTTGTACGTGTACACCTGGTAACTTGCTCTTCAATTTGTCATAATATAAATGAGCACCACCACCTGTTGCTTTTAACACCATGGGACGTCTATGTTCGTATCCTTCTTGAGCATCCTTGACCAATTCCGCTATAAACTCGATACATTCGTCTATTTTTTCCGTTTCAAACTTTTTGAAATGAAGTCGACCTCCTGTTCTTCCTTTAAACGCTGTAAAATAGACAATCTTTGCTAAAGACCCACCAATCTATTTAATAATAAAAAAAGTTAATATAAAATGATAATAAAAAAAATGAAATTGGATTACATCTACAGCTATTTGGGCTACATGTTCCGTTTGGTTAGGTAAAAGAATATCCCTCGTTTCGTGAACAGGATCTGTAATGGCTTCTGAAACAGAAGCTCCAAGTACATTCATAATCAATATATAAGATATGAAGAAGAACAAAGAGAAAAAAAAAAGTGAGCTTGGCCTTTGAAAAGAAAAGAAAAAAGAAAAAATGAGCGGAAATTAAAAACTGTATAATGAGATTTTCCATCGGAAGGCAACGCATGGATCACGTAAAAAAATACATATATCAAAAAGTCTTATTCGAAGATCTTTCTTCTCATTTTTTTTTAAGTAACTTTCCTTACAAGTCAATTCATGATGTACTAATATTGAACCATCAATATCAGAATTGAATAAAAGAAGAGACTGGTAAACGATATAGTCGTTTGCTGTCATTAAAGAATATTTCAATATCTATACTTCAACGACAGTAATATATCATCCAGATAAAAAAAATCAATGCTTCAAAAGAATATTTCAATATATAATAATAACATCAATAAAGTTTTATTAGTTAATATAAATCTATTTAATATATAACGAAAAAAAAATGATAAAAACTATGATGCGGTGCTCGAAACCTGCCGTAATTGATCAAGTTGTTGATTGACATCTTCCAAATCCTTCTTGAGTGTAGATAATAATTCTTCATTATTATTATTATTTTCTAATTCACCTTGAGAAGCCATGGTTGCCAACATTTCTTCTTTTTGATCTATTTGAAGTGATAACACTTGTCGTACTTTATCATAATAATTCACCTTATTTTCTAATAGTTGTTTTTGTTTATGTAATTCTGATAAATTGATATTATTATCGTTAGGTGGTATATTGAATGGTATATCCGTCAGTTCCTTTTTTACTTGATTGTATAATTTTATTTGTTTTTCTTGTTCCAACTTGATTTCGTCACGTCGATCTTGGATTTCATCAGTAAGAAGATCTAACTGTCGTTGAAGTTGATCTTGTGTATCAGATAACTTATTCTTTTCCGTCGTGTTATGTATAGACGATGTCGTGTCAATCATGAATATATTAGGGAAGGAAACAAAGAAAAGGAAAAAAAAATAAAAGGAATGAATGATCGGGATTTGAAATATTTTTGATTTTTGGCAAGAAATACCTTTTTTTTTTATCTGTCTTTGTTGAACAACTCTGAGCTATAAAGACCATGTGACTGAAAATCTAGGATAAGCAATCTATCCAATGAAATGTCACCAATCTCCTTTCTCATTCGTATTCTTTTTTTCCCAACATTCCTCCCTAATTTTTTTTTTCTTTTTTTATACTTTCTTATTCATCCGAAAAAATATCAACATATAGTGATGACTCATGCTGCTGTATATACTCCAGTAGAGAGTATCGATGAAAGTTCCATTTTATCGTCAGCAGGAGCAACAACGACTGATGCCACTAGCTGGGAAGATGACCAACGACCCCTTTTACCTCGATCTACTGCTGGTTCCTCATCTATATTTCTAAACGACATTGAAGATCCAGCTGACTTTTTGATTCCTACTGCCACTCCTTTTAGTTGTGCTATTAATCTTGCCAATACTATTCTAGGTACAGGCATGTTGGCTATGGTAAATATATATATATATATATATAATATATACTTTGATCTTACTTTTACTTTTTATATAATATATGTATAAAGCCTTCAGCAGTAGCGTCAGTTGGTTTGATACCTGGTATTCTTGTTATCTTATTATCTGCCTTAGCTTCTTCCATGGGTCTTTATTTTTTATCTTGTTGTGCTAGACATACCGATGGTCGAAATGCTTCCTTTTTTGCTATTTCCAAACTCACTTGGCCTAAAATGGCGGTTCTATTTGATTTAGCTATTGCTATCAAATGTTTTGGTGTAGCTATTAGTTATCTTATTATCATTGGTGATTTAATGCCTCAGGTAAATATATATATATATATATATATATAAATGATAATAATAATAATAATAATGTTTTATTTTATTTTAGGTCGTATTGTCTTTTGCTCAAGATGCAAAAGATACAGTTCTATTAATGGATCGACGATTTTGGATCACTTTATTCATGGCTACAGCAGTATTACCTCTTAGTTTCTTACGAAAATTGGATTCCTTGAAATACACCAGTGTAGTGGCCTTAATTGCCGTGATTTATTTATGTGCTATTGTCGTGGAACATTATTTTGCCAGTGATTTTGTCCCTCCTCCAGAAGAATCCGTTAAAATGTTTGATTGGTCCACCAAATTCTTTAGTCATTTACCTGTGTTTGTATTTGCTTTTACTTGTCATCAAAACGTAAGTTTCTTTTTTTTTTATAATATCCATTCATTTAACATTTCTTTTTTTTTTTTTTATAGATTTTCTCGGTTTATAATGAACTTGCAGATCATAGTCAAAAAGCTGTGAATCAAACGATTGGTGTTTCTATTGGAGCTTCCACCTTTATCTATGAATTGATTGCTATATTAGGTTACCTTAGTTTTGGTAAAGATGTGAGTGGCAATGTGATCTCTGAATGTAAGTTCAACAAAAAAGAAATTTAAAAAAGAGGAATGATATTCTTATATGTAATTTTGAATAGATCATCAAAGTTTATTTGTTGCTGGAGGTCGATTAGCCATTGTCATTCTAGTAGTATTTAGTTATCCATTACAAGCTCATCCTTGTCGTGCTTCTCTGGATAAAGTATTGGCTTGGAGAACTCCTGAAGCACGTGGTTTAAAGGTACCTCCTCTTCCATCACCCTTTAAATATTTTGCCATGACTACTACCATTTTGGTGACAAGTTATTTAGTTGCCATTACTGTATCGAAATTAGATTTGGTAAGTAATGAAGAAAGAAAAAAAAAGGGAAGAAAAGAATTGATTTATCTGATTTTTTTTATTTTTATTATAAGGTACTTGCTTTTGTGGGTTCTACAGGATCTACCACTATTTCATTTATACTTCCAGGTTTATTTTATTTCAAAATACATGAAAATGATCCTTGGAAACCAGGAAAAGTGGCTGCTGTGGCACTGGCTGTTTACGGTATTCTAGTCATGGTGATTTGTTTGACTTTCAATGTCCTTCGTTTAGTGAAATAGACTTGATACATCCCCACTTTTTATTATTTTCTTTATTATTGTTATTATTATATTTTACTATACCCTTTTCCTCCTCCTCCTTTATATTATTTGACATGATTCACCACCTCCCATACATATACTTTGTAGATTTTCGCCCTTTTATTCATCTTACAATGAATTTATTTTTCTCCTCCTCCCCCCTTTATAAACAACAATAAAACATTATATTTTTTTTTCTTTGTTCTTTTTTGTTGTTGTTTTTTTTTTCTTATTCAGTACATTACAATGACACCTTTGAAATAGATTGGATTTTTTAAAAAAAAGGACAATGATCATATACATCAATCAAAAAAAAACAATGATGAAAAAAAAAGTTGTATTCATCTATAAAAGATGATTTTTTTTTTAGAAGGATGATTCGTTTCTCTAACATGAATCCTTCTTCCCATTTTATCAATCGACATTTTGATTTTAATGCCCGCCACATCCAACTTCCCATGATCCTTCAAGTGACAATGAGAGAGGATGATCAAGAATCATCTATTATATCTCATCAGGAACAAGAAAATGATTTGCTATTAGCCGCTCATGCTTTATTAAGACTTCATCATCCACCTTTGAAAACATCATCATCCGTCCATTCATCATCATCATCATCTGGTTCGATCAACAGTCCAATCAGTCATACTGATAGTAGTCATCATCAACCATCTTCTTTGGATCCTTTTCATTTAGATAGTGAATCTTTTTTTGATATTCGATCCATGTCAAGTTCATCTTCATCATCATCACATACAAGTCAAAGAACAATTGAAGAAGAAGAAGAAGAAGAAGAAAAACAACAAATTCAAAAATCATCATCATCATCGTATCGAGGTCGTCGTCGTCGTCGTCGTCGTCATGTAGCTGCGACAAGGCACGGCGGCATTTCAAAACCAAGATGGACAGACAAAGAAAGACATGATTTGTTACTAGCAGTGATCAAGGAAAAACAATTGGATGATATGACTACATTTGATTGGGATCATATTTCTAAAGTTGTAAAAAAACAATCAAGACAATCTTGTCAAGATCTTTGGTATAATGAAATGTTATCTAGTTTAATGACAATGTATCATTCTAATAATTCTGATTCATCATCATTATAGAATATAAAAGAAGAAAATAAAATATTTTTTTTTTTTTGGCTGGGGGATTTTTTTTTTATTTTTATTCATGCATTTGGTTGAATTTGATTGGTCAGATGAAAATAGGTCAGGCGGTCTTCTATTGAATAAAGTATGAATGCGTCATTCTCCCTCTTTTTTGGGTCACATGTGCTTTGGGCTCTTTTTTTCTCCTTACTACGACAACTGAAATCTTTTATTCTTCCTCTTTTTCTTTTTCTTTTTCTTATTCCATTTTGCTGCGCTATTTATTTGATAAAACGCAAACCTTTTTCTTTTCTTTTTAATTTCTTTTTTTTCTTTATTTTTCAACAAACGTAAGTCTTCATAAAAAAAGCGATTTTTTTTTTTCTATGGAAAGAAAGAATGCATATATTTTGATATTAATTAACTTTTTTTTTATCTTTTTAGTTCAATAACTCTATAAAACAACATCATGCGTTCAAAGTTTAAGGATGAACACCCTTATGGTATGAAAGAACTTTTTTTTTTTAAAAAAAAAAAAGAAGAAATATTATAATTTACTTATTATTTTATTATATATAGAAAAACGTAAGGCCGAAGCCGAACGTATTCGTCAAAAATATCCCGATCGTATTCCAGTGATTTGTGAAAAGGTGGAAAAAAGCGATATTCCTACTATTGATAAGAAGAAATATTTAGTACCTGCTGATCTTACGGTTGGACAATTCGTATATGTGATTCGAAAACGTATTAAACTTAGTCCTGAAAAGGCGATATTTATCTTTGTGAATGAAATTCTACCTCCCACTGCTGGTAAAGTGATAATATTAATTTTATTTATAGAATTTTTGACTAATTTATTATTATTATTATTATTTTAGCTTTGATGAGTGCGATCTATGATGAACATAAAGATGATGATGGATTTTTATACATAACGTAATATAAGAAATATTTTATATAGATGATAAATGATAACTCATTCTTTTTTATATAGTTATTCTGGTGAAAACACTTTTGGATGGGAATAAAGATAGACAACTTGGACCCCCCCTTCTTCTTTATTATGTATATTTCTTCTTCCTTTTTTTTTTATTCACAACATACACATTTTTTTTTATTCATCTCTATTCCATCTTACTTCCTTTCGTCTTTATTGCAGTGTATTATTCTTCTTTTTGTTTGATTCCCCTTCTATCCTAACTTTTTTTTTCTCCTTCTCTTTCTCTCTCTCTCTCTCTTTTTCTCTCTCTCTTTTTTTTATTATTCATTTCTCATATTGTTATCTATTTCTTCTTCTTCTTTTTTTTTTATGTTTTACATCGTTTGATAATAAAAACCGAAATGAGAATGATAAATTCACTTTGTTTTTATTATGTATTGTACTTTGGACTCTTGTTGTTACTTTTTCTTCTTTGTTGTCATTGTAGCTGTCATTTAGTTGTCAACGTTTAAACATACTGACAACTAATCTTGGGCTGTCAAAAACATTTATATAAAAGAGAATACTTTGATCTCAAGGAAAAAGAGAAAAAAAAACATCCTTCAAATTCAATCTTTACTTATTGATAAAATGGGATGCTGTTGTTCAAAACGAAAGCCACCTAGACCACCATCTAAAGATAGATATCCATGGAGAAGTTGTCTTTAAAAATCATCTACTCATTATATCGATTCACTATGGATCATCCCATTGAAAAATGATTGATCCCTTTCAAAGAAATCTCAAAGATATAGCATGACAACTTTTTATAATTGTTTTTACATAATATAAATAAAACTTACGCTTTCGGATAACCTTTAATTGTTTATTTGTTTTCTTCCAATAAAGACCATAGAGTATATAAAGGTATTGAATGACATGACTGATCCTTATTTTTCTTTTTTCCTTTCTTTCTTTTCAAAGGCAGTAGCCCTTACTATTTCCTCACATATATCTATATATACACATTTTCTTTCTCTCGCTGCTTTCATTCTTTTTTTTTTCTTTTTTTTCTCATGGGTTGTGTACCATCTCGTCCTAGAGGATCAAAACAAGCTGAATACTATTTTAGACGACGAAGATATGATTATCCACCACCTATGTTATAACGAATCCATCGTCTTCCAAATATAATAAATCAAACAATTCCAATAAAAAAAAGATATAATACAGGTGACTTTATTCATTGTATTTCATAAAGTAGTTAGTCTAGTGTCTATGTCATGTAATGTATCTTGTAAGATGTCGCATGATTCATTCCATATTTGTCGAAGGAAGAGAAGAGCAAAAGGATGATGTATACTAGATTTAGCCAAGTTCTATATATCATAATAATAATAGTAATAATAATAATAATAAAGCGTTAATCATCATCATCAATGAAATCAAATATCTTACATTGAGACCACTTCGTTTGTTTTCAGAATGAGCGAGTGCATTTGTACAAATAGATTTCAACATGTGATACATCGTTCTTTCGTTGGTGTCATCTATTTGATCGGATTGCCCCATGATCACATCTTGCCATGCCATCACTGATCTTTGAAAAGTTCCACCTTCACTTCCTTTGATAGCCAATAATCGTAATGCGCATAATAATCTAAATGAGATATCCCCTGTTTTCACCGTATAATCCCTAATAATAATAAAAAAAAGTGGTAAGATCAATAAAACAAATACTTTTTTTTTTCTATTTTGAAGAATGATACATTACCCTTCATATCTATCATAAAATGTTCATATATAATAAGAATCAATGAGTCAAATATATCTAAAAAAAATTAAAGTTGATTTACCCAGAATTTTTCAATATCCATCTTTTGGTTGATCTTGCTTTTTCTGATGGTTCAATATCTTCAAATAAAGACCATACTTCTTTATCCAAAGACACAAAATTGTATTCATTCTGTGGTAACACAAAACCATATTCCCTAAAGATGGCTTGATTATCATGAGGACCATAATTGATGAAGACCTATTATCAATAATAATAGAATGAATATATTTTATTTTTATTTTTAATTTATTATATTACCTGTTCACCTTTTCGATAGGGTATCAATGTTTTAATTTCAAAACTTTGAGTTTGAGGGTTAAATCCACTTTCAATCTATAATAAAAAAGTTGTCAAAATAACGTCATCCTATATGAATTTAATTTTTTTTTTTACCCTTGCTTCTGATGTATGATTGAGAAAATCCAAAAGTGGTGCCATGGCTATATTCCCTCCTTTGGCTGTATTGTCGCTTGTTGTCACATGTATACAACGTGTATTCACTAAGGCATCTTTGTAAGTTATTTGATTTTGTTACGTCTTTTTTTTTTTTTTTTTTTTTTGCAACTTACCACATAACCAGGCCCATTCATATTGTTTGGAGGATAGTGATGATGGTTCCATCAATGTCTTTTTTGTCTATTGTTTCATAATCATCATTAACATGGTACTCTTTGATCCCTTTGTAACTTTTTTTTTTAAAAAAAAAAAAGGTTGGTTTTACCTTGAGAAATTGGACAGCTGCCAAATAGTCAGATTTGATCTTTTGTCTTTGAAGTTCTACTTCATCTATAAAAAAAAAAGATGATGATATGTTCAGACTTTTTTTGTCCAAAACATCCCGTTCTTTACTTACTTTTCAGACCATCAGGTAAGTGACTAGAAAGAGTAGGTGGGAAAGTGACAGGTAAGGTATTGAAATGACTAGGAAGAAGATCCAAATAAGGTTTCCACCAGCAATTCGAATCTTGTAATAATAACACCAAATGTAAGGCAAGAAGTTGGTGAGTACTTAAAGAATGAGGACCATAGATTTTGTATAATGCATCATTAGATATCAAGAATGATTTTGGTACACGTACAATCACTTCTCCAGCTGCAATATCCGAAGTCGCCATCATACCTCGACCAGTGTCTATTTATTATAAGATTAAAAGATCAGATCAATACGTATATATATAAAAAGAGAAAGGAAATCAGTATTGTTATGTAATAGAACTTACTTTTGAATGTGGCAAGTGTCATTTTGGTGGGAGGAAAGTTTGATCGTTCTAACCATTTGATAAAGAATTCATATTTGGCATCGTTGACAGCTTTGAAAACCAAGTAAGGTTCAGTCCTAGTCATTAGTTAGTCCGATCCTGAGTAATAGTTTTTTTTTCTTTTTTGGACATTACCTGTTCCTCGAATGATTTTTTCCTGGTCCATATAGTATGTAGCTAAGAAAAAAAGAAAGGGAAGAAAAAGCGGAAACAATAGGCTTCAGAGAAAAAGTGAAAAAAAAAATCTGAATTTCAAAACGAATAAAATATAAAGACAAGGCGAAGTTATTTGATTTTTCATTTGATAATTTATTTGATGGACATAAAAGACCCGTTCTAAGGATCAAAACTTTGAAAAAGTATATATGGAGACGAAAACAATTTTGTCTTAACTGACCCTCTTTAAATTTTTTTTTTCTACGGTACACCTTGTCTCTTTTTCTTTGAATGATAAATTTCCATATGGACTTCGATAGATTGGATAATCATCACTAGTTTCTATGTGCAGTTCAATAAGATGAGTTATGTTTCACCAAACCAATCAGCATATTCTTCCAGGAATTCAACCACACTATTTTAAATACAATAATCATACATCAAACTACTGGTCATGACATTTTGCCGACAATGGCAACACCTAATCTGAGCAGTTCATAACTTTTTTTTTTTTTTTTTTTTACCATCAATCATAAAGTAGGTGGAGTTCCATCTGGTAACTACACCCAGTACAGGCTTGATCTTCTTGACATTGGCGCATCCGTCCCGTAGATGATCCATGTTTTGTGGTGACATCCTGATTGACTTCAAACTTCTTCGCAACTACAGTAGGATAAGACAAAATTGGTTAAAGTCGAGTAGACAATAATATTTATGATGGTTATATAGTATTAAGTATTTTTCTTTTTCATACCTTCTTCAAACAAGTTGGAGCACCTTCGTTATCAGTGACGTCGTTGGTGGATTGACAACAGAGAGCAGCGAGAGCAAATTGGATAGTGATATTCATAATGTTAGCCAACTTCTTAAAGAAAAACTTGGTCCCTCATCGGCCAAAAGACACACATATAAAGTCCAGGCGTCATTTTTCTTGACTTTTTGCATGATTACTTTGTTGGTTTCATGTGATCCACCTAAGGTTCTTCATTCTTTCTTTAAGGTACCTGCTTCTTGCTTCAATGTACGCTTGAGCTTTAGTTTTTGTGGTTGGTTTTTCAAATTTTGCATGGATTAATTCAAGAGCCACAGGCATAACATGATTGTATAAAACCATTTCCAGTGTTTGCTTATTATCTTGATTTTTGGAATGAAGGTCCAAAAATTGAGGAAATACCTTGATAAATTCCAGTTCGAGGTTTTCGACTTGACTTAACGGGATGTTAAGACATTGTTGTTGGACAGAAGCCATTTGCATTAATTTCACAATATTCATTATTTTCAAGTTATGATTGTTCTTTTTTTTTTTAAGTATTTATATTAGGGAATTCCACAAGTAAAGGGTTGATCATCACTAGCCATCCATTCAGCCAATAGAACGTTGAACCAACCGATATCAAGTACGACTTGCCTGAAAAAAAAAGAGTTAATACATCAACAAGATATCCCTCTACGACCTATCTCAATTACCTTTGGAAGAGTTCCTCAATATTCCGTTGCGCTTTATTAGTTTGTTTCTTCAATTCATTGTAAACATTTTGGGTGTTTAGCTTTCAGATGTTTTCATTGTCCTGATGTAGATCCATTAAGACACTTCACCGTACACTGTCTATTGACGCGCAAGTGGCAGATGTATTCGTTTTTTAATATGTATTTGCTCGTCAGGTCTTTCCCAGGTACAAGGTTGTGAGGTATGGTAATAAGATCAGTCATTGTATGAATAGAAATAAATAGAAAGAAGATCTACAAATAGTTGTCATAGTCCCATGTCATGACGATTCTTTGAGGTCTCTAAGAAAAGGTAAAATATAATAGTTAGTAAACGGTTCTATAGTACAGTTAGCCTATTGCAATTACCTATTGCTTTCCAAGCACAAATGAACATTTGAGCCCCTTCGCTATCATCAGTTGCCATGTAGTATGTCCATACATTACTCTGCTTTTGACGCTTACTTGGACGCTCCGTAGTTGCTAATTGGGTGGTGTTTATCATTCATTGACTCTCTGTTGTCGATGCTAGCCAAAGGGTCAATGTCAAGACTCGAGATGCTACCTTCATACATGTCCAAATGGTCATAAGCATACAAGAAAAGTAGTAGAATCAGTAATGTTGTTGGTTTAGCTCATAATAAAAACAATGGTAGTGGAAAAAAAGAAGACAGAAATAAAAAAAAAGAAATAAAAACAATTTGGAAGAGAGAGAAAAAAAAAAGTACTGAAAGAAATGAAACACTCATTGGCCCAAACTTTAAATACCGGTATTCAATACCAGGTACTGAGGATTTTTTCTCAATACCTCAATCGGGACGGTACCAAATTAAAGAATCCCAAGTACATTGTACTGGAAAAGCCCACCTCATTTCTGAACAAAAACCAAAAAAAAAAAAAAAAAAAAAAAAAAAAAAAAAAAAAAGAATATAACCGGAGATTGACAGTTGCCTAATACGACTTTAATTTTCGAAAAGACTACAGTGTAACCAAAAAAAAAAAAAGAGGGATTGTCGGCTGGCTATGATTAGCTTGTCGCGCACGCAAAAGAATGGCACATGAGAAAGCAACCAATTGGAATACCTCCCGGTACAGGGTTATTTAATTGGCAGTTTTGAGTGGTACACGCATTATATTGGTTATGGTACTGGTTGTTGATACTGCAATTGGGTACCGTTGGAGATACACCCTGGGGAGGCGAATTGCGGGCAACCAATTCAATGGGGTTATTGTCAATGGGAGCAGCAGCAGCCATGCCAAAGGCTACAAATATGCCTGAAACGAGGAAAGATCGCATATTTTCTTGATAAATGACAGATTTGAGGAGGAATGAGTGGAAAAATGACCCTCTTTTGCTAAAATTTGGGTGCCTTTTATAACATTTGCCGATGCACCACATCACTTTTGCCTCAAGGAGTAAACACTGCCCCTAACGGAAAAAAAAACCAGTAATGTGGTGCTTCACTTTTTCTTGCTCTTCTTCAGTCTCACAAAGTAATGCATGGTTTTAAGCTTTATTTCAAACAAAATGTTGCGTCTTTCTGATCATATTCACAAGAAGGCTTTTTATCGAAAAATATCAGGAAAGTAAGCGATTTTTCGTAAAAGGGGTTACCATCTGCGGGTCCAATTCAACTCTGGCGGACCACGAACTGCACACGTCATACGAGGTCTCCTTTTCTACTTCTCCTATTTTCGCGTGGTAGGGGGTGCCGTAACACTTCTTTGGGTATCTTTTTTAAGTATAACAGCATGATGATGCATGTTACGCCATCGTGTTACCCAGGGTGATCTCTAGTGGTCTCTAGTTCCGATTTCTGTAGCCTTTTCTTTTTTTTTTTTTTTTTTTTTTTTACTATTGATAGTCATTGTAGTATCCAAAGAGTCTGAGGTAGAAGTGACAGGAGTCAATTTTATTGTAATAAGAAAAAAAAAAAAAGGGAATAAAAATTATAAAAAGGAAAAATAAGAGTTAACAATTTTGTAAAAACCAGAACTACGAAGTCAAGAAGCCTTATTAAAAAGGAAATTGATCAAATTATGACAATGCACCGTTGGTCTGCGCACAGTCCAACCAGTACTTGTTTGTCCACATCCGTTTATTTTGTTTATACTAAAGAGATAAAAAGAAAGCATTGTTTACTTATTTAAAACGAAGAGATAATCTTCTAGTCTAGAAAAATTTTGTATGATTTCTATCCAAAAATCAAACTTATCGCATAATTTGTCACTTCTGATCCAGTGACCTTTATTTAATTTTTTTTTTTTTATTGTCATCCGAAATCATCATCCAAAAAATCCAAAGAGCAAATTTTGTCGCATAATCCATTATATTCGTTGAAAAGCAGCTAGATGCATGCGAGCGCCAGAAAACCAGTTCGCGTGTCCCAGAAAACCAGTTGGCGTGTGCCAGAAAAACGATTCGCGTGCGCCACAATCCATTTGCTTGTAACCTTTTTTATTTGAACAAGCGAACGGAGAAATCCAGTAGAGTACTGATGATCCAAAAAGACGTTTGTGTTTACTATGAACAACGATCAGCAGCTAGTTACGATGTTTGCAAACAGCTTCTTCTTATGTTTAAAAGTCATCAATGCTAAACAAAATACATTACAAATTATCTTTTTTTTTGAGTAATAATAGTTTTTTTTTTATTTATTCTAAATCAGTTTCGTCATCAGGAGGATCAAGTGATGGTTGATCATCTAGTAATTCTGATACAATTCTACGTGAAAGATTTTTTGTTGGGAAAAGAGAATGTTGATAATTCATATCGTACCAATAATTCACAGCAATCACACCATCAGGGCCATCTTGCAATACGTGATGAAACCATAGGGATGGAAGGTATAACATTTCCCCTGCTTGAACAGTGATGGTGATCGGTCGTGCATACCGAAACCTGGGATATTTTTCTAAATCAGGAGACAGCGGATCTACAGGAATCCATGGGACTTGATGATTTTCCCCATCCAAAGGTGTGATTTCAAAAGACGTGATGGATGGATCAATAGGAGTATATATTGCACTAGAATAGATGGTCTCTATTAGGAGAAAAAAAAAGGTCAGTTGATAACATCATCACAATAAAAAAAAAGGGGGGATTCCTAGATTACCATGGAGACACATGTATTCAGTGGGTGGGAATAAAATAAAAGTTTTTTGGCCTCTAATAACAGCATAACAATTTTCATAAGGATCACTATGCAACGAAGTGACACTTTCAGCATTTCCAAACCAAAAATTCACAGCATCTGGACTCGTTCCTAGAGCTTGAGAACACCAGGAAATCTCAGGATCTATATCTTGTTCAAGTTGGCTGTATTCTAACGGAAGACTACCATTCTGTAATGATATATAATAAACAGGTTTCTTTGTTGTTGTTGTTGTTATCTGATCTTGATGTAAATGACTTAGGAAGGTATCAAACTTCATTTGTTCTTCATGAGGCATCACAAAATACTCTTTCCCTGTACGAGGATTTATCGTTACAGCATCTGCACGACCGTTGGGTGTTACTATGGTCACAATAAAAATAAAAATAAAAAAAGGAAAGTAGTTTAAGTACACTTAAAACTGATCCTTTTAAGATCATTGCTTTACCAGCTACTGTCACCTCTTGATCTTTCATCTTGTCTCGGAGATAGTCATCAGTCCATAATGTCTTTGCTGGCCAATGATCAATACTACCTTTGATCAAGGCTGGTCTATTTGGATGAACACACTTTTGAAGAAACTCGAGAGGTGAAGGGGGTCCGTTGAATATTACTGGTTGAACTCCGTTGATATCTTTATATGTAAGAAAAAAAAAAGACTTGTTCATAAAAACTGATTCAAAACGTTCTATGGGAAAGTATCATTTACCTTGATACTCCTTTACATATTTTATAAAAGCTTTCTCAATGTTCTTTTTTGACATTTTTTTTTTTCCCTTGGACGAGGTATGAACGTAATTAGAAGACAGATCTGAAAAAAAAAAAAAAAAAAAAAAAGGAAGGTAGGTAGCAATGAAAAGGTGTGTGTTACAGAGAAGATCAACTGCTGCTCGTGGTTGTTATGGTGGATTCTCGCGGGGGTTCAAAACGAAAGTCTCAGATCACACTGATCGAGAGTGATGATAGATGCTATGGCAACCGTATAGAATTGTACACGGTCTAGTGGTGTAAGGCCTCCTAAAAAAGGTCAAAAAACGACTTTTGCTTTTAAAAAATTTAGTGAGAATAGTAGTAGAAAAAAAACAGCCAATAAAATCATAATCAACTTTTATGGAAATTTATTATATTTTCAATGCATTCATAACAGCATCAAACAAACTATCTTTGTTTCTTTTTCTAAACATGAATTCGATAAGATAGTTTCCATAAACTTCGTTATCCTTCTTCAATGGAGGCATAAATTTTCTTGTATGCGTCCAGTAGCCTTCAATCGAGTTCGTATATGCTCCTGTGGATGGATCTTTGAAATGTTTCGAATGATTCAAAATTTTTTTTTATTTTCTTATTTTTTTATTTATTTTTTTTTTTTTACCGAAGTAAGTGAAATAAACATAAATCATAATAAAATAAATAGATAAACTGATAGAAAACTATTGAGATAAAATATCATCAATAGGTGAAAAAAAAGTTAGACGTTTAACTTCATTATACTCAATCAACATAGCCAGAGCTTCAGAAGTATTAAACGCATTAACAACTATACCACCACTCATTCCAGGATAACTAGGAATAGCAGCATAATAACGATTTTGTCCGTACAAACGATATATACGAAAATTGGGTGTACTGCAAATTCTTGTCACAAAGTCACCTACACTATCTCTACCTCTTTGGACGTACACTACCTTACATTCCTCACCGTCTTGAGGTTTACGAGAAGCAACTGTCGACGATACAAATCTGTTGTTTACATTAGAAACAGTTAGATCACGTTCAACATATACATCCGGGCTCTTGAGCAGCTCAAAACGTGGATAGACCATACAAGTTAGGCCTTGAGGAAAAGTAATTACACCTCCAATCGATGCACGACGCATAGGACCAAAGATATGCATACAACAAAGCAGTTTGGTACCAAACAATATACCAGTCGAATAATTGTTCCCATGCTGAACAACACACATGTTTTGAACCACACAGTTAGATGGTTATAACCAATTTCTAGTTGAAATAAAAAAAAAAAAATAAAGAGATCATGGTTAAAACAACAAATAAATGTATATTACTATGATGGTATACATACTTACCATTCAAACCATTGTACCCCTTCCACTGATCAGTGATGATCGTTGTTCCGCGATGGACATTTTTACAAATGATCTTATGTAATGTAAGTTTACTTCGATCAATAACAGGAATCAAAAACATTCTAGGTGGATTGCTACCACGTTCATACCCTCCAACAATCCAAATACCTTTTCTTCTTGCTATGTAAAATAAAAAAAAAAGAATATGTTTTTTAATATAAAAAAGACATGATTATGATTAACTTACATCCTTTATGGTACTTTCGTTTTCCAAATTCGATCCAATTTGTCTCACAACGAAACTTAGGATACATATCAAAACGCATGAGATGCTTTGTACATGTCTCTTCCAAAGCTGATTGTTGATGCGTGAAATCGATCTGTTGTTCGAGGCAATGTGTCGCACAGCAAGTGATTGACAAAGGATCCATGAATACTTGTTGGTTTTCGCCACAATGTCGTTTCCAATGACTACCATCAGTGCTGTAATCCCTCCAAAGACCACGTTCTTGAAGGATTTTTTTTATGCCTTTAAAATAGACAACTGTGACCACATCATCATTGCTATTTTTTTTTCTTTGATGGTTTCGTAGAATTTTTGTGTGATTACCCGTCCATCAGCATGCAAGCAAGTGACATCCTTGAACTTGTATTTCTCCTTTTTGGGTTTGTACTTCTTCAAGCCCATGGTCATACGAGAGACTAGATAATCATGTCATACAGGATACCAAAAAAAAAAAAAAAAAAAAAAAAAAAAAAGAGCGTGTGAGTAATAGCAATTCATTATTTCTTTCACCTTTTTTTTTCGTAACAGCATGAACGTACCAGCAAGTGCATTGTTGGCGTATGCACGATGATTGAATGATTGATCGAAATGAAAGCATCCAATACTTCCGGGATGAAGCTCTTTGAAGATATTGATGACTTCTTCTAGTTGTTCCACTAGGTTGTGTTGATGTCCAGTAGCCTTCACGCCCGGAGCCAGCCAAAAAAAAAAAAGTCAGCTTCTAACCCACATCATTGTCACATGGACATCATCATCTCTTGCACATCATACCTAAATTATTACAGATATCCATTTCATCAATGAAATGCTTGAGCGAAGAGATATCTCGATGTACAGGGCGTTTGTCTGCCAACCATTCTATACAAGCACTGCGAACATCTTCATCACCCAGAATACTGACATGTTTTTGTATGATGACCCTGACTTGATTCACCAATCATCCCATTCTTGATGAATTCATCTGCCCAATTACGGATTGCCCTACTTCTGTATGAGTTATCGCTTTGATTTTTTCTATTGTCATATAAGAGGCTAGCGACATGCCCTGAGCATTCCACTTTTTTTTTCCTTGAGCCACAGTGGATAAGTTCATGGAAGTACTGTAACTTGGAGGCACCATATAACTTGTGTAAAAGACTTGATGATTATAAAATAATCAAGGCGATTGATATATATGACGATAAAACCTTAGGTGATGCTCCAAATGAATGACCAATGTAGTAAGATTTGATTTTTTTAAAACCTTTTTATTTGATGATAAAAAACATAACAATAGTTTGACATCCTCACAAAGTAGGTGGAGAAGGGAGGTTATTTACATAAAAAAAAAAATTAGTTTTTTATGCATGTCGTTCACAATAGCGTTCAACAAATCCCAGCCAAAGATGGATAGAAGATCCGGGTGGAAGTGATCCTTTTGTAACAGTAAAATAGACGACATTGATCTAAAGTATAAAAAAAAAAAAAGTTAATTGGCAAGTTTTGTATTCTCTTCTTTCACTTACAAGATATGATGAACGTTGTTTTCCACAGACAGTTCTCGAGAAAAGTTGTTGGCAACCACCGCCTGGAAGGCGTAGAACAGCATAGACACATCAATACCATTGAGAAGATATCGATCATTGATGGACGGAATTTTGATCATGGGACGAGCGATTGTGGTACCAATATTGGAAGAGCTTGTGTCGTATCAGCGTATTTCGTACCGGTAACGTACGTATAATAAAAAGAATGCATTCATACATATATAATACATCTTATAGATGGAATCGATCCTATTGATATGTAATAAAAATAGTTATAATAAAATAGAAACTTTATTGAATAAAAAAAAAAGTGTAAAATAACGACTACATTAATGTATATAATAAAACCATAAAAAAAATCAATGGAAGAGAAAAAGAAAGGAAAAAGAAAACTAAAAAAAAAAACAAAAGTACGCGTATTAAACAAGGGGACTTTGAAATTTATTCTACTCTTAATCTAAATTTTCCCTGAGCCATATAATAATCATCATAGGAATGAATCATGAATGTCGTTCAAACTAATCAGGTATACCAACAAAGAGTACCTATGGTATTTTAATACATATGATGATTTAAAATTTTTACTACTCACAATTTACAGGAAAAAGTGTTGATCACAGTTAGTAGAAAAAAACTATGTGCAACAGGTTTTTCCATCTTTTTTTTTTAAGGTATGATGGGCAGCATAGTTTGTGGCTGGGATTATTTGTGGGCGGCATCGTGACTAAGAATGATTTTTCTCTCGGGAAATTAGATAATCATACATTATAGATGATGGAGCACAATGAACCCTTTTTTGAAATATCGATGGATAGTTTGTGACCCCTTGATATATATATTAAAAAAAAAAGGCCGTACTATACAATACAGCGAGGTCTTTTTTTTTATTTTATTTTATTTTTATGATCATCATTTCTATCGATCTCGAAAAGATTATTTTTTCTTTCTGCATAATGAAAAAAAATAAGGGTAACAAAAAACATTCTCCTTCAAAATGAAACCCCCATGTGAAGTTATTTCCGAATTAAGGAGTGATGAAGGGATTATTTCTTTTTTTTTTTTTTTTGGTAACAGTAGTACGAAAGTATAATGATTAAGTACCCCCCGAAACTTTTTTCTTTTTGTTACGTTTCTTTTTCTTTTCTTTTCTTTTTCTTCTTTTTTTTTTCTTTTTTTCTTTTTTTTTCCTGCATTTTCTATACATATCTATATATTATCATTTAAAGAGTGTGATGAAAGCGTCATTGATAAGCGCTGCCTTATTAGTTACCTTTCCAGCATTGATTGCTGCTAAAAACTATAAAAGTAATTTATGGCCCATTCCTCAATCAGTGAGTTGGGGTGAATATGATCTTGAGTTGGATGTAAGTGATTTTTTTCCATATAATACAATATATCCTTACCTCTTTTTTTTTTTAATACATATATAGACAAATTTTCATATGATTGGACCTGATCAACATGAATTAACTAGAGCTATGCAACGATATTCAACTATATTGGTGAAAGAACATTGGAAACCCGTAAATAGAGATATCATTCAGAAAAAAAAAAGGAGAGACATGAACTAAAGAAAAAAAAAACTCCTTTCATTAAATAGGTTCAAGCTCCTTTTCGAGAAAAAGCATCGAAACCACAAGACGAGGATAGTGCAAAACAATTAAAGACACTTATGATTCAAGTAGATCAATTAGATACACCATTAGATATGGAAACGGATGAATCTTATACGTTGACGATTCCTTTAAAGACAACAGCACATTTAAAAGCGGCGACGGTATGGGGTGCCATTCGTGGATTAGAAACGTTTTCTCAGCTCATTCAACATCAAAGTCAATCAAAAATCAAAGATGTTGATAATCAAATTGCCAATGAAGATAATGATTTATATGATGTATTTAATGATGATGTTACAAAACCTAAACGAGAGACATCTTTACAACAACTTGTCATCCCAAAGGTTCCGATCCATATTCAAGATGCTCCAACTTATCCTCATCGAGGCCTTATGCTAGGTAAAGTAGGAGTTGGAAAAAAAATATAGGATACATTTTTATTGACATAATTAAATTATAATGACTTTATTTATAGATACATCAAGAAATTATTACTCTGTCAATGATATTCTTCGAACCATTAACGCCATGTCATTTAACAAGTTAAATGTCTTTCATTGGCATATCACTGATTCTCATAGTTTTCCCTTAAAATTGGACAGTCTACCCGATTTGGCTAACAAGGGAGCCTATCGATTCCAAGGTCAACGTTTAGTCTATACCAAAAAGGATGTACAACGTATCGTCCAATATGCTCGTGATCGTGGGATTCGTGTCATCCCTGAAATAGATATGGTAAGAAATACAAGAATATAAGATGCATATTTTTTTTTTTTAGTTATCATTCATTTACATATTATCCGTCATTCAACTCAAATTTATTCTATTCTTTATCTAGCCTGCACATACTGGTTCTTGGGCTCTGGCCTATAAAGATATTACGTAAGAAAATGGAAAGGAGGAAAAAAAAAAAAAGGAAAAATCACTAATCCATTTATTTATATAAACTTTAATTAGAACCTGCTTTGGTAAATATTACTTGGATAAAGATAATAAATGGGAAAATCGATTAGCAGCAGAACCAGGAACTGGACAATTGAACCCAGTGAAAGCAAAGACGTACGAAATTGTAGGCCAAGTGATCAAAGAAATAGCCGAGATGTTTCCAGACAGTTATTATCATGGTGGAGGGGATGAACCAGTGTACAAATGCTGGGATCAAAATACGTCATTGAAAGAACACATGAAATCCAATAATGTGACGCATGATGATTTACTTCATCAGTTTTTGGACAAGGAACTGGACATGATTTCGAAAGCTGGCAAGCATCCTATTTTATGGGAAGATGCTGTGACCAATAATGATTTGCCGATTTCCAAGGATGTTGTGCTTCAGATATGGACTAACCCGGCACAATTGGCCATCAAGAAAGGTTACAAGGTGATTGCTTCCAATTCCAACTTTTGGTATTTGGATTGTGGTCATGGTGGATGGGCTGGTAATGATACGAGTTATAATGAACAAGTACCACCTGCTGCTCCTGCAGCTGTCCAAAAATTATTGGATAAATATGATGTTGCTAGCAATTATGCACCTTCTAATTGGGGTGGTGCTGGTGGTGATTGGTGCAGGTAAATATATATATATATATATTCCTCAATGAGTACTATCCATCTAACTGACAACCTTTTTTTTTTTTTTTTTGCAAGTCCTTTCAAATCATGGCAACGTGTTTATAGTTACGATCTTACTTTTAATTTGACCAAGGAAGAAACAAAATCTGTGTTAGGTGGAGAAGTGGCATTATGGTCTGAACAATCAGATCCTGCTGCTTTGGATATACGACTTTGGCCTCGTTCTGCCGCTGCTGCTGAAGTTCTATGGTCAGGAGGAAAAGATGCTGATGGCAAAACCCGAGATATTGGTGATGCCATGCCTAGAATGTTTGATTGGCGATATCGTCTTGTACATCGTGGTATCAATGCTGACCCTATCCAACCTCTTTGGTGTGGACAAAACCCTCATCTTTGTGATGCAACTTATCCTGCTGTTTTCTTACATTAAAAAAAAATAAAGTGTTTTTTTTTTGCATGTCATAAAAAATAAAAATAAAAAATCACTCTATTCATCCACAAAGAAATCATATGTCGACATGATTGTTCCCAACATCATCATCATCATCATCACGGATAAAGGAAAACCACTTTATTAGTGATCTAATATAAAAAAAGGCCCTTTTTCAATACACTGCCCATCATCTTACGATATCCGTTGGAAATTCACAAGCTAATGGACTCATCGAACCACCTCAATTCAATATTTGGCAGGATTATAAAGAAATCAACAAAAACAAACCAAAAAAAAAAAACCAGCTTGGGATCAATATTTGCCTGCAACATTGTACGCCTAATTAAACCCTTCAAAAAAAAAAAAATCACTAAACGATATGCATCAACGAGAGTTTCAACATGAACTGGATGTACGAAAGAAATTGTGACGTTGAATCAGATTCATAAAGACGCCTGTGAAGCCATATAGAGATCCCAGAAAAATCAAAAAAAAAAAAAAAGGTCGTGAAGATCAATGAAGATATACGACAATGGAAGGCTCCTTTCAAGCTAGGTAACCTTGTAACTTTATACGAAGGGAGCAAAGCAAATTCATGTGTAGCAAAGATATCCATCCCACAGACATATGGAATGGAATATACATCGCGCAACAAACACTTGGCAAAGGAACCTATCTCATTAAATCATATCAAGCTACTGATCCAAAGCTTAAATGAGTGCGTGGTAACCAACTCAAGTTATATCAGGTACCTGGCGTTTTCTGGAACCAATCTTTTGAAAAGGCGCTTGGAGATGATGATGCGGTTGATTACTGGTTTTTTCCTACCAAATTGCGTTGACCCGAATAAAATTTGCACAATAACAAAATGAGTTTGCGCTGCCCTATTTTTAAGTTTGCATCATAATCCAGTTCGCCACTCTGAAGCAGAAAACGTGAGGCAAATGTGAAAAACAGCCATCATGGTATCACCAACAAATAAGATGAAGAAACAAAGTTAAAAGGTCAGACCAATGGAAGTTGATTGATAAAAAGGAGACACGAGCAACTAAGGGAGATTATTATTATCTTTATTGATCGAGTAAAAGAGGGTATCTTTTCGAACAACTTGCCGTGGATGTGAATGAAGCTTGGACCTCAAAAGTGTGCTCGATTTGTGGGACAAGAACCATCGGTGGATATTTATTTAGACGAAGAAGATCGAACATCAAAATTGCATAGTGTGGTTGGCTGTACTACCTGCCATAAATTGTGGCAAAGAGATGTAAACGCATCTAGAAGTATCCGATCCCTGGCCTTGTTTGCTATCCTTGGATTTGTGCCCTCTGTGTTTACCAACAAGCATAGTGAAGAAGAATATACCTCTCATCCTCCTGGTCAAGATTATCCATCCCCTCATCCAAGTAACAGAAACTTGTTAGACGAATAGACCGTAAGCTGTACCGCCTTTTTCTTTCTTTCTTTCTTTTTTTAACCCTCTACTTTTTCATAGGCTATTGACTTTGTCTGGTTGTAAGTATCAAAAAAAAAAAAACGACTACTTACTCATCATATTTCTCTTTCTATTCTTTTTTTGTATATTCTCTTTTTGGTACCCGCAAATCAATATTATTCAATTACGCATATTATTTATTTTTCTCCGACAATTCTTATGAAAAAAAACCCTTTTGTCACCTCTCTTAAAAAAAAAAAAAAAAAAAAAAAAATAGACCTTGATATCTATTTATCTCCTTATTTCTGTCTACGAACCTACAACACTACAAGATGTACAACGATTAGCCTTAGCCAAGGATGGTGCTCGCGCAAGCATCAATTCAAGACTATCATTACCACAAGGTGCCTTTTCGCAAACTGGACCAACACCAATGGACTTGGACTTCCTGAATTATATGGCGGCAAAGAATAGTCAATACAAAAAAACTCTTAGACGCAAGTATGTTAGAAACCGTCCTATGCCCACCTCTTCCTACAATGAGAAACGTGCGTGCTTTCATTGTGGAAAAGTTGGTCACTTGAAACAAAATTGTAGAATGCTGCGTGCTGAAACTACCAAGGAGTGGTGTTCAAAATCATCGATAAGACTCTTTTTTCTTCAATTATCCTTTTTCTTTACCATTATCACCCTCCTCCTAATCAAAACTTTATACCTATAACTATCAACAACAAATTATATTTTATTTCTTTCCGCTAGATAAGTCTAATAAATATTTTTTTTGTTATTTTTTTTTTTTATAATATCAATTTTTAAACCAATTTACAAGCTACAAGGTCTTCATATCCATCCACTCCAACACAAGTTTTTTTTTTTTTTTTTTTTTTCTGGACTACAACTTCACAAGCATAAAGACGGACCTTTAGGTCCATTTGCTTTTTTTTTATATATATACTTATTGGACTTCCTTCTATCTGTGCTTGCTTTAATAGTAAGTCTCTTTTAATGATGATGATGATACAGTATATTAATCATTCTCTTCTTTTTTTTTAACGCGACATTAATAATCAAACACAAACACGTACATACACTTTCTTTCCCTCCCTTCGGTTAGTCATCCAAATTTTTATTCAATAAAATGGCTATAGAATTTATTTACGATTGATGGACAAGGAAACGCTGTGGATGAGCTAGGGCGGGAGGCACTTGATATAGACCTTAAAGAAGAAGACTTTCTCCTTGATTCAATCACTGATTATGATACATACATGGATTTGAAACCACCTGAGCGACTTGAGAACGTGGTGAAGGAAAGATCTAGGTGGTACTAATGACACTAACAAAAACAGTTATTCGCAAGCTGAAGAAAAATGACCCCTGGACATTATATACTTCCCTTATTGAGTATAGAGCAAGAATACACTCCGTATTACTGAGCCTAGACTCACGATATAGTACAAAGCGTGGTGACACTTTTACGACATGCCTACCAGACGGTTAAATAATCAATCTTCAATACTGTTTCAAAAAATCAAATCAGCCACTAGCAAGATAGAAGTTCGACTGCCATCAGAAATCAAATCAAAAAAAATCTTGTAACTGCTCGACAAGAACTGAAACAAGCTCGGAATACTATTCATGTTCATTGCGACCTTTTGTCAAGAAAGCGAGGAAGGCGGGTACATGGTAAAGATGGAGGCCATCTTTTCACTGGCTGGGGAATGTAAAGAAAAAAAAAATCATATTACTCTCACGCCATAATTATAGCTATCGAAACCAACATAAAGCTTTTATATATCTTATTTCTCTTCATATATGAAAATTTAGTATAAATATCCAACCTATTATTTTCCTTTCTTTTTTTCAATTAATCTTGTTTTAAATAAACTATAATCAGATATGTATCTTCCATATGACCTCTGATCATCAAAATGGAATAGATGTGAAGGCAGCATTTGATAAAGAGTCATCTTTCTTCCCAAAAAAAAAAAAAAAAAAAAAAAAAAAAAAGGAAGCAAGTTCTGTTTAATAATATAATATAGAAACAATGTATAATATAAAGATATAATAGTTTTAAGAAAAGTACAAGCTACTTTTTTTTTTTTGCTAATAGGGAATATATAGATACTAGAATTTACAAGGAATGTTGTTGATGAGTAGTAGATGAGGTGGATGGTTTGGTAGGTAGACGTGGAACAGTATTTTGCTTATTACGTTTAGATAATGGAGTACGACCGGTGGTGGCAGATCGACGTAATGCAGCGGTAGTATCGGTCATTTTGTGAGAGGGTTCAGGATCGTAGTTTAACCAATCATGAGAAGGGACGGTGGCGCTTTGTATGGATGGAGTCATTGGAGGTCGGCTAAGGAAAGCATTATCTGTGGATACAACAACAGCAGTGGCAGCATTAGTAGCCGCAGAGGTGGTGATGGGAAGAGAATCATCAGGCTCGGCAACTAGATTTGATCCTTCAATGATAAGTACATTGGATGATTTCTTGATGGATGTATGATTTGTATCCACCGTCAATCCTCGATCTTGTGATACTGCCCTGAATTTACTGTTCCGTTTTTCTTTTCCAGAAAGAAGAGTACTAGTCGATAATTCAGGAACTATATCGCTAGCATTTGATGGTAATGGAGTGGAAGGGGATGAATTAGTTTGATCGTTGGTAGTATACGGTAAGGACGATGACATAGGAGGTACGGTGATATCTTTTGTGGTTGATTTCTCTGATGAAATAATGATATCATTTTCTCCTTGTTGTTGTTGCATGTAAGTTGTATAAGCAGGCGGACTATAAGGGGTTGGTAAATGATATTCATCCTTTTCACCCAGCATATCTAAGCCTTCCGCATCATCGAGCATAATGATGGTATCGTTGGTTGGATCATCATCTGAACTTAACTTTTCAAATCCATAATCAATGACGCCAGTAATCGCACTTGCTCCACGTAAATCCTTATCGGCAAACAATGTTTCCCCATTGACTAGCAAGTCTTCCAAAACACAGTCCTTTTTCCATTCGTTTGGTGATACTTGAACTTGATTATGATCTTGAAAGATGGCTGGCGTAAATATCAATGAGAGATTGGAGATGGTCATTTTGTTCTTTTCTACCAAAGGTTCAAGCCTACATCACCAATAGTAAATCATCATCATGAGAATCACAAGTCATAAGGGAAAGGAAATAACGAAATAACAATAAAAAAAAAAGAAAAAAAAAAAGAAAAGAAAACTTACTTTGATAAGTGTTCTACAAGAGCCTTCAAAGTATCATAATTAGGTCCAGGTAGTTTGAGGATTCTTGTTAGCAAATTCATCAAACGAAGTTCCTTATCAGGGATTTCTTAAATTGGCCAAAAAAAAAAAAAAAAAAAAAAAAAAAAAAAAAAAAAGAGAGAAATCAATCCGTAAAGTAAAGAAAAGATGACAAAAAGCATATATATGTATATATATATATATATGTATATAATGAACTTACGGGAATAAGTGATACGATCAGGTAACGCAAAAGGAAATAAAGGGGAAGCAAGTTCACGAAGAAATATTTTCAATACTGATGCAATGCAAAAGACTTCCTCATTATCACCAAACGTCATGGCTTCTTCATCTCGTTCAAATTCTTGTTTCATTCGTTCAATGGTAGTCTGTTTACCAGATACACGATAAATACCTTCTTTTTCCAATCCACCTAATCTTTCCACTGCCTCAATACAACGTGAAACAACCAAAGGAGGTGATCGACCACGTAATTGAGTATATTCCATTAACGTTATACCAAAAATCAAATCTATATCAAAAAGAGGATGAGATAATCTTATATAGTATATATATATATATATATATATATATATATATATATATTTACCTTTGCATTCTCCAACGTGATGATTGATGTAATAAATAGGGGATGGCATAGGATATTTGTCTTTGGATAAGAGATGATCAAAAACATGTTGATCTAGTTGAGGTTGAAATGATGTGATGGATTGTTGCATAGCTTGAATGGTTTCTGATCCATATTGTGCATGATTTAATTCAACCATCAAGATTTCATTCATGGCTTGTTTTACCACATTTGATTTTTCCAAAAGTTGGGTTTGAAGAGCTTTAATGGCATAATCATTGGCAGCTTGTTGTTTCTTTGTCAAGTTATCCAATTTCCGTATGATACGACGATATGTTAAATCTAAATAGATGATTTTCAGTTCTCTTTCTCTTTTTTTTTTTAAAAAAAAATAAATAAATAAAAGAATAAAAGAATGACTTACCAGCTTCATTCATTTCTACTTTGAGTTTAGCTAGACGTAGATTTTGTTTAGCAGGATCAGGTACATGATTGATTTGAAAGGATTTCATGAATTGATGAATCCGTTTCTGTGGTGATGGTGGAGGAGGAGATGAATCAAGTTTGGTTTGAGCTACTGCTTGGTTGATAGGTAGACTAGAAACATCATCATCTCCAGAAAGACGATGTCCTGTCGATGACGATGATGATGAAGAAGAAGTTTCATCATGATTATTGTTACTAATAGTGGATGATTTGGATAATGCTATGGATTTCGGAAAAAATTGAGTTCGGGGTGACACGACATTATTATTGGTTTGTGTTGGAGTGGTTGGTGTAAAGGGTGAAGGAGAATAAGGTATAGGTGATTGATGACGTTCGATTTCTTCCCATTTTGATAAATAAGTATCTCTTGCCTATACAAATGAATGAAATTCACATATATATATATATATATATATATATATATATATAAAATGAGAGATCAATTTAAATGATTCCAAACTTTCTCTTTTTTTTTTGTCCTACGGTCGGTAATTCATCTAAACGGGTGGCCAAATATAAACTATTAACTTGATGCATGTTCTTTCTATGTGATCTTCTTGATCGATCATGTTGTTCCTAGATACCAACAAAATCTAAGTATATTTTATCATTGATGATTTCAATTTATTTTACTTTTAATTTCACCAAGGTTTGTAATTGAATTTTCATAGTTTGAATGAATTGATGTCGTGAAGGACGTAAAGCATGACCCATATTTATATAATCCGTAATATTTTTTTGTATATGAGTATTTACTGCTGATTGATATAATGGATTTGTTGTTTCATTCTCTTCTAAATGATGAACAATTTTTGCTAATGAATTTTGATATCCTTCTTCCAATTCAATTCTATTAACAATAAATAAATAAAAACAAAAATATTATATATTTATTCATATTAAAACTTCCTTTTTTTCTTTATTTTCCTTTTTTTTTTTTTCCTTTTTACCGTTGTTGAAGATATAAAATAAGTCGTGCAGTGTCATCACTTGCACCTTTCATAATGGTATCAATAGTAGCAGATTGAGCATGAACCATATGTTCTAATTGATAGTCCCGTTTTTTCGGTTTCTAATTTTATTACTTGAAATAGTTAGAAATAAAAAAGAATACCCTGTAAAAAGGTTGACTATTACCGTTAGTTTATCTGTTCCTGAAACATGTTGTTGTTGCTGTTGTTGAGTTGTTGATAAAGGTGTTTGAGAAGTAGGTGACCACTGTTTCTTTGAAGTCTTTTTATTATTGGAATGACTCATAAGGTCACCGTTAAGTAAAAATATATTTTAGAAGAAAGAGAATAAATTATATGAATAATGAACCAAATTCACCAATATATAATAGAATGAGTGAGAGTTTGAAAAAATAGAGTTTTGTATCACTTCTGACATTTTGCCACTTACACCATTCATTTGCTCACTTTTAAAAAAAAAAAAAATCCCATCTTGAGATCGACCTGGAAAAATAGAAATTACCTACAATTCGACAAAAATAGATCTATAACCATTTCAATGGATAAAAAGAAAAAAAAAAAGGACATATCAGCTGATCAGTGCCACTGTTTACGTTATTTCTTTCATTTTGATTGGCTAAAATATACTTGAAAATCAGAGCCAATAAAACTTTTTCAAAGGTACAACAAAAAAAAAAAAATAATCATCCCCTTCTTTCTTCCTTTAAACCACTTTATGTAATTATGTTACCATTCAAACATCACCAACGTTTAAATAGAGTAGTTCCTATTGTAGTTTTATTATTTACTCTTACCGCTTTTCTCTTTCTTTATCAACATACCCAAGAACAACGTCGTCAAGATGACATACAAAGAGCTCAACAGGAACAGTTAGAACTTGCTCAGCAAAAAGAACAAAAAGAACTTGAAAAACAACGATATTTAGAATGGATAGATCAACAAAGAACTGTACACGAACCAAGTAAGTAATAAAGAAATCGAAAAAATATATAGAGAGTGGCTTTTCTCTTGCTAAATTTCAATGTCTTATTGTTCGTAGTTTTAAATGATACAAAGAAAATAGATCAATTTGATAGATTGATAAAAACACATGATATTGCTATACCTTCTCCGTTACCACCTTGGACAGGTACTATCTTATCAAAAAAAAAAAAAATTGTTTTATTCCTTTTCTCTGACTCTATAAAAAAAAACATTATTCCTTTTAATTTTTCTACTATACCAGATGCTGATGAGCAATTACTGCAAATGAGTCTTGGAGCAAGCATACGAGCTGATTTATTAACAACACATGAAATCAAAGTAGATTTTAGACAAATCACCAGTCAACAGAGAGTATATAAATCTCTCTATCAATATTTCGATACCCTGCTGGCAGCACAAACAGATGTACTCTCTGATGAGAAATATAAAGCATCATGGGATCTTTTTATATCGTTAGAAAAACAACTTTATCCATGGATTCATCCTTATTGGGAAAATGTATTTGCTATCAACTCTGTAAAAAATAACACTACTACTGCAAGTGATCGAGGCATTGTGATGTGTGTTGGTGATTCACAATTCCATTTTGCCATCAGAACCATTCAAGCTATTCGTACTATTCTTCAATGTGATCTCCCTATTGAAATCTTTGCCATTGATGATGATGATCTGTCACCGGCCAAACGTGCTACTTTGACTGAACTCTTCAAGGATGTATCGGTGTATAACATTGCAGATAGGATCAATGAAGAAGGGACTGATTTTGTTGGCTGGGCCTTGAAACCTTTTGCCGCACTGGCCAGTAGTTTTCAACAAGTGATCTTGATGGATGCCGATGTTTATTTCTTCCAATCACCCACCACTCTGTTTGATGATCCAGGTTATAAAGCAACGGGTACTTTATTCTTTTATGATCGCACTCTTTTTGGTGACTGGACAGTGGGTCGCCATTGGCTTGATTCTTTCTTACCATCCACGAGCTCCCTTGTTCCTCATCTACGTTGGTGGAATTATTTATCTGCTCATGAACAAGAATCTGGCGTTGTGGTCATTGACAAAAAGCGATCCTTATTGGGACTTTTGGCTACGTGTAAAATGAATGCCAAACGAGAACGACAAATTTCTTATGATCATGCACATGGTGACAAGGAGGTAAAATGATCAAAAAAAAAAAAAAAAAGATAGATAAATCTATCCTATACATATATATATATAAATGACGTTTTTCTTTTTTTTTTCTTTTTTTGGCCTGTTGTAGACATTCTGGATTGGTTATGAAATGGTACAAACACCATACGCATTTGTCAAATCGCATGGAGGTGTTCTTGGAGGATTAGGAGATGGTGGCGATCCATCTCGTGTTTGCGGTAATATCTTACATCTGGATGCATATCAAAAGCCTTATTGGTGGAATGGAGGTCTTTTGCGAGATAAAAACAAATGGCCAGATCGATATATGAAGTTTACTCATTATGCACAAGGAGAGGATTGGGATTTTGATACATCTTGTATCAAGGAAACCGATCAGATTCATGAATTTAATAACAAGGAAAAAGGAATCGCTAAATTGTTTATGAAAGCAGATGAAGAAATGAAAGAATTCGATCTCATAGACTAATATCCAAATAATAATAATAATAATAAAATAATAATGATTTTTTTTTTTTATTTCGATGCAATTCTATTTCTATTCTATCAATGAGCCTTTGCTTGGAATAAACCTAATTTCTTGTCTTCACCACCACTAATAATACGATCACCACACCAATCCACAGCAAGTACCTTGGGATGATCAGGTTCATCTAATGTATAAACAGCACCTTTGCTTCTAATATCCCAAATACGAATGGATCCATCATATGAACCAGAGCATAAACTATATTGAGAACGAGGAGCCCATGAGACAGATGATACCCAACCTTTATGACCTCGTAAAGCAAGTTTCACATTGACACCATCTATCATGAAAAAAAAATTGAATATCTTCTTCTTTTTAATTTTTTCATTTGTCTTTTTACCTTCAGATCGAGGATCCCATAAACGAATGATATTATCACTATGACCAGTTGCAATCAGACGAGCTTCATTTGAATAATCTACATCAAGAACCACTTTTTCACAATTCTACAGAAAAAAAAAAGGTACATTTGTTAGCATATTTATTCAGATATATATATATATATGATTTACCTTTGTCATTGTATTCACTTGTTGTTCTACATCCCATGATCGAATTGAATGATCCCAACCACCAGAATAAATCACATTTCCATCCGCAGTATCGTAATCAATAGCATTCACAGGACCTACATGACCACTCAATGTCACAGATTGGGCCTAATAAAAAAAAAAGGAATATAAGCGATTGTTCAAAATAAACGTAAAAAATAAAAATCTTCATCCATTCATTTACCTTGGTCAGTCGATTTTTTGTTTCTGTTCGCTTTTTCTTTTTTGCTGGTGTTTCTTGAGAAACAACTTCATCTTCCATAGGTTTTTCAGTGGACCATACTCTAATAGTTGCATCTGCAGACGCGGTAGCAAACTAGATTCATCAAAAAAAAAAAAATTATATCACAGTCATCAGAATCAATCCATCTATCAATTCCTAATTATTCTTACATATGATTTTTGAGGATGGACAGCTAAAGATTCAATTGCAGCTTGATGACCACGACATTCATATAACACTTCTTCATCACCATCTTCATTTATTTGCCATGCCAAAGCAATATGATCCAATCCTGCTGAAAAGAGAGTAGTTGATGATGCTAAAAAAAAAAAAAAAAAGAAAGAGAGAGAGAGAGAGAAAAAGAGAGAGTAATGATGATCAATCATCATGCAACGTAATGTAAACCCTTTTTTTAATAATATTACCTGTGACAGATCCAAAGGCAACAGATTTGACAGCTTCAGTATGTCCTATCAAAGTATGAGTACATTCTCCAGAGGTATTCCATAATCGTACCATATTATCATATGACCCAGTCAAAAATAAGCTTTGAAAAAAAATAGATAATAATAATAATAATATTAACATATTACCACTTTAATCTTTCTTTTTTTTTATTTTTACCTATCATATCCTTGAACAGAAGAAATCCAGTCGTCATGTTGATATGAAGTCAAAGGTGTAGGAGGAAGCATAGATTCAATATATTCAATGGTAATCACATTTTCCTATCATTGATATGGTAATAAGTAAATTAACCATGGTTACTCTCTCTCTATATATATATACTTACGGTTGATAATTGTTGTTCTGTGAGATACTCAGCAATACTTGTTCTTAATATTTCACCATCGATCAAAAATTCAAAAGGAATAGGTTTATCTATAAAAAAAAAATATGTTAATAATAAATATAGAGTTTTTTTTTTTTATTCAATAAGTTATTAGTTATATTACCTAGATCAAGTAAACTATTAACAATCTCGGATAAACCATAACGTTTAAAAGCAGCAGGTACTAAAATAGGTGCGTCCTTCACAGCATATTGTTTTTGTTTAGTAATCAAACGTATTTGAATTTGTTCTTGTTCTGTTGACATCCTCTTCAATCTAAATCTATTGTTCAAAAAGAGAGAGAGAGAAAAAAAAAAAAATTCAGGCAGGAGAAGCATTTTTTTTTTCAGCCACTCAAATACATTTACTTTTTACCAAAGTGTGGAATTTGAAAATCTTCCAATTTTCCCTCTTTTTTTTCTTCTCACTCAATTATTCTCTTAATATCCTCAACTTAATATCAAACCATATATATGCTTCGACTTGATCAATTAGAATCCAATGCCAAAGATATCTCTGAGACTTTATCTAGTCGAAGTTGGCAAAAACAGTTATTTGAATGGAAACAACGTTTACAGCAAACAGAAGAATTATATACCCCAAAATTGATTGAATTGGAACTTTTACAAAAAGGTATTATAATAATAATCATAAATAATAATAATAATAATAATAAAACTAAAAAAAAAAAAATATTTATTATTTTTTAAAAAAAAAAAAAAAAAAGAATTAGAACAGACTTTATACGAATTAACATCTAGTACAGAAAGAATGCAACACGATTTTAAAGATACATCCAGTGCTAAAATGTCCACAGCTTTACAAGACGAAAAAGCACAATTATTAAAAGACAGACAGGCTCTTACGCGAGAATGGGAAATATTGAATAAAGATATAGAATCTATGGAAAAAGAAAGAAAAGAATTAGAACATCAAGACTACCTTGATGATACAGCTGAAACTGACGCGTAAAGTAGAATTAAAAAAGAATGCAAAAAAAATATTTACTTATTTATTTATTTTTATTATTATTATTATTATTATTATTATTAGTATGAAATTGATATTTTATAGAAACTTGGGAATAGAAATACCTTTGAATGATGATCTTAGTTTACGAAATATTAATCTGACATCATGCGATCCTCCTAATTTGGATATTCTTACTTTAGATGATACCATAGATGATGATTTTGTCCTTGCTCAGAATATTTGGAATAGTATATCACCTCATCCTTTATGATACATTTAAATTTTTTTTTTTAATTTACTATACACTTTTTTTATTGTTTTTAATATATGGACGAATGAATAATAACAAAGAAAAGAAATCAATAATATGAATGAATAAGAAAAAGGGAATACTAATAATAAAATGAATGATGTATTATAGTTTTATACAGATGACTAAAAGAGGAGGAGAATAATGATATGTATATTTAATTATTTTTTCTTCAAATCCATGCCTTGACGATAATATTCATTGTGCCAATGTGATCGTGATTCTATGATAGCTGGTGTACGATGTGTATCAGTTGTAGCATATCGAGAAAGATGTAATCCACCAGTCCCTTGATCCTTCTTGTGATGAATTCCATTAGATGAAGACTTGATCCCTGAAGATGATCCAGAAGTAAAATTGGTTTCCTTGTCAATAAATCGAGACTCGTCTACATCCATCATCACTTCATCTTCATCAATAATAGAATGATTATCTTCCGGTAATATTTCCCTATTATAAGATGTATCTACTTGCATTCCCTATAGATAAGATAGAATATGAGACCCAATAGTCATTCCTTTTTTTTCTTCTTTTTATACCTTTTCCCCTTTTGCTACCATACTAAGTAAATCCACCATCCTTGTTTTGTCTTCTGCAGATAAAGCGTCTATATGATGAATCATGGCCTTGACACATAAATTTCGATCATTCGATAATAATAACACCGGTTTTTCCATATGGTATCGAAAATACATACAACAATCTAGAATATGATCGTCTCCTTTTACCTACATAGAAAAAGAAAAAAAAGATGAATTTATTTAAATAAATAAAATAAAATAAGGGAAAGAACTTACTGTTTGAGCTGTATTTCGATCATATACTTCATCTCTTCTTTGACCACGAAGACCGGATGACTTGCGTTGTAAAGTAGCTTCCAAGAATCGAATAGCCCTTCGAGCACGTTCTTCTAATTGAGTCATGCCACCTTCACGTTGTTGTGATTTTAATCCATCCAATTCCAATACAACAGTCCAAGGAATAATCGCCAATAGAACATCTGGATGTTTTTCTGCTTCTGTCAATAAATGTTGAAGATAACTCAGATTGGATATTAAAAAGTTGGTATCAATGACAGCTACCCTCTGGAAACACGCTAATAATAATAAAAATAAAATAAAAAAAAAGATTAGGAATAAGATAGAATCTATCTTGTTTTGTTAAGTCTTACTAGAAGTAGTAGGTTGTTGAGAAAAAGTATCCTTCATATCCCCAGTTTTCCTTAATCGAACGGCAGCAATGGCTTCATTCACCTCCAGGATAAATTCAGGTCCATCAATATCCATTGAAGAATCCATGGTCAACCAAAAGATACTTGTGAAAACAATATGAATAAAACGAGGTGTAAAGGTAACAAAGACCTTTTTCCGTTGAAGAGAGAGAGAGAGGGGACAAATTCGATGGAACCTTTTGGCACTTTTTTTTTTGCTGTGTTTCAACTTTGTTCGAACGGTCATTCAAATTCATCATTGAATCATATAGTGATCCCCATCATTGGTAACAATTTACCATTCATATGGATATTATAGAAGATCAATAGTTACTATTAAGATGATAATTCTTATCAAATAATGAGTTGAAATAATTGCTAGAATAATATACAAAATGAATGATCATCACGGAAAAAAAAAAGAAATACCCAACGTTTAAATAAGTAAATTTTTAAAAAAGTAAAAAAAAATGACCCTGTTATTTTTTCAACCAATAGGAATTTGGTGGTGAAGACATAGGGTCGGCCAAGACAAATCAATACCCTTACTCGATTGTTTTTCCTTTTCTCTTTTTTTGTAACTGGCACTTTTATAAAGGAAAAACATTTTTATCTGATAAATGTAACAACTTTATACGCATAACGACCTTTATCTCCATACTGGTACTTTTATACACACATATTCACTGTACATAAATATATATATATATAAGAAAACACAATATGAATGCAGACAAATCCCCAGCAAAAAAATTTTTTCCACCACTTCATCAAGATCAAAGTGAACGAAATGAAGAAATAGATTCACCACTCTCTTCGTCTTCAGATCTTTCACTTTATTCAGGTACTACAGCCTCGTTACCTCTTTGGAATAATGTCGATACTTTAAGTATGCCAGAAAATACAAAGTCTTCACCTATTTCTACTAGTTTACTATCTACACCCATGACTAGTTCTGCAACACTACCTTCTACTTCAACCACTCCAACCACGTCCTCTCATTCATCTTTTATTCCTACTTCAAACTATTCTACTGCCACCATTGGTACTCACAATATTACAAGTAACGAAAGTCATATATCTACTACTACTACTACATCTCCTTCTGAAGACAATTCAGCTTTTAATATCTCTTGGGGTGGTGGACAAGATCGACCTCCTAGTGCGTTACATCCAAAACAACCTATGCCACCTGTTCTTCCTTCAAAACCTTTACCGAAACCAAGAGGAATACGAAAGTTACCTGAACCAGAACCTTCGGAGGATGGTACCTTGGATGAAGATACCTTAAAAAGACGCAAAGTAATACATATATATCATCATTTGATGTGAAGAATAATGAGTTTATTTAACTTTTTTTTTTAATATTAGAATACAACTGCTGCCAGAAAATCAAGATTGAAAAAATTGATGCATATTGAGAATTTAGAACATCAAATTCAACAGTTTCAAGCTGAAAATTCACAGTTGGTATTGAATAATGCCATGTTGGAATCAGAGAAAAAAAGTTTATTAGCAAAAGAACAGGAATATAAGAAAAGGATCAAGTATTTGGAAGATATTGTACGGATGTCCTGTTCCCGTGTCTTAGATGAATCTGGAGATCTATCACAACGATAGTTGTACCGTCTTTTTTTATTTATTTTTTTTTTGTCTTTTGTTTTGTTTTATAATATATAATAATAAATATCTAACTGTTTTATGGGAATTCTTCTTTTTTTTTTCGAAAGTAAATCAACTGATGAATGGTAATCATGTCTAAATTTTAAAAATAGTGGCCTTGATCAGCGTTCTCAAGCATAAAAAGTTAAAATTAAAAGAGCGAAAAGTGGCATTGCTGGACGTACTTATTTTCTGTCGACGGCTAAATTGGCGGCTTCGGTGACCCTTCCTTTTTTTTTTTCTTGCACTCTTTTTCTTCTCTTTTCTTTTCTTTTTTTTTTTTTTTTTTTTTGTATTGACTTTAGTGTTAGTATATCATTTTAGTAGTGTTTATTAGTCTTTAGTAGTTAAACTTTTATTTAATAAAGACTTTACTTTTATTGAAATCACTTCATTACATGTCAATGCAATTGATTCCATCTTCGAATGTACCCTTTTTTTTATATATATGTGAATGCGTTCCTTTTTATTTTACTTTTTTTTTTATAGATAAGAGAAACGGTACGAATCCAATATTCTTCACTTCGATATAAGTTTTTATTGTAGATTAGTTACTACGACAAACCAATGACTTCGTCACCAAGCCATACTACTTGTGAAATAAATAGTGATACTCCTTTTTCTAAAAACGTTTTTTTCTTCTACTCTTTGTTTTTCTTTATATTTTCCTTTTCTTTGCTATAGTGATATCTACATAAATAACAACATATGTCGTATCAGAGTGTAATAAAAAATAAAAAGAATGATTCATACATATATAATACATCTTGTAGATGGAAATGATCCCATTTATATGTAATAAAAATAGTTGTAATAAAATAAAACCTTTATTGAATAAAAAAAAGTATGTAATCTAACGACTACACTAATGTATATAATAAAACCATAAAAAAAAAGTCAATGGAAGAGAAAAAGAAAAGAAAAGAAAAAAAATAAAAGACTTCACCATTTTGGGTGAATTTATTCAATTCCTGGTCAGGCATAAACATTCATGCGGGAGTCCATCAGCTAAACAGCATGGTCCACTGGTGAATGCCAGTATCATTGTAAAAAAGCTCATTATCTAAATAGATAAAATACATATACTTTGATTTTTTTTTCAAATCGAGTAACATACCGTTGCCTGATACTATATACTGGATATAACAGATAAATAGACATATGGATGGGTTAGATTGAATGATTGAATAATAAAAAAGTTTGCTATACAGCATTTTATTGAAATAATATACTAGTAACCATGAGTAAAATACTATACATATATAAAGATAAAATAAATCGAAGTACTCCTCCAACCTGTGATGTATCTTGTGCATTCCAAGAAATTGTATTCGATTGTCGTTGTTGTTGATAGTCGTAGATGCAGGCAGAGAAGAGAATGTGATAAGACCAGCAAGAGCTCAAATAAGAAGTATAACCATTGTTGGAAGCGCCTTGATGCAGAATACATTGAATACGTGTTCGTCAACACCAGGAGAGAAACAAGATGTACGGAATCCAAGTAGAAGCATCGTAATACGATCCCTATAAACTTTTGATACAGATATGAGACAATGAGCAGAATGATGAGTAAACTACCCTTGGCATTGATCTTTTTTGCTACTCACATTTTCACCAACTTCAGTAAACTGTAGGTAATATCATCTTCGACGCCATCGACTTTGTCCTCTACAATGCGTTCCAACTGGATTCAATAACAATCATTTGACCCATAGAATTCCTCTATATCATATTGACAACAACTAGCAATCATAACTTCAGGTAAGATACAGATTATTTGTATAAAAAAGTATCCTATAATAAAAAAAAAATACATCAGATCACCATCAGCTTGAAAATAATACTTCTTACAAGGTTTGTTCCAAAAAAAAAAAAAAAAGAATCCTGCCATAATAATACACTTTGCTTGCATATTGGGTGCATCCTTGAGAGTTTGTTCCATTTCTGGTTCACATCCTGATATCTTGATTTGTTGATGAAGAGGACGGCAAAAAAGTAGTCATTTCAATATTAGTTGCAATCTCTAAAGGAAAAAGAAGAAAACCAAACGTTTTGATAAAAGATGAATATAAATTGAGTTAACGTACTCACGTCGTTTTCGAAGTTCAACCAGAGGTGTTTTTGCACATTTAGTATTGCTTTCATATAGAGTCAATTCGTATAAACGCATCACGTTGGTCCAATAGTATATTCAATCAGTTGATCTTGATCTGTACCCATTTAAACGTTCTCTATGCATATAAATGTGTACAGTAAATTAGAAAAAAAAAAAAAAACAGGCAGAGTCGATAGAAAAGTCGGGATAACTTACCAAACAAAAGGGTTGCTTCACTACCATCAATAACAAAACGACCAAAAGACACCAACCTTCTATTATCCAATAGCAGATAATAACATACTATACAATTAGAATATAATGGAAACAACAAAAAAAAAAAAAAAGAAAAAGAAAAGAAAAGAGAAGATATGAGCATTTGAGCCTTTTTTCGCGGAGTTGAATTTCCTTGATCGCATAGAATAATCATTATTTGATAGCTTCAATGGGATTGGAGATAAAAAAAAAAACAATATAAAAGACATTTTTTTTTATTTTCTCCTTTCTTTTGTTTTTCTTTCTTCTACAAAACACAAAAAAAAAAAAAAAAAAAATTCAAAACCCAAAAAATCCAAAAAAAATTATTTGCTTCTTTTTGGCTGCTTCCTTATTGGTATCTTCTTCTTTCCGTTCACCTGGTTAACGCAACAGAACACTCTCATTTTTGTTTGTGATTCTTGTTTCTCCGTTTTCCTTGCTGTTCGTGTCCTCGTTGTGCCTTTGGTTGTCTGTCCTTGCGTCTTCTGTCTGTCTGTCTTTCTTGCTGTCTGGATCTCTCTTTTTTTTTTTTTTTTTTTTTTTTTTTTTTTTTACCATTTATGATATTTATACTATCTCTTTTGCGTCGCGCACATCCTGGATGGGTTGATGCGTGGCGACCGTGCCTCAGAGCCGGAGGGTCTTCTTTTTTTCTTTTTGGTAAGTGCACATATACAAATAATGTTTAGTTGATCATAACACTAACCATTTTTCCATTTCTTCTTTTCAACCACCGAAATGGGGTGAAAATACCGTCGATAGAAAATAAGTAGGCCCGGCATTGCTTTAAACTTTTTTTTTCCTTCTTTTTTTCTTTTCTTTTCTTTGCTTAATGATAAAATGGAATCAACTTCTGATCACAAAGATGTACCTTTATCTGATTCTCATATTGGCTTGGAAAATGAAAACCCTTATTTGGCTTCTTTGAACATACCTGACCGACTCAAAGATATATTACGATACAAAGATCTCACCAATGATAATGATAATGGCTCTGACGAATAACCTCGTAGATACTCCAACTATCACAACTGCTACTGCTATTCGATTACCATCTATTGAAGACCATTCTGTGACTCAACAACATAGACTTCAACGATTACTTACCCAAGATCTAGCTATCGATGACAACGATGACTCAATACCCGATCGAATAGGTATTAAAACGAAGCAAAAAAAAAAAAAAAACCTGCATCATCACAAAATAGAAAACAAAAAGGAAAACCTCAATAACATCGAATCATGAAGACACGGATACATGTATTTTGTCTTCAACAGCAACTCCAAATCGAAAAACAAGGCATCAAACACGATCGACAATCAAGAAACCAAGATTAACTTTATCGGTGGAGGATTTGAGTGATCATTCAGATGAAGGTGTCAAAGAACGAAAACAGCTGTCCAAAAAGGCAAAATTGGATATGGAACAAGAAATACAACCCAGGAGACTCATATCAAACTCAAGCCTCGTGTACTATTAAAATCAATCGAATCTTTAGTGGCAAAAGTGGAAAAAATGCAAAACGATATTATCGAATCCAAGTAAGAAACAAAGAAAGAAAGAGAAGGAGGAAAATATGCTGAAGCTCTTACTTTGTTCGCAGTAGATAGATGACTCAAGTACAACAATTAAAACAATAGAAATAATATAGATCACTTCATTCAAAATAGTTTTTATTCCCAATTATTTTAATAAACAAAGAATGTTTTATATATATAATCTGTCTTATCCTTCAGACTTTTGACTTCCTTGCTGATCTTTTCATTTTGCAACTTTATAGCACGCATCTTGCCTTTATGCAGCTCACGTTCCCTTTGTTCTTGGATATACGCAGCGCACCTATGGTCCTTTGTACACGAGGTATATTTGCCAGCAGGTTTTAGCTTTTGTACTCAGGGCATGTGTCTTGAAAAACATTTCTTTGAGAACGTCTTACTTGTAGACAAGATTCTATTTGTTTTGCGTAGCGGAGGCACATATGCAGAGTCGGACGTCTATGATAAAAGCCATATCAAAGGTGTTTAAACACTGCTATTTAGGTGTATTTGATATTAGGATGATTTACTCAATCTAATAACCATATACTGCACATAACAGATATACCATTAACCTCATCGACTGCCATTACCCATATCTACATATATTCCTATTTGATGAACAGACACATGATTGAATAATTGAATGATAGAGACTCGCTATAATATAAATAAAGATAAGAGAAACCAAGTACTTGGCTTCCATATCGAGTGTCTGAGAATGTCGTCTACCAAGGCTACGTTTTTCTTCTTTTTGAATGACCTTCATTATAAGTTTCCGCTGATGGTTTTTGAAGAATTCATGTTCCCAGCTTTTGAATCCTTTCTTGATCTTTAAAATTCCGTTTGTAAGCGTTGCATTTGTTCCGGCTTCATGAGCTGGAAAGAGAGGGAGAGAGAAAGTGAACAATAAAATAAGATCCATGAGAAAGTCTTGTGACCAATCAACTATCGTGATCGTGCGTCTATTTTCACTTTAAGGCAACAGCTCTTCGATTTCAAAAAGCTTAATTTTTGATGTGTTTCAATTGCTACATTTAGAAACGGGAAACTTAATGACAATCTCCTTTGATGTAACGATCCGACATTGAAAGCGTCTACTCAGTTACAGGAGTAGTGCCTGATTCGGAGTGTAATTTGTTACCACATATCCGATCAATGTGCTTCTATTTTATTATGCTGCCTTCAAGAGCCATTTAGACTTGCATTGAAACTTAATCTGAGATCTTTTTTTTAAGATTTCAAATGTCTAAAAAAGAGGAAAAAGAAGATTTTGATCAATATTTTTAAGAGTATGCACACTTTATTTTTTAGAAAACTAGACAGACTTCATCTTCCTATTTTGGAATATTGAAGCCCATTTCAGAATATTCTGTGTAAAATATATATAATATATATCGAAAAGACAGAAGTTTCCTCCGTTTTTTTTTTTTTTTTTGAGATGCAACAATTTATATACTAAGATGTCTATTTTCTTCATCCAAATAAATAGACCTGTCAATTTCCTCTTGTTTTGTTTTTCTCTATTATTTTTACATCCATTACTTCTCTGGAGTCATAGTCAACGATGTTGTTTAAAAAGACAGTCTTATTATTGGCGTACGTAGGCTATGCTTATGCTGCTCCGTTACAAGCGAATCAAACTGACACTACTCACTGGACAGGAAAAGAACTGGAACTATACAACTTATTGAACCAATCATTTGAACCTAACACTGGCGCCAGTTTCCACAAGGATAATACAAGTCTATCTGGGTATGAAAAAGATGGAGATGTGCAAGCTTACTTTGTGAACTGTAGCCCGGAATGGATCGACAAGGCTTGGGACTTCACCATCAAGATTTGGGAAAAATGGGGAAATGCAGATAGAGAAAATGCCAAATCATGTGTCAAACAAATGATCAATTTAGTTAAAAATCGATGTGGATCTAATGTTTACATAGCATCCACCGGTACCTGCTATTGTGGTGCTTTCTTTGGTGACAAAGTGAATGGCCCTGGTGTAGCTGATGGTGCCATGGAAGAAGTCGTCAACAACCTTGATAAGCTTGGTATGTCAAAAACTGGGTATGTAGTTGAAGCGAATATTGGATCCAGGAAAGACGAAAGATTTGGTGTGGCTATAAATTGCGCTAACGGTCAAGGATGGGTATCTGATAAAATAGCTGCTTTCAGTGCTGATCATGAAACAACTGGTTTCAGTCAATCTACTTTTGCCAATTGGTACGGTGCTATCACTAGACCTAATGCTTAGACGTCCTGTAATTGTTAGCTTGTTAGCTCTTAACAAAAAAAAAGAAACCATATTATCTCCATGTCTATCTTTTTTTTTATCTTTTTGTTATCAAATAAATAATTAACATCTATCGTAGATATTTCTAATGAAGCTTGATAGTAATAGTGACCTTTTCAAATAAATATGTACTGGTTTTTTCTTTGTGAATCGCATTTATTTTTTTTTTCTTTTCAGTGCTGTGATTAGAGACCTGCTCGCACTGGGGTTCAAATATATTTGAGCTGTCTACGGAAATGGATGATGGATGATGGATGATGGATGATGGATGATGGATGATGGATGATGGATGATGGATGATGGATGATGGATGATGGATGATGGATGATGGATGATGGATGATGGATGATGGATGATGGATGATGGATGATGGATGATGGATGATGGATGATGGATGATGGATGATGGATGATGGATGATGGATGATGGATGATGGATGGTGGATGATGGATGATTGGAGGCGGATCTCGGATGGTACAGATTTTATAAGTGCTTGATACATATTCCACGGATTCCTACTGTATATATCATCGTTGTCCATTTTTTCTATTTACTACCTTCAAACGATGGGAACTCCAGTATATCATGAGATCATCATATACGTTAAGGATTGTTTTATCAATGATGTCTCTTATAACCCCCCTTCCCTCTCTAAAAACAAAAAAGCAAACGGAAGCAATGAAGATTGATCACGTAAATATTGATAGGGACTACAATATATCATTGAATCACTATCAATAGCGTCAGTTATAGACTCCTGCTTCTTTCATAAAAAAAGAAATACACGTACCTATCGCGTTAATAAGAGCTATAATATCATGAATTCACTATCAAGGCAACTATAGACCGTCTTTATTTTCAAAAAAAAAAAAAAGATAAGGAAAATACAAAAGCTGGCTTTATCTCTTCTTTTTCTTTACTTCTTCCTCATAAATCACCCCATTCTCTTCATCACTCATCATATCTAACTACGCAACAGAAGCAATACTACTCTCTGCATGGTTACCCGGTCAATGACACTGCCGTTTCCTTTTTGACCAAACGTACACTAATTTGAAAAGACGGTGTTCAATACCGTTTGTGTCTTGTTTGTGTAGCATCAACAAGCAGCCAACGATCATTTTCTCTTTCCCTCTTTTCTTGAATTTTCCCAGTCAGTTACCGCTGGTCTTACCCGAAATGCGGTTCCTCAGGGTTCCGATAAGACATTAAAGGGTTTTCACGTTCTGAAAAGTCAATATCACTTACCAATTTTTTTTTATTTGTTGCCAAAATGTGCTTCTGTCATGCGACATCCTTTTCTGTGTTCCATTCAAATTACATTTTCTGGTCCTTTCTTTTTTTTTTATTTCCTTACACGTGAACTCTCTCCATACAGTTCAAATCATCTTTTTATCGCGAACTATTTTATTTATTTCCACAAATTATTTATTCTTTTCCCGTAATTATTATAATTCATAAGGTAATGGCTACGATGAATAGCTTTTTTTAGGGTTAAAAATGGAATCTTATCACATGATATATACGTACATTTCGTCTGATAATACATCTGGTAATACCATAGAAAAACGTAAACTTATGTTGTAAGAGTTTTTATTGACGCTTTTTTTCTCCAAAAAAAAAAAAAAAAAATCTCCCATTCATATTCTCTTTACACGCGCATGGAAGAATTTTTATTACAAATCTTTATAATAAACATGTTCAAAATTTGGATTAACTTCAACATACACTTCATGATTTTCCACATCAAATCTTATTTTAGTATTAAAGCCTAATCCTTTTGTGATATATAGCATAATCTATAAATTCGTACTGTTGACCATCTTGAAAACTGGTTGAACTTCTGAAATTAAAATCATAATGTTCATCTGATCTTTCTACAAGCATTTTATCAAACTTTGGGTACGGAGGACCAATTTCCTTGTTTTTAGACATTGTCTATTGCAGAAGCAAAAAAAAATAAGAAAGGGTATTTGGTAAAAAATCAGGATAACATAAGACATAAAATGTTAATAATCACAAATCATTAAATACTAGAATGTTATGATTGTTTTAGATCCCTTTTTTGTTTATTTTTCACTTACTGGCAGAGATGAAAACAAAGTGAAAAAAAGAGTATGAAGCGCAGAGAAGAAAAATAAAAAAAGAGTACTTTTGCATGTCCTGGAATCTTATTCTACTGGGTTTGAAATATTATCATGTGTGTTCTCATCGTGTTAATAGTAAATGTCTGTATGGCTGTTACCAGAGTAGGTAACTGGCAAAACGGGAATTTGAGAACTTTTTATACAAATTTGGCAAATCTCCCCAAAAAAAAAATAGGGCAACAAAACGTACCATCCTACCTTTTTTTTCATTGTTCAGTCAGAGATATTTCGCCCCGAAGCTATCGCTGCGTTTTTATTTGGCTTCACAACCTGAGTTCAATTCAATTGAACCATTATGATGAGTTGTGAAGAGTAGAGGACAGCGGAACAGGAACTTGGGAATGGAGACGTTGACAACGAGAATCAACGAAGCCTCTAGTAGCATAAAGCTGAGTGATTCAAGAGCGTTACTTGACATTCACAGATGCTTGGACAAATGTCGCTACTGAAATGCAGCCAAAAAAAAAAAGTTCATTTGACGTTCACTTCTTTCGGGCATAAAAGAACCGAAAAAGACCGAGAACACTTTGAAGACATTTTGGAGACAACGCTAAAGACATCTTGAGGGCGAGCAAAACGAGACATTTGCATGACAGTTGCGATCCCGTCTTCCTTTGAGCTTCCTTATCACCCTTTTTATGAAGCAATACAATACGTAGCTTACGCGTTAAAAAAAGTGTCATGCAAGAAAGAAAATAAAAGTGATCGTTAATGCATGAGTTTTTATGTGCTGTTAAGGACTTTTTTGTTACTTAATGGATGATTGAAAATATAAGATTGATGGATGATATTATTAAAATACTAATATCGATATATAATGAGTAGTGAGCACCAGTTCTTTTATATAAAAAGAACAAAAGTAAAATAAAAAAAAATAAAAGTAATCCAAAAAAAGAAATAGATGTCTTGATAATTTTGATCACAATTAATGATGGTCAACCAAATAATCTTGAATAAAATGCTTGATGATTGCTTGATGATAAAAAAAAAATAAAGATAGAAGATACCAAATGACTTGATGATTTGGTATATAAGTAAATAGAAATAATAATAATTTGAAGATTGTTAAAAAGAATTAAAACTAATGGATGATTATTTCCAATAGAGTGGCCAATGAGATTTATATTTGTTAATAGTTTAATACTAATTTTTATTTTATAAAATTGACAATTCAAAAAAAGATGAGGAGAGGGAGGTTATATATATATATATATATATATATATAAAAAGATAAATAAAAATAATAAAATAAAATATAAGGTTTGACATTTTTCAAACATTGGAAAAAAATCTAATGTTTGAAAAATAAAAAAAAAAAAAAGGTTATTTCAGTCAGCTTCAAATGATCAGCTTCAAATGATAATTTCTTCCTAACAGTACATAAAACTCTGTTTATTTAGTTATATTATTAATAAAATATTAGCAATAAAAAATTTAAGCAAGTGAAAACCAAATCCATTAGACGATTGCATTTAACAGCCCTCACACCAATAGTGCATCATACACCTAGCAACAAAACCAGTCCCTTGTTCAATGTAGCCATCACCAGCATTTTGTTCAAGGCATTCGCTTAATTTATCTCTTAATTCATTCATGCAATCTTTAGGGCTGTCCCAACCGCTCAAATTTCTAGCATCAACACACCAACCATCATAACACTTTTGTCCCCATTGACCTCTTTCGTAATGGTAGTTCAAAGCATTGATGGCAGCAGCAACGGAGGCAAGACTTAATGGTTTTTTCTTGGTACAGGTAAAAGTGCCAATGTTCCCGATGTATACGGTAGCGTTAACATGCTGACCAATAAATTCGGTTGCGTTCAAGTTCAAGGCAGCAGCTTGATACAAAGTACAAAGTAAACCAATCAAAGCTAAATATACCTTAAGCATCTTCGCCCTATGATAACAGAACGTAAAGTGTTTAGTCCAAAAAAAAAAAAAAAGATAGCAACCTCGAAATAAGAGATTACTATAATGTTTGGTTATTTCAAAATTTTTTAGTTCTACTTACAAAGCTGATAAATCAAGTTGGTAAAAATAATAGAGAAAAACAAAACAAGAGGAAATTGACAGGTCTATTTATTTGGATGAAGAAAATAGACATCTTAGTATATAAATTGTTGCATCTCAAAAAAAAAAAAAAAAACGGAGGAAACTTCTGTCTTTTCGATATATATTATATATATTTTACACAGAATATTCTGAAATGGGCTTCAATATTCCAAAATAGGAAGATGAAGTCTGTCTAGTTTTCTAAAAAATAAAGTGTGCATACTCTTAAAAATATTGATCAAAATCTTCTTTTTCCTCTTTTTTAGACATTTGAAATCTTAAAAAGAGATCTCAGATTAAGTTTCAATGCAAGTCTAAATGGTTCTTGAAGTCAGCACAATAAATAGAAGCACATTAATCGGATATGTGATAGCAAATTACACTCCGAATCAGGCACTACTCCCTCACAGTTTCCAGAGTGCCTCTGGCAAAACTTTATTAATTCATCTAGCTACTGCTTCATTTCTTCGGTAATGTCATTGATCACCCTGTCGCTTGTTCATCTACTCATCATCTTTTTCATTTATTGATTTTACTGCTCACTTTTGATTTTCGATTCATCTACTTACATCTCACTTTGATTCAACTACTTCCACTTCGTTTTTAATTTTAGTCTGAACATCATGAACTTTATTGCATCTCTTTTGGAAACGATTCGTAGCAGCACCACCGGATCTGTTGAGCATCCTTACTCCAATGAACCCGAAGAACTTACCATGCCTCGCAAGGATCTCAAGTTGTGGATTCAAAGTGAAGGTCTTCGCTTTGGTGTCGAATGGTATCATCGAAGTGGTGGTAGAAATATAAAAAGAAATGGTATCTTTTTCTCTCGATTTGGCAATCACGATGGCACTGATTACACTGGGCCAGTAGAAGAAATCCCACCTACTTCAGCTACTCAAGGTGGTCCCAAACGCAAGCTTACAACGAATGGGGTAATTAATCTTTAGATTAAGAATACAGTATTTTGTACAATCAAGTTCTACCTGACGTTATGACAGACCACCTGCGCACAATTCGACGATTTCAACAAGCAACTTCGAGCAGAGCTGAATGACACCGACAAACTCTCGTACAACAATTGTCTGGTAAATAGAAGTATCACATTTTTTTTTTATTTATTTCCTATAGTACACTAATACTAACCACTTATACTAATACTAACTACAATACTATTAGACGAAGAAGCTACTGAGTATATCGTTTCCCAAGCGCCCACAGCTGTTGAAGTCAGATCATTCACCAATGCCGACATCACATACCCAGTGACCATTGATCCAGAGACTACCACGATGTCCAACTGCACCTGAGGGAGGACGCGACAACAACAACAAAAAAGAAATTGCTGCAATTTTTTTCAGCCTCAAAATGAAAATGTATCAAATCAAAATCTGATTGGGTCATCATTGTGGGTCAATCATTGAATTGGGTCGCGTTACTGCGAATTTTTATAATGTACTTCTTCCTCTCTATTTTTTTTTTTTTTTCGTTCTCTCTTTCCTTTTCTTCTTTCTTTTTTCTTCTTAGTACTATCGCCTCCTCTATATCAATCCGTCTTCTGAATTTGAGCATCTATCCATTAGGGACGGCGTGAAACAGGTTAACCAAAATCAACGGCAATTCAAAAGGGTAAAACAATGGAACGATCCAGTCAGCAATGGGGAAGAAAGCTTTGAAGTCGCCAAGGAGCACAAAGGTCGTCAACGCAGGCTTCTCGATGAACACAGGCTATTTATTTTCGAACAGTTAAAGTACTGGATTACCTGCCAAGCTACCAGTCTCTTTATCAGAGACCTGAAAAGGGACAAATACAACATTGTAGGATATGCAAGAAAATCCAGAAGTAACGGAAACGGTGAATGTCGTACTCGATTGTTGGAGCAGATGGTCAAGAGATTAAAAACAGAGGTCATTAGTCGACACGATTTTCGTTTCTCCTACTTAGTACTATCACCTCCTCTATATCAATCCGTCTTCTGAATTTCAGCATCTATCCATTAGGGACGGCGCGAAACAGGTTAACCAAAATCAACGGCAATTCGAAAGGGTAAAACAATGGAACGATCCAGTCAGCAATGGGGAAGAAGCTTTGTAGTCAGCAAAGAGCACAAAAGTCGCCAACGCAGACTTCTCGATGAACACACGATTTTCGTTTCCCCTACTGCCAATGCCAACGAAATGATGATAGAAAGGGATTTGATAAAAAATGAAGGTCTTCTGAAACAACTGAATGTCGATGGCGATGCTCAAGGTAAAAAAAAAAAAAAAAAATCAATGCATTTATGTTTAGTTCTAACCGTTCAGTTTTTTAGATCTCTTTAATTACATTATCCAAAATAAGAAAATTTGCATAGTTGTCCTTGATTACGCAGGCTTCTCGATGAACACAGGCTATTTATTTTCGATCAGTTAAAACACTGGATTATTTGCCAGGCTACCAGTTTCTTATCAGAGACCTTATCGACACGATTTTCGCTTTTCCTACTGCCAAATGTAGCATAGTCTATAAAAATATCTGATAAAATAAACAAAACTCAACTTCTTGTCCACATGTTTATCAACTCTGATATTTTATTTTTTATTTTCCCGTCCTCCGATTGGATGTCGTAAACTGTGTTTGAGTATCGATCAATTACATCGTATGATCCAATCCAATTGAACATAAGTTTTCGACTACGTTTTGCGTTTGAGAGTTGGTAATTGTAGATCATGACTTTGTCTCCAATTTCGAACTTGTATGGTGGTGCTGTTGATGTGGAATCCAAGTGATTGTGTACGGTTCTGAAGACTAGATCCAGTTGATCATCCAGTTTGTCAGCGAAGAATTGTTGAGGAGAGTCAGAAGAATAGGATATGTGTGATGAAGAAAAAAAAAAAAAGAAAAGAAAAGACAAATAAAACTAGTAGCCATAATAACAGAGGCATAGGCAGAAACAAATTTCGAAAGTTCTATATTTATTCATGCTGTCGTCTTGCTATTTTTCTTTCTTTGACGTTAAGCAGGACATTGACGAGCCGTCGCATTTGTTGTCTAAAACGAAGTTTGATATCCGGTAAAGCTTACAAAGTTCATGCTAAAATAATCATTTGATTCATATAGTTGTCCATAGATTTTTGCATCTCATAATATTCTTGTCAACCAGTTTCCGCTTGCGAACAGTCGATGATGATATGTTGGATTTGTTTTAAAAGAGAATTGTCCTCTTTGATCGCCATTTCTCGTACTGTTTGAAGGTCTTAGGTTCTTCTGGATCGGCTGTTCGTCTGTGATCTGCACCGAAGTATTTCAAACAGTCAGTTATTTTGTAAATAAAAAAAAAACCTGTATCTGCACGGTTAATAAACAATATGTAAATACAACATGAAAATAACATGAATATAGATAAAGAGGGAAGAAAAGTGAAAGAGAGGAAACCTATCTGAACCAAACAAAAAAAATAAAAATTGTAAAATCGATACATCTCATGGAGATTGAAAAATCAGGTTTTCTTGAATGCACATCAGTCTTGTCGATCTTTATTTTTTTTTTTCTGGCATGCTTGAACGAATAAAAATCATCCATGTCACAAGGATCATGATTGTTATGAATCCATTTATAGTCCACTTTTATCTCATCAGAAACAGAAAATGCGAGTAATGATAATTTTTATATCCACGTTGTATATCCGGTTGTTGTGAGGTCTTCCAAATTTCGAACGATCCGACTTGACCTGTATTGTTTGATTTCGTTACTGGTGATTGGATGGATAACTGTATCAACATAATAACATCGTAATGTAATACACCAAGGGATCACTGGCAAAAAGGATTGCTAATCTCGAGGGGTAAAAAAAGAAAAAGCTTATATTTTTCCCGGCTTAAAACTCCTGGCATCAAAAGAACAAGATATGAATGTAGCGAAGCAGACATCAGAATTGGAAATCAGAATCGTATTTTTAATAATGAAGAATTTACTGATCGATTTTCTGGTACGTTATATTCTTTTAGGCAGCTAACATAGAAAAAATGAGAAAGAAATGCGATTACAAGTCGGAGAAGCGGAGGGAAAGCAAGTGGCCAATTCTAGTAAACGCTTGAATACGTAAAAAAAAGAAATACCTCCTAATTACATTGAAACTAGACCAAATAAGGGTCTCCGTTACCAATCCCTCTATTTTTTATAAAAAGTCCGGCTTTTGTGTTTGAGATTTGGTTGGTTAATTTTTTTTATTTTCATTTCTTTTGTTTCCATTGTTTGTTTTTTTTTTCTTCGTTTGTTGCTCATTGAACGATAAACAAATGAATGAAAAAGAAGACGAATCTCATCACGTTGAAAAAAAGGCGGAAAATGAACCCTCTACTGCTGATGCTCCTATGCATTTAACAAATAATGATGAAGAGGAGCATTATCAGCAACAAGAAGAGGAAGATGGAGAAATTGAACAAGAAATGGATGATCAAGTAGGAACAACAATGAACAATAGTAGTAGTATGAATACAACGGATGATGAAATTCTTTTAGAAGATGGATTACCTGCTTCTATCCCGTTATCCTCGCTGGCTGGACCTGCGCTTGTTATGTCGCCAGATCTGCCCATGTCAGGTGAGGAGATCATTCCTGATGAGGATGTCAAGAAAAAAAGAGACAACTTTGATTGGGCAGGCCGGGATGATGAAGAAGAAGATGAAACAAAAAAGGGCAAATCTATTTCTCAAAGTAGTTTATTTATCTGTCTATCGAAAAATGCATCTTATATTGCTTGGACTGGTGTGATTCTCTTTGCCCTCATCTTGATTGCTGTTGATGTTGCCATCTTTGTTGTATATCGTGATAATGTATCCATGGTATCTTATAACTTGGAGGTCTGGTTTACTTTTTTGGCTTTTATGTGGTGTATTGGTTTCTTATCACAGGTTGCAGTGGAACTGGTTCCTTGGGGTATCAAAAAATTATTTGGTTATCTTCGTCCACAATCTACTGAAGTTCTACGTATGCGACTTTCTGTAAGTTAAAAAAAAAATTAAGATAAGAATTTATTTTCTTATTGATAAGTACAATCTATTTAATAGTATTTTATGGCGTTAAGATCTTTTATCAAACTTGTTATTATCGCTGCTTGGACTTGGGGTTGCTGGGCCTTTTTGACAACTCATGTGCCATTACCTGCTATTCCTAATTCTGATCCACTTAGGTTTGAAGATAAGCCATCCTATATTGGAGTATTTTATAGCATCTGGGAATGTGTTTTTTTCGCTTCCGTCTTATTATTTGTAGAAAAGTTTTTCTTGCAATTGATTGGTAAAAAAAAAAAAAAATTAGTATATCAAAGATTTTTCGGGCTTTGTCTAACGTCACACTATTTTTTTGATCTTCAATTAGTGACCTCCTTCCACAAGTAAGTTTCAAAATGGATCGATCTGTGATTTAAAAAAAAAAGAAAAAACGGAGAAAATTAATTCCAAAATAATTGATTGATACATATAATAGGAAAGCATATGGTAGTCGTATTGAAGATAACGATAAAGCATTAAAGATTTTGGATAAATTGAAAAAGGTCAAACGAAAAAATCCTCAAGATTTCATTTTTAACAAGATTAAACGCAAAGCAAAAAATATCACTAGTCGATCTCAATCTATGGATGAAAATGATGTTAAAACGAAACAAAAACCACCAACATCTATTATGAACAATACTACAAATGATGATAACGGCAATAGTAATAACAATAATAATAATGTTCGATTTCCAAGTCAAAATGTAGATACATTGATTGCTATCCCACCATTGGATGATCAACATGAAGAACAAATTTATGCCAGTCCTGATGATGCTGTTATTTCAACTCCTCCACCAAAATATCGTCTTACTCAACAAATAAAAAATAAGATTAAATCTGGTGGTCGTAAAACGAGTCAAGATTCTTCACAAACCGCTACTCATAATTCTTCAAGCGATAAAGAACGACCTGCATTCATCCGTGCATTCTCGACTGGTAGTACGAATATTATCAAGTTTGGTGAAGACCGGAGTTCATCTGAACACCCACGTAAAAATTCGAATAGCAGTTCTCATCGTCCACGTATGATATCAAGAGATAACACCTTTTTAAATACCACGGCTATTCCAGGAAAATTACTAAAAGGAGGTTACAACAAGATCAAGTCCAAATCTAATGGTACCAGCAAACCAGGTCATCAACAAAGCACATCACAACAAGCAAAAGTACTAGCTAAACGAATTTATCATAATTTAATGGGTCCTGATCCAGCAAGAGATTATATGGTTGAAGCTGATTTGTATCCATACTTCCGCACACAAGAAGAAGCTGCTGCTGCCTTTAGATTGTTCGATATTGATGGTAATGGTGATATCAGTAAACGAGAATTACGTTCTGGTTGTATTAGAATTTATCGTGAACGAAAAAATCTTGCTCGTTCTATGCGTGATTTATCTCAAGCTACGGGGAAAATGGATATCATCTTGATGGTGATTTTCCTTGTTATCTGGGTAAAAAAAAAAAAAAAAAAAAAAAGTCATCATTAGGATGGAATCATGTATCATGTGATTAACTGAACGTTTTCCTTTTATTTATTGTAGATCATCATCTTATTGGCTGCATTTGGTGTCAATGTAGGCACAGAATTGATGCCTTTATGGAGTGCTTTCATTGCTGCAAGTTTTGTATTTGGTAACAGTGCTAAAGAAGCATTTGATTCCATTATTTTTGTCTTTGTCACTGTAAGTATATCTAAATGATGATTTGAAATCTTTTTTTCATATTTATTTAAATATTGTCATTTTTTTCATTATTAGCATCCTTTTGACGCTGGAGATCGTGTATTTATTGGTACTGATAATTTTGTTGTGGATAATGTTGGGTTATTGGTAACCACTTTTATGTAAGCATAATCCAAAGTTTAAGAAAAAGTAACAAAGGAATAGATTTATTGATTCATCTTGACTTGATTCTATAGTAAATGGGATGGTTCTGTTGTTTATGTGAAAAATGCCATTTTAGCAGCATTATATATTATCAATATTCGTCGAACAGGTCCAATGGGAGAAACAGTTCGTAAGTATAATATGGTCACTCAAAAAAAAAAAACATTAATAGACTCATTATGATTGATTTTATTTTTTTTAATTTTACTTTTTTTAATTTTATTTTTAAGCATTGAATGTCAACTTTAATACACCGACTTGGAAATTACATCAACTTCGAGAACATATGTTTGAATTTTGTAATCAATTTCCCAAGATGTACGTACCAAATTGTGTATCTGCAACAGTAGTTTCATTTGAAAATCAAAACAAGATCAATCTCAGTTATTATTTCAGTCATACCGAAAATTGGCAAGATCCAACTGGACGTATGATTCGTCATAATAATTTCATGTTGGAACTCAAAGATGAATGCGAGCGCTTAGGTATTGATTACACTTTGCCTCGTCAACCACTCGTTGAAGGTGATCCAGGTGTCAATGATCGTCATCACCCATTAGATATTGCTCATTTATCATCCGATCGTACCAAACAAGAAGGGTTACATCAACGTCATGGATATCGAAATGATTATATGATGGATGATGAGATTAATGATGGTCGCTTGGGTACTGGTGGTAGTGGTACCAATGGCGGAGCAGGTAACAGTTCAGGCTCTCCAGGTGGTGATGCTGGTGCATCTGCTGGTGCAGCAGCTGCTATGATGTTTGGAGCTATAATGTAATAGTAATAACAATAATTATGAAAAAAAAAACATAAAAAATTAATAAAGTGTTTACCCTTTTTTGGAATTCCTACCAAAGAGCGGGGATTTTTTTTTCTTTCTTTGTGACTTATTGATGATCATGATTTTTGTTTTTTTTTTTGTTGTTTTCTGGCACAGCTTTAACGCAATTTCAAGTTTTTTTTTTTTTCTTTCTTTCTTTCTTTCTTTTTTTTTTTTTTCATTTGGTCTATTTTGACTTTTTGTTGATACTTTTTTTTAATTCTATTATGTTTCGTCCCAATTCCGGTGTAGATCTAAATGACTTTCCAGTTTTAGGTACTCCACCATCTTCATCAAGTCGACCTACCATGACACCTACCATGTCACCATCATCCACCATGTTACCAAATACAAATAGTAGCAATAGCGGTCGCATTAGTTATGCTTCTACAGCAGGTACTCCAAGGGAAAAAAAATAGCTATTATTTTTTTTTAGTCATTTACTCAAAATTCTTTATTAGGAGGTCCTTTTAGTAATAGCCCGTTCAACCAACAACAACAACAAAACGGCATCTATCAACAAGATTCTTTACCAACAACTGGATCAACTGTAAGGTCTTCTGGATCTTTACTTGGTCAGCGTACATTCTCTATGGACGATTTCCCTGCCTTGCAAAGTAATGAAAGTGGCTACATGAAACAACAGCAACAACAACAACAACAACAACAACAACAACAGCAGCAGCAGCAACAGCAACAACAACAACAACAACAACAACAGCAGCAGCAGCAGCAACAACAACAACAACAAGATTCCTGGGGAAGTGGATTTATAGGTGATAATGCAGGTAACCTTTCATCTTCTATACCGCAACCCGTCAATGGTAAAAGAAAAAAAACGATAGATATTTATCATTATGTTTTTTTTTTTCTAACTTGAATTTCAAACAAAAAAAAAAATGAAAAGGATCCTCGAAACATTTTGGAACAAAAGCTGATAATTTACCATCATCTCAATGGGCGCAAGGAAGAAATGATGTGGCACAACTGCAAAGAAATGGTAGGGATACGGATCATCATCAAGATAACAGCGCAATATCATCATGGCCTGAAGATTCAACAACAGCACCAGCAAACCCATCATCATTACCATCATCGAAAAACAACAGCAGTAATCCCAATAACCTTCCAAGTGGTTCAGATCCTTATGGCCTATTAGGATTACTTGGAGTGATACGAATGACGGATCCTGATCGAAGTATGTTGGCTCTTGGAAGTGATTTAACAACTCTGGGATTGGATTTGAATACAGCAGAGTAAGTAGTAGGGTTGAAAAATTCCTTGATGGACAAGTAACTTATATTCGGTATATGATTTGTATAGTTCCATCTATTCGACGTTTATCTCTCCATGGTCAGACACACAAACTCCACAAGGACTGCATGTAGAACCTGGTTATTATTTACCTCCATGTTATCGAAATGTACAAGCCTCTCCTAGTGCTCATCAACGTATGCGAACCTTCTCTGATGAAATCTTGTTCTATGTATTCTATTGTATGCCAAAAGATATATCTCAAGAAGCTGCTGCTCAAGAATTGTAAGTTTTTTTTTTTTTTAGAAAAAAAAAATAAGGAAAATGATCTCATTTTTTATTTTATTTTATATTATTTTTAACAATTATTAGATATGCACGAAATTGGAGATATCACAAAGAATTAGGACTGTGGTTGACCAAGGAAACAGATGAAAATGGACGACCGGTACAAGTATTTCGACGTACTTCTGCAAGTGGTGTGGATCGAGGTGTTTATGTGTTTTTTGATCCTACTACTTGGCAAAAAGTAAAACGGGAATGGACATTATCTTGGGATAGTATCGAAGAACGACATCAACAACCTCAACAACAACCTCAACAACAACAACAAGGTGCATTCCCTTCTTCTGCTTCTTCATCACAAACTGGTTTGTCTAATCCTCCACCTCCACCGCCTTCTGGTTCTTCCATGTCCAATAGGGGGTTGATGATATAAAGAATAGCACTTTACTTGCCTTGATTTTTTTATTTTTCTGAAATAAAAATTTTTCACGCATACATTGTTTACACTTTATCAAGTAGTCCAAATCGAAAATGATATAGAATTGACATAACTTTTGTTCAGAATCAAACAAAATCGTTTTCTGGTTTTTATTTATTTATAAAATAGTGAGAAATCAATGAGAAATGCACGGATACATAAAAAAAAAAACACAAAAAGCATTAAAGGGATCAATGGCAACTTAGCTAGTATAGTTAACATATTCTCCCTGTTCTCAAGCGATAGTAGTAATAGACTGTTCACCATATTCAAGCAAGGGACTTGGTCCAGCCTAAAATAGTAATTACGGTTAGCGAAGTCGCTTGTTACCAAGAAATGATTTTATCTAGACTGTATTACCCCCCGTAGACACAAATGCGTGAAGGTGAAGATGGCTGGGCCCGGTGACAGATTTTGAGGAACTTTCATCGTAAAATTTTGATAAGGATTACCAGGTATTTCATGGAGCTCTGGGTTGAACGGACCATTGTAGAGAACAGTCCCCAGATGATTGGCCGGTTGCGGGCATACGCCATTATTGCAAGAGGCGATAGCAAGGACAATGGCAACTTCTGTACACCCGACTACAGCATTCTTTTTTATTTCGTTGGTCAAGTTAGCTGTGAAAAGAGCTCTGTCAAGCAGTGAAGTAAACTTACTGGTTTAACTATCTGGGCAGTGAATGATCTTCCGATGCGTATTCTGGTCCCAGCTACTGGATATCTTATGTGAACGGTTTGTGCAATAACAGCCGCCAAGAAAAGAAATGTAGAAACAAGGCAAAGGATAACCTTCATTGATAATAGTGGATGATGGCAAAAAATTCCGTTTTACCAACAGCAAATCTTTGTGCTTTTATACTTCTTGCTATCTGCAGGAGTTATTCCATTTTTAAAAGGGGTTGACTATCTAAGCTATAAAAGGCCACGAATAAAAAAGTTTTATAGTAGGAGTATTCGTTGAATGTCGTGTTAAAAGCCTGTATTAGCTCTCCTGATTGGGCGGCTCACCCTGCCCATGTCTCGCCAGGAGAAATACACAATGTTGTTTCTTTGACATCTCCTATTGTTTTTCCCTCCTAGCTTATTTTACAAGTGCTCCTACTCAAAGATTATATGTTGAGAGTTCGCAAAATGCAGTAATTCACTAAATTATAAAAGACCATTTTATAGAATTTATTTCTTTCTCTCTTCGTTTTATTTATTAACATAAATTACGACAGCTTTGCCTCGTTATTTTATCTTGGCTCTCACAAATACAGCGGAAGTGTAGCTTTGATTTACCAACAGAGTGACATCCCTTCCTGAGAAATCCTTCATAGATTGACAGTCGATCTTTTGGCAAGTGTGATGGTGCTAAATCTTTTTGTTTGTTTTTAAACCTTTTTTTTTTTGCTTAAGTCTATATTTGGAAACTTGATGTTTGAGTTTTAAAAAAAGGATCAATGTGCAAAAAAAAAAAAAAAAAGATTTGGAAGGTTGGTTTGCTATTTTACTATTATATGCACAACACAACGTTTAAAGCCCACACACACACAACTAGTCTACTGAATATACAATGAGTAAGAGAGCTAGAGAAACTGATGAATGCGAGGAAGAAAAAGAAGGAGAATCAAAAACAATAATGACACAAAGGCGTTGGACAGACTCCCTCGAACGATTGAATCAAGTTTTCCAAAAGCTTACACCCTTTTGTGCATTCTGTGAGGCACGTCTGACAACCATTATGACATTTCAAAGTATGCAATCTGCTGTACCCGAATTAATGTTTCAAGATCTGGTGGCCATCAAGACAATTTTACCGACTATAATCGAATATAATTATGCGGACGAAAGTCAATTGAATACCTCAGAAGAGAATGCCTCGAAAGTAATAGAAGTACGGTTGGGTAAACAAGTTAGTCAATTGGCAAACCGAGCAAAGCACACACGAGTGATAAGTAACCAAGGTGATGAAAGTCGCCATCAGGCCATTCAACGTCATTTGGTGAAGCCCGCAGCCATACTGAAAACAATTCAACGAAATAATGAAAAGTTCGTTGGAGCACTGGATAAATTCGTTGAAACTGCTAATAGTCATGGATATGGGGTTGACCAATGGCTTGAAAAGGAGATGAAAAAATACTATTTAGAAGATTCCACATTAGATACTGCAGGTATAACCAAAGATTCGGACGAGCCTTCATCATCATCATCGTCACTTGAAAGTCTCCGCTCGATCACTACTTTATTATCAGATCTAAAACAACAACCTTTTTATTATAATCAGTTGGATGAAGAAAATGATGCATATCAATCCATCTTACCTGCTAAACCTGCTCGCTATGGACATTTGGATGCTCCTTTATCCGCTTCTATTCAAGATTTCTTGAATGAAAACAATACCACTCAATTATATCTTCATCAAGCCCAAGCTATCAATGCCTTAAGAAAAGGAGAAAACGTGATTATTTCAACATCTACTTCTAGTGGCAAATCACTGATCTACCAAATTCCTATTTTGGAAACCCTACTTTCAGATTCGTCTTCACGCGCCTTGTTCATCTTTCCTACAAAAGCTTTGGCACAAGATCAACGTCGATCTTTAATGAATTGTATCATGTCTCTACCCTCATTGGCCAATAACATAAAGGTAATTTCTTTCTTTTATTGTGGAAAAACATGGATAGATTAATTGACATTTTCTTTGTTTTGGGATTAACATATATCAAGGTGTCAACCTACGATGGTGATACGCCTTCGGATCAACGAGCATTGATAAGATCATCCTCTCAAGTGATATTAACCAATCCTGACATGCTCCATTATTCGATATTACCTAATGCTACAAAATATTGGCAGACTTTTTTTTATTCATTGAAATATATTGTGATTGATGGTAAAGGAAGGAAAGGGAAAAAAAGATCATCCTGTAACAACTCACAAAAAAAAATCCTTCTTTTTTTTTTTTTTTCCTTATCAGAGGTTCATGTCTATCATGGCGTGTTTGGAACAAATATGGCTCTAATATTAAGAAGATTACGAAGATTAATTTTGGAGTATTTTCATAATGACCGAGTACAATTCATCTCTTGTAGCGCTACAGTTGCTAATCCACAAACACATATGAAACAACTCGTAGGCATTTCAAATGTTACCACGATTGAAGACGACGGTGCTCCATCTGCATTGAAAGTAAGTTTCAGAAAAGGAATCAGTGAAAAAAGAAAATCAAATTGTAATGACTCATATTTATGAAAAGAAAATCATCATATGGAATCCACCATTATTAAATAACGGCACTGCTCAAATGTCAAGACGAGGTGCGGTGGCGGAATCAGCTAGTCTGTTGCAATTTTTAGTATCTCGAAATATACGAACTATTGCTTTTTGCAAAGTAAGAATAAAAGATGGATTTTGTTGATTTCTTTTCATTGGAATAACATGCATGTCTTTTATCATATAGATTCGAAAAACATGTGAATTATTAATGAAGCAAGTACGAGAAAATCTGGAAAAGGAACAGCGACAAGATCTTTTATTGAAGATTCACTCGTATCGAGGAGGGTATACACCAATTACTCGTCGTCGTATTGAACAACAAATGTTTCGTGGGGATCTCTTGGCGATTATTGCAACCAATGCCTTAGAATTAGGCATTGATATTGGTAGTTTAGGTAAAAAAAAATATATATTATTGAATGACTTTTATGAATAGTTCTTTTGATTTTTTTTTTTTTTTTACTTTGTTCAATATATGTATATTGATTCATATAGATGCTGTGATGATGGTTGGTATTCCCTGGTCATTGTCATCCTTTGTAAGCATATGATAGTCAATGTTACACATACGATGATGTTTATACAAAAAATGAGATCTAACTTGTATTTTTTTTTTATAGTGGCAACAATCAGGTCGAGCTGGTAGAAGAAATCAAGAATCTTTAACAATAGTAGTACTAGATCAAAATCCCATGGATCAACATTACTTGGTAAAAGAATTCGTCTAATATTTTTTTAAAAGGACTTTTTTCTTTTTCTTTCATGTTTACTTGTATTATTGATCTCTACTTTCGTTCTTTTTTTTTGGTAATAGAAACAACCTCAGTCGTTATTTGAAAAAGATATGATGCCATTACTATCGGAAGTAGAGAATAATGCAGCATTAGAAAGTCATTTGCATTGCGCAGCTGAAGAGCTTGCTATTCAGATTGATCGTGATCAACTTTATTTTGGACCACACCTGGCCACAATTTGCAAAGAAAAGCTTATTCATCTTCCTGATCTCAATGTAAGGAAGAAGAAAAAGAAAAGAAAAGGAAAAAAGGTACTAGTATTAAAAAACAATCACTTTTGGGTTTAATAGATATATCGATCTCAGCCCTCACGTTTACCCAACCCTTCACATTATGTTAATATTCGTGGTATGATGGAAGAGGAAACATATGCAATTGTTGATACAACTGATCCAAAGACAAAAATCATATTGGAGGAAATCGAGGCATCACGTGCGCCATTTGAAGTATATGAAGGTGCGATATTTATTCATCAAGGTCGAACATATCTTGTAGAGGAATGTAATGTAGATCATCGATATGCCAAAGTTCACTTGACAAAAGTCGATTGGACCACACGTCAAAGAGATTATACCAATGTCAATGTATTGGAAACCAAGAAAAAAAAACCAATCCTATCTTCTTCATCTCAATTGGTTTCTTTGGGACAGGTGGAAAAAGAAACTATCGTATTTGGTTATTATAAATTGGATAAACGGAATCGTATTCTGGATAGTATAGATATTCATATGGATCCAATTATGCGTACATGCTTCGGTTTATGGTTTGATGTCCCATCCCATGCCATAAATCAATTGGACAAATGGTCAATCGATCCTATGGCAGCAATCCATGCTAGCGCCCATCTGTTTATTTCGCTATTACCACAATTCACTCATTCCAATGTGGATGATGTTAAAACTGAATGCAAAAGTCCTTATGCAACTCGTCACAGACCGAATAGGTAATAACTTCTAAATGAAATGATGACATCTCTTAATTTTATTCTTATTTTGAAAAGAATTGTATTGTATGAATCACTCCCTTGCGGTGTTCTACGTCAAGTGTATGATTGTTTTGAACGAATTTTAAGATCTTGTATGCAGCGTGTCGATACATGTGAATGCGAATCTGGTTGTCCAAATTGTAATACATATGAAAAAAATCATTGATAAATCATTGTATATTTATTAACATTGACTTCAATTTTGTCAAATTAGGTGTATATCTTTTAACTTGTTCTGAACAAAATTTGATTTGTTCCAAAACAGGTGCTCGCTTGATTTTACGATCCTTACTTGACATGAGTTTCTCAGATATTGACCCCCCATCTCTTTTTCCTTCTCAAATGTGATTGCATAATAAAGGATGTACGTTTTATTGCTCTAGTATTGAAACATTGTCGCCTTTTCCATTTTCGCTTGTTTTAAAACTAAATTGCTTTCAGTCATTCGAAATTGGTTACATGTACACAATAATATACGAAGTTTTTTTTTTTATTGTAATGATTTGCAATAAAGACGGGTGATACCATTGTATTAGCAATAATAGGGTAGTGATGATTGATATGTAGTGAGCACCAGTTTTAAGTTGTTGGAACAAAAGGTAGCAAAAGATGACTTAATAAAAGTCGTCCAAATATGGTAATTGATTTGTATCAGTGATCACTCTTGATGATGATCAAAAAAAATATCGAATAACTTGATAAAAGACTTGATGAAGTACTTTCGATGATCGACAGATATGATGATAAAACCTTAGACAATGTTCCAAATGAGCGACCAATATAATAATCGCCAACAAAGTAGCGAATCTTCTATAGAATGTCATTTCTGACTCGTGTCCATTCTTATACCATAAGCCAAAGTTCTCGGTTCCAAAAATAATAGTAACCACACAAATAATAATTTCGTTAGTGATGGTAATCAGGCATGTGATATGACAGATATTCTATATTTCCTGCTTTTCCACATCCTTGACTATCAAAGCATCATAGTATCTAGCCAACATGTATCTATAGTACAGAGCATAATGCCGACAAATTGATTGATCTCTATCCATATTAAAAATATCTTTGTTGATGGAGATAATCGTGTTTTTGATTTCATCGATGGCCATTCGCTCGGGATTATCGCTATACGTAAATCTTCTTACTGTTGGTGTTGTTGTCGGTGCTGTTGAACGAATGATACGCACAATTTGGTGAAGATGATCTTGCGTGGCCTATTTCACCACATGATCCACACGGCCCCGTGGCATTCGGATTGCGGATCTCGTGCTTTTTGGCTTGTTTTCCTGATTTTTTTTCTTCTCTCAGTATAGCATCAGGATTTGTTGATAATCCTCCAGAAACTAAGAATAATAAATAGTCAGTTCAGCTGTCTCTTTCTCTCTCTTTTTTTTTATTTATCTATTTATTTATTTTTTTACTATTTTTTTTTCGAGTAACTTACATCCTCTCTGGATTTTTGCTTGCGTCACAATTATGTAGCATTGTTGATCTGTCAATCTGGTTTAAAGCGGTAGGTCTGATATGACTGTTTGAAATTGATCTTCATGCGCGGTTTAAGTATTAATGAATGCCGCTTAGCCTGATTTACATCTGTTTTATCATGCATAACATTTCACAGACTTGAGATTTCCTTCTTCTGCTGCTACTGAGCTTTCCCTTCATAGTTTGTACGAAGGACAGTATTTTATCAACGTCTTCACCAAGTTCTATTATTTTGTCGAATATTTCTGAAATTTCGAGTTCCAATCCATTTACATGACAGGTTTGTTCAGCTGTTTGTTTTTCCAACTCTGGCCAGAGAGAACCACTAAGTATACCCATCATGAGTTCGTTCAGGCATGGATTGACAAGATTGACTATACTTGATAATGATATTCTGAACTATGGAATGCCTTGTTTATCCACTTTTGCTTCGTTCCTGTTTATGATCCATCGATCACTAGCGAGGTAGTGCTTTTTTCTTTGCGCGAATCAATCCTTTCAGGTCGATTGCATCTTCATCGTACAAACATGTATAAACACATATAAATCGTTCCTTACTTCAACTTGACATGCAACAAAGTAGTTGGAATAAAAAAATATAAAAGTTCTATTGAAAAAAGAGTAACAAGATACATTCTGATTGAGTTGGACGTCAATTGGATTAGTGAATTTGCAATCTCCGAACTTTTTTTTCTTCTGATCTCGAAAACATGCTGTAATCCTGTTCTGTTTTCTTTCCTTTTTTTTTCTTGTTTTATTAAAAATCTCTTTACCTACGGTATCATGAAGTAAATTTACAGTTTTTATTATTGTTTAAAAGATAATACGTTAAATATTAACTAACCAACATGATGTATATTCTAGTGTTGTAAAGGAGATTCAGAGGATCAACCAACGAGAATTACAATCTGCTGAAGGTTGGAGTGATACCGGATCCTGGCATGCTCAATATAAAGATACTGCTTGGATCTTTGTAGCCAATCTTGATTATGAATTAACAGAAGGCGATGTTGTCTGTATTTTTTCACAGTAAGTCCATTATTGATCTTTGGAATTATAGTGTTGACATCGACATTATTCCCTTTTTTTTCTCTTCTTTTCTTATTCATAGATATGGTGAACCAGTAAATATTGAAATGGCAAGAGATAAAAAAACAGGAAAATCTATGGGATTCGCCTTTTTACAATATGAAGATCAAAGAAGCTCAATATTAGCAGTGGATAATTTAAATGGAAGCAAGGTAAATAAATTTTTATAGTTCACCAGATAAACATTTCCAAATTTCTGACTTGTGCTACATTTTTGTTTTAGGTATTATCAAGAACTCTAAGAGTGGATCATTCTTATGGTCCGAAGAGCAAAAAACCAAAAGAGGGTGAAGATGAAGATAACTATTTGACGCCAAAATATAACGTAGCTCCGCCAATGTTGGAAGGTAAAAGAGGATTAAAAATATTAGCATTAACGGGTTGTAATATTAATCATCACTTTGTGTAATAGTAACAAATGAAGATACAGAGAAGATACAGGAAAAAGAGCCAGTTATGGACGAAGAGGATCCAATGGCTCAATACTTCCGGGACAAAAAGAAGAAAAAGGAAGAAAAGAAACACAAGAAACATAAGAAAAACAAGGAGGAAAGAAACGATCAAGGTTCGTCTAGACATCACAAATCAAGTCATAAAAGTAGCAGCAGGAAACGGCATTATGATGACAAATATGATCGCGATAGTGATGATGATAGAAAACGTGTGTCTTATGGTGAAGATAAGGGTAGATATAGATCAAAATATGATGATGATCAAGACCGGTGATTAGTATAGTTACCAATGAGGCTGAAATTCAAAAAAATAAAATAAAATAAAAGAAATCGTCTTCATCCGAATACCGCAGCTAACTGGATTTTTCGTCCTTTTGTTCCACTTTTTATTTACTTGTTTATTTTACTTTTTCAATAATGACCTCTGAAACTTTTGTAGGCTACGCAGGTTTGAAACCCTATGTACGTGATGACCCCACTACACATTTACAACACTATACTTTTGAGCCTAGACCTTTAGACGATGACGAAGTAGAAATAGCAGTATCTGCCTGTGGAATGTAAAGTTCTATTATAGTAAAGAAAGAGTGAAACCAAATTATATTCTAATATTGAAATATTCTTACTATTATTAAATAATAGCTGCGGTTCAGATATACATCAACTTACTAATGTACGGTAGAGAGCTTCTCTGACATCTTTAGATTGTATTTGAATTTAACTTGTACCTTTTTTTTTTTTTGTATATAAAATTGCTCAAAAAATTGTTTTAGGGTTGGAAACGCGCGAATTATCCCATCATACCGGGACATGAATTCATTGGTCGAATTACTGCTATTGGAAAAGCAGTAAACCACTTGAATATCGATGATCGAGTTGGTGTATCTCCTATTTGTAGAACTTGTGGAAATTGCGAGTTATGTAAAACAGCACGTGGCCAATATTGTAGCCAAAAAGTTACTACTTATAACAGTATGTATAAAGGTATCCGTACATTCGGGGTAAGATTATTTCTCGTTCCTTCTCTTTTCTTTTTGTTTTGTTTATCCTTTTTTTTTTTTTTTTTCCTTCTTGTCAGGGTTATGCTAATAAAGTTAGAGTTCAAGCCGACTGGGCAATCAAGATTCCTGATAATATTTCAGATGAAGAAGGTGCACCTTTGTAAGTTTATTAAAAAAAAAAAAGGTACAAGAAAGAGGTTATGCAGTATTTGACTAGAAGTTATGATGATTGGTTGGTCTTTATTCACAGACTATGCGCAGGAATTACAACGTAAGTATATTGTTTTAAATATATCAATAAAAAGATACAAGTTCTTAAAGATGGAGTGTGGGATTTCTATTTCTAGGTATACACCATTCAAATTTTTGAATATTGATCAAGCAACCAGCATTGGAGTAGTTGGAATAGGAGGATTGGGCCATTTGGCGGTAAGTACATATGATATTATCTAATCAACTACACTTCATACTAAATTATTCTCATTATTTAGATTCAGTGGGGAAGAGCCAAACAATGCCACAAGGTGGTAGCTATCTCTAGCACAAAGAAAAAGGAAGCGGAAGCAAAACAATTGGGTGCCACCGATTTTATTGCACTTCAGGATGGACCTTTGCCATCACAACCACTAGTTGATGTTCTCTTTGTATGCGGATCAGGACCTTCAACATCTTGGGCAGATCTTATGTCGTTAGTACATACTGGTGGCAAAGTGGTTTTGCTAGATCTCCCTGAACAACCTATCACTATTCCTCCTTCTGCTTTAGTGTACCGTCAAATTGCACTGGTAGGCAGTTTCGTTGGCTCTAATGCTGATCTTCATGATATGCTACTTTTAGCCAGTCAAGCTAATGTCAGACCCTGGATTCAAAAAATTGGAAAGAGTCTAGAACAAGTCAATCAAGGAGTTTTAGATTTGATGGATGGAAAAGCTCATTATCGTATTGTCATTTGTGGTGAGAACAAATAGGATTTAATAGCTATGTGTATTCCCCCCCCCCTTTTTTTAAGATTGATTTCTATCAATATTAATAAAAAAAAAGATACAGTGTTTTCAGAAATCAGAGGTTATGTTTCTCATTAAAAAAAAAAATCATTTCTTCTATCCATATATCAACATTATCATTTTTCTGTAAAGAACAAGATCGTCATCTTGTAAGATAATTACTTTTTTGACAATTTGATTCCAATGAGTTGATTCATCGTTTTGAAATATTGAAATCCCGATATTCTCTTTTTTTTTTCAGTGGTGCACATTTCACCTTGTTCCAATTCGACTGTTTCCTTTTTTTTTTTTTCTTTCTTTTTTTCTTTTTTCTTTTTTCTTTTTTTTTTTTTTCTTTTTTTTTTTTTTTTTAATATTTATTATTCCTTTACGTTTGTTTATACACTTTTGTATTTGAAAGAAAGGAAAGAGTTTTACCTTTTTCTCTCTCCCTCTCTGACCTTTCTCGTCTTTAATTCTTTTCTTTTTGTGTATACAACCTTCTGCCTTCTGTGCTTCTTTACCTCCCTTCCTCTTTATTCTTTGATACTCGTCTTCTCTTTCTTCAAAGTCTGTGTATTGAGGTCATGGCATTAGATAATGGTTTTGATATCAACAAACAACTACCACAATTCCCAGATGGAACCATTTCAGAACAACCTGACTCAACAGTATACGCTGATGATTGGCCTATGGAAAAGGTAGTCCAATGGTTAAAAGCCCATGGTTGGGGTGCTGTGGCTCCTCTCTTCGAATGTAAAAAAAGAAAGAAAGAAAAAAATAGAATAATCTATCCATATCATCACCTTTGAACTAAAAAATTTCTTTTTTTTTTTTTTATTTCAACTCGTGATTCAACGTATCCTACGTTTAACTTTCTCATAGTGAACGGTATCGAAGGGCAGGGTTTTCTTGATCTTACCATGACTAAGCTGGCAAAAGTTATACCTCGATCTGACCTTGCTTATGGTGATAAACGTCGACTCTTACATGGTATTCATAGTATACAAGCATCACAGGGGAAAGGACAGCAAGAACAAGGATTATCAAAAACTCAAGTAGGGGTAAAAAAAAACAAAACAAAACAAAACGAAAAAGAATAAGACAAAGAAAAAAAAAAGGATGAGCGAGATTTATTTCATACTATATCATTACTTTGTTGATTAACTGTTCTTTATCTATGTATTTGTATACTTGTAATAGAGTGAGAATAATACCTCTACGCTACCTTCACATTATTTGGACACCACTCAAGATGGTCATTCGATACTTACAGGTCGTGATGACACAATACAATATACATCACCTATTTCGACAATACAGACGCCACAGAGTACACAACCACCATCCACCTCGTCTACGTCACAAGTGCCTCAACTTTCTTACCCTACTATGATAAGTAACGGCAGTACGTCTTCAACCTCATCAACTACCTCCACTAATGTTTCACCTTTGTCAGCGGCGTCGTTGGAATCGGAATATGCCAAGATTCGACCATACATCCCTGAACGTAAATCTTCCAATCCAGTTCAAATATCTAAAATAATGAAACAATTCAATGTACCACCTACTTTGCCTTTGGCAAGGACAAGACCTAATCCGATTATTGCTAGACGTACTAACAATGGCAACCAAAGTCAACATCGACAACAGCAGCAGCAGCAGCAGCAAAATCGACATCTTGGTCCTCCCTCTACTTTTCAACAGCAACAGAAGTCTTCTTCTCCTATCAGCCCCCGTCAATTAGGAGATATGGATGGTGGTTGGAAAATTTCAAGACGACCAGGTGTTAATAAATCAAAGCAGGTAAAAAAAAAAAAAAAAAAAAAAAAAAAAAGGAGGAAATTGGAAGAGGAGGAAACAATATTTTGGAAGATGTGTATGTACCTGATTTAATATTGATTTGATCGGTAGGATTCAACGATGATTCAACAGTCTACTCTAACAACTACGACAAATCGAGAACAACGTATTCAGGTGACTTTAGATTCGGATACGTTCTTTAGTCTAACCGTCACCAATATAACCGATCCAATTGCTTTGAAAATGTCAATTGTAAAAAAATTGGGAATGACTGCTACATCTTTGGAACAATATCAATTCTACCACGAAAATGGTGATAATTCTGGTAAGAACTATTGCAAACAAAAGTATATGGATAAGTATTAATGACAATTATTTTCTATTCGTGACTAGATATTCCTTTGGATGATGATCAACTAGTTTATATCTGTGGACATTCTGACAATTCGAAACATCGTATTTTATTGAAATCAACTTCACCATTAATAAATATGGAATCAACATCACCTTCATCTGCTCAACCATCAATAGCACAACAACAACAACAACAACAACAACAACAAGAACAACAAACAGTTTCCCTTTGGGCAGTCCCTCCTCGTTCATTACAAACTGCCACTCCTCCTTCTCCTCGACAATCAGAGGAAAATCAAACTGAATCTGTTTCCGCTCCTCTTTGGGCGGTCCCACCTCAACCTATTCAACATCGAGTGGTAGATGATCAGCCAATTTCTGCTCCTCTTTGGGCTGTACCTCCTCGACCTCTTCAGCCGGTACCACAGGAACAAATGGCAGCTTCCCTTTGGGCTGTTCCTCCTTCGCAAAACACTACGAGTCTAAGTTCATCCGCCATGCTTACGGGATCATCATCGTCATCCACGCTTTGTTCCATCGATCATAATGATGTCAGTAATACCAATCCAACACCATCATCATCGGCATCTTTATGGGCTATACCACCCAAGCCATCGAATCAACATCCATCACCAATGCTATCTCCATCATCTTCTACTACTTCGACATCTACAAGAACATCGACCAGTGCTTCACTTTGGGCAATACCACCTAAAAACATCTACCAGGATCAGGAACACCAACAATCACAGCAAAGTCAGGATACCTTATCATCAGGATTATGGGCTGTACCTCCACGTTTATCTCCTTCTAATTCGTCATCAACATCTTCTTCTGTGCATGATTCCTCTAATACCAACGCAAAATCAACAATACCAACTTCATCGTCTTCTTCTATATCATCATCATTGTGGGCTATTCCGCCTCAAAGTCTTACATATCAGGAACAGCAACATGGCAATGGATCATCTATTCATGATACTTCCGGAACGTCAGACTTATTGGAAGGCATGAGGTTAGAAGATCCTCCTGTTACAATAACATCATCATCGTCCTCACCACCAGTATCCAACACTCCCGCTTTAAGACCTTCCCTTGTAACGTCAAAATCTTCAACATCTATTCCTCGTTCTCAAAAACGATTACAAATTCAAATCCCATCCAGCAATGGTAAATCAGAACTTGGATCACCAAAGACTTCTAATTCTTCTTCACCAGGCACAAATGCACCTTGTTCAAGTATTCCACTTTCTTCCTCAATATCAAGACAGCAATTAAAGCCACAAGGATTATCAACATCATCACCATCTGTCTCTAATGCATTACGTACACCTCAGTCTTCATCAGAAAATGGATCACCAATATCGTCATCTCAAGATTTGACAGATACGGAGGAAGATAATTGGGCAGAACGACCTTCTATTGAACGATTATATAGAGATATTGACAAATATTTACCTGGACATGATTTGGATAAAGAAATCATGCTGGAAGGGGAGCATGCAACTACTACAAGTTCATCTATAAATACAACTCAATCCATAACAAACACAAACAACAATACAACAGGAACAACACCACCCCCACAATCATCATTGTCATCGGCAACCCTGGTATCTGGTGCAACTCCACCATTAACTAGACGATTACAAGGACATAAAAAATCAATTCGGGTAGTTGCAAAAGAAGCTCATCGAAATTGGCGACAAGCTGTCAATGTTATTCGGGTTAATAATATCTTACGGCGACGAAGTACCAAGATGTGGGGTCATAAAGTGCAGCAAGTTAAACCTGGAATGGCCTTGGCTAATGAAAAAGAAGATAACACTACAACATTACATGACGGTAAACCAGGTAAGGAAATTGAAATAAATAATAATAATAATAATAATAAAAGGGAGAGTAGATCAAAAGTAAGTTTTTTTTTTGTTTTTCTCACAAATATGATTATCTTTTTTTTCTCTCTCTTTCTAATTAATTCATTAGCACCCACCAAATTACAATGGATGCGTGGACAATTGATTGGTAAAGGTTCATATGGTCGAGTGTATCACGCATTGAATGTAGCAGCAGGTGAATGGATAGCTGTGAAACAAGTAGATATCCCTACTACATCCTCTGATCGCCACAACCAACAATTACATGATACGGCAGATGCACTTTATCGGGAAATTCAACTATTGAAAGATTTGGAACATGATAATATTGTTCAATACTTGGGTTACGACGTGGATGAAGAAGAAGGTCATATCAATATTTTCTTAGAATATGTTCCTGGTGGAAGTATTGCAAGTTGTCTTAGTAAACAAGGTAAATTTGAGGAAAGTCTAGTAAGTTACTTTACGCGACAAATCCTACTTGGCTTGGAATATTTGCATGATCGTAACATCCTTCATCGTGATATCAAAGCTGGTAATGTCCTGTTGACACATACAGGCACGTGTAAAATCACGGACTTTGGTTTGTCAAAACTCTCTGGTCAAGATAAAGCGTATGATGCTCATGGAAATAACTCAGTTATGCGTGGTACTGTATTCTGGATGGCACCAGAAGTCGTTTCTGGTACAAATTATAATGCAAAAGTCGATATTTGGAGTTTGGGTTGTACTGTGATTGAAATGTTGACAGGAAAACATCCTTGGTTAGACATGAATATGTTGGCTGCACTTTATAGTGTAAGTATATAAATATTTATGATGATATAGTAACTCTTAATAATTATTATTATGATTATTACTTTAGCTTGGACGCTTTGAGGCTCCTCCAATACCAGAAGGAATCCATGAAAATGCAAAAAGTTTTTTGAAACAATGTTTTACAATGTAAGTGAATTTTATATATATTGAATATATTGATTCGATATGTCAAGTATCTGAATTGATTTTTTTTTTTTAGTAACCCTGAAGAACGACCTACTGCTGCTGATTTACTGGTACATCCATTTGTGGGTCAAAATCCATCTTTCAAGTTCAAGGTAAGAAAATGATCTAAGGAAAAAAAAAAGGATTAAACTTTTCATGATGACTGATCTTTTTTTTTTTTATTGTTACTTACTTAGGATTATATGAAAAACTGATATTCCATTTTATTTTTTTATTTCAATTTTGTTTATTGTAATACATCTTTTTTTTATATATAATGTTTTTTTTTTCCTTATAAGCAAAATCTTTGCGCTGTTGATTCGTTCCGATTCCTCGGGGTTACTAATGACAATCCCCTCCCCCTCTTTCCTCTTTTTCTTTCTTTCGACCTTTATGCTCTATTTGCTCTAATTAATAATAAACATCTTTTTTTTTTTTTCTCAACATGACCTCATCTCTAACCTTTTCTGCAGCGACATTAGACGATTTAGACATTTTGATTGACTTGGAAACGCGATCGTATGCACCAGATGAAGCAGCATCGCCAGAAAACTTGAAAAGAAGGATTCTAGCAGCACAACAAACAAATCATCCTGAATTACTCTTCATGGTAGCACGACGACAAGAAAATCCAGAGGAACAAAAAGATGTGACAACCTCCTTGACAATAGTAGGGTTTATCTGTTGTACGGTAGCAACATCAGACCTTGTGACAGAAGAATCCATGAGCGATAACCAACCGGAAGGTCAAACTGTGTGCTTGCATAGCGTCTGTGTCTCACCTGATACCCGACATCAAGGAATTGCGACTGCTCTATTGACTCGTTGGGTTGGGTTACATCGCCAAATCCGCGCCTACAAAAGGTTGGCATTGCTCAGTCGCCCGCATTTGGTCGCATTATACAGCTCTGTTGGATTCAAGGAAATCGGTATTTCCAAAGTCGTCCATGGACCAGAGCCATGGGTAGACTGTGTCTTAGATCTTTGATTATCTCTTTCAATTATACCTAATAGACAGTAGACATGCACAGATAAGGATAGATATTGTAAGTATAATATTTCACCATCAACGTTTTGTAAATGACAAGATTTTGAATTATTGCATTTTATATCTATCCTAGTGACAATATGTGGTATTTTTGTATTTTCTTTTTTTTTTTTTTTATATAAAATAAAAGACGACAGTAAATAAGTGAGATTCTTTTTAGTGTTTTATTTAGAAGAAAATAATTTTATGTAACGGCAGTGTTGTCAGTGAAAAGAGTGAACTGTTGATTTAATAAAAATTTTCGAAAACGTTTCAAGGCAAAGACGACAGCTAAGAGTTCCTTTTCAGCTGTTGGATAATGGTGATGTTTTGTAAAATAGAAACTATAATTTCGAACAGAGCAAATCAGAAAAGTTCAAATAGACCTAACGGCCCGCGTATTCCGTACCTGTAATATAAGCATATATAAAAAGAATGCATTCATACATATAATACATCGTAACTTTCATGTTTTGGATTTTTGATAAGTACGCGCCTTGTGAGTGTTTGCCACCAAATTTGTTCTTGATGATCAATTTTGCTTGTTCCCAAGTAAGATTTTTATTTTTTAACTCATTGTTATACCAAGTGAGACGATCGTGGTTATTAACAATTGAGCTGATGAAACATTATTTCCAATGCTTATCCTGATTAATGCTGTGTTGATGCAGTATAGCTTCAAAGCAATCCAAGAAATGATCCACCGTGGAGTAGGCTTCTCTTTTCTCCTTGAGATGGACATCATACTTAAATTGGAGTACAGGTAAACCAGAAGGTATTTGTAATCTATCATCATCAAGATGATTTGTTTGTTTACTTAGTTATTCATGGTTACGCATGGATTTTATATGATGATCGATTTGAATTCTAACAGCATTTAGTTGCCTAGATGTTGCTAATGATTCATCATCAGCGATGCCTTCAATGATCAGATCATTGCTTTTTTTTATCAAGTCCTTTTCTACCATTCGTAGACGGTTGATGGATTGACTAAGAAAATCACACATATCCTGGGTAGGATCAGAAGTAGTGATGTTTGTTCCAAGGGACGAACGATCTCCATTGTTGAGAAATCATTGTTGTTGTTGTTGTTGTTGTTGTTGTTGTTGTTGTTATTATTATTATTATTATTGTTGCTGTTGTTGTTGTTGTTGTTGTTGTTGTTGTTCATATTGATATTGTTAAGAAATTCATGTGCTCCTTGTTTAGCGATAAATCCCGTTTTGTCGATTGATTGGTCATCCATGGGTACTTGTCAAAAACCTGAAGCTGCATCTTTCGACGTCAACATATTCAATTTACGGTAGCCGATTGCCATTCCGTATCGATATGGCGCAGATAGAAGAATCTTGTAGCTTGTAAAGAGGGGGTGGCGATATTTTGGAGGTACCTCCAATTTTGTGACGAAGTTTAGAGGTACCAAATTTCGGAGGTACTGCTTTTGCCAAAGCGCCAAGCTTATCCAAACAGTAATGCCATATTTTAGCCAATAATATTCAAGTAAGAATTATCCAATCATTTTTCAAGGCGATTCAATGATATTTCCTTCCTACGCAGTCTTTCCATTCCTTTTATCCTTTTCTTTTTTTTTTTTCTCAATTACCAACCAACGCACACCTAGGACACAAAAGTAAAAGAGCAACATATCATGGACAATAATCCTTTTCGTTCCTCCAACACCTCCAATATTTTTCAAGTGCAGCAGAATCAACAGCAACAGCAGCAACAATCACAACAACCACAACAACAACAACAACAACAACAGCCATTTTATCATGCTACAACCACCCATCAGACTGGATACCCTTCTTTTTCTAATAATTCAGTGACTCATTTCAACCAAACTTCGGGAACTATGACAGGTCACCAACCTTGGTCTACTGCTTCCATTTCTCACTTTGATCCATTACAAAGTAATTCTACTTCTCTTTATCAGCAATCACACCCACAACATTCCTCCTATTATTCACCTGGACAAAATCCCCCACCACAATTCTTACCTTCGCAACAACAACAGCAACAAGGGTTATTAAATATGCAACCTACGCAAAACTTAGAAACTATATCAGCACACACTGGGTATAATACTTATGCAAACAGCAATCTTCAAGGAAACTTCTATATTCCACCTACCTTCGGAACTGACCTTACGCAGCAACAATTTCAGCAACCCCAACAAACTCAGCAAACTTACCAAAATTACCAGCAACCACAGCCACTACAGCAACAACAACATCAGCCTATCTATCGTCATGCTCCAGTGGATGCCGCTTCTTTATTGAAAAGTCGCGAAGTTCGCCGAGTAGAATGTCCTGTATGTCATAAAACTATTGAAGGCGACGATCCTGCTATCAATTACCATGTCAATGAACATTACTCGTAGCATATAGATAATAAAGAAAAAAAAAAATACAAGGTTTTCTAAATTTCTGATTTAAAAATAATTGAGTCCATCAACAAGGTGTCTATTCAAGCCAAAAGAGCTGCACTGTACAAAACTACTTGTTTGTTTCACTTGCAGTACCTACAAAGTCAATTCATCACATACACTTGAATCCTTCACATAATCCTTTTCCTTTTTTTCATTTATTCGTCCAATCGACTCCAATCGACGACACAAAGATGCCTTTGAAATCCTAAATCCACAATGAAAACGTTTCCTCATGGTGTTCATTCGGTCCGAATCTACAACCCTTCATTTGCTATACTAACACTATCCTAGGATCTCAAGAAGCCAGAAGAATAACGACATGGAAAAAAGAGAGGAAAAAAAAATGAATGTGCCAAAAAAAAAAAGAATCATTTAAACCAAATTTTTAATAATTGATTATCTTTTATTCATGAAAAAAAAGAATCATTTAAACCAAATTTTTAATAATTGATTAACTTTTATTCATGCTGCCATAAAAGAAAAAATAGGGACCAGGGCAGCGAATGTTAATGCTGCCAAACATTTAACATCTCCATCCTTGTTCACAACCTTGCGTATCATAAGAAGGGCAGTAGCTTGCACCGCATTTCACGTCATGAGGGTTACCACGGAGTGTGCATTCTTGTCCATTTTCATTACCACTGGTACATTTTCCACAGCAATCGGCACTAAAGTCGCCGCAACAAAAACCAGCATTAACAACGTTCATGAGGCAGACCATCATGGCAATAGCTAAAAGGAACTTGAATAACATGTTTATAATAAATGTATTTTTTTTTGACGTATGAAAAAGAAGATCGTTCAAAAACAAGGACCCCTTTTTATATTGAAAAAAAGGACCCAACTTTTTATGCAATGTGTCACGTATTTGAATGATTAAAGCAGCAAAATTGGTTCTTTTACATATTCAATTGAAGTAGATTTTTGTTGCTATTTTTACTTTTTCAAAATTACCATTATTATAACATGTGTTCAATGAATACGAATTTTCAACGCCCCAATGCACGGATGAATTTCTCCCGCCCTAGATTAGTGTCACCCTCTTTAGCTATGAGTATTGAAACGCCAACCAAAGATACACTTATTATATAGATTTATAGGAAAAGCAAATGACCGACGCATTACTTTTTCAATGCTATAGAGAACGGGTGGATTGTGGGGCGGGAGGAATTTTGTATCTAGTATAGGCTAAAGATAAGCTTTGTAGCGTATGTATAAATGCGAGGATCTAGATGGCTCAACATTTAAGCAGTAATGATGTGAACGGTACACACACTAATCACCTTTTTTGTCTAAGCCAAACATGTGTGACTATATACAAAAAAAAAAAGAGTCCATGAGCATCATGCTAATGCCGCAAGCTCTCAATATCTTCGACGTGTGAATGCTGTTGTACAACACATGTACAAGTCGTTAAATATATTGATCAGAACCGAAATGACTAAATATTTCATCATCAGTAATGTACCGGGAAAAAAGATGTGCCATCATCTTGTATAATCATATACTGTCCTAACAGAAACCATCATTACTTTATCTAACCACAATTCTGGTCTACACTGCATTATACTATACAAATACCAATCCACATACATACAACCTTTGTTATGGCTCTATTCTGTTGTTCATTATTCTTTAATAAAGTCATTGTATTTTGGCGCTATTGGGCTCCTTTTTTTTCCAGTTTTACACTCAGAAGGTTCAATAGCTTACCTATCTTAGGGTTGTGTGTAGCTTTGGTGGTTTGTATGCATATATGATAACATATAAAACAACTGTAAAGATAAGTGAAGAAAACATGAAATACAGTGAGATTCTTTGTTATCCTTTGTTCGAGAATACAATACGTACATTGCTATAAATTCAGATAACATATGGTAGTGACTACTTGCTTTTTGCAACGATATAAAGTTACCACTGGTGTTGGTTATGTATCATGACGTTATTGAATACAGTATTATTCTTAATCATTATATTAATAAAACATATTTTATTAGTACTTTTAATAGCAATGATAAACCCATTTAGAATCACTGTAATGAATATAAAACAATATACAGTACATACAGCGCATTAAGATCGAAACTAGTCCATCAGTACATGAATCTAATTTGACCCGAGAGTGTGGTCCTAATATGGTTGTTTCACAATGGATAAATCACACAATATGGCACCATGCTTCGTACAGAACAATGCGTGATTTTGTTACCCTGGTAGCCTCCCTACACATTGGTCCCCCCCCCCAAAAAAAAAAGGAAAAGACCTGATCAAACGCCTATGGTCAGCCACTATGCCACCTCATGCAAGGATGATGTGGTACAGGGTTCCCATTGATATGGTCCATATGGACAATGCCATCATCATAAGTAGGGATGGCAGATTTCTTGCCAGTTGCCAGTTGTTGCCAATTGGCATTGGCATTGGCATGCCTATTGCCGAAATAGAGGATTGGCAAATTGCCAACTGCCGGTCAATATAGTTGGCAAATTGCCTATGCCAATTGGTAACTTACCAGTGCTACCAATCACACTATTTTTGCCAAATGTATCATCCTTGCTTATTGTGCCAATTGCATCGTTTTTGCCGATTGTGCCAATCGTGCCAGATTTTGCCAACCAAAAACAATATTAAAAAATCATGAAAGCAGTTTGTAATAAGTACATTAGGTTTATTCGATATACATGTAAAATAATAAAGTATAATATACTATAACAAGATGATGTTTCTAATAAACTACAGATTTACAATACTGGATAAATAAATAAATAATAAAAAACATCTAATAATAATAAAAAACAAAGTTAAAAAAAAAGATAGTTGTCACTGAATGTTATCCCCATAAGCTTCACTGTCAATGGCAATTCCATCAATGGCCTCCAATTCGTTTCCTAAGCCTGAATAAATAAATAAATAAATCAGTAGATAATAATAAAAAAAAAGTTAAAAAAAAAGAAGCGGTAGTTGTCACTGCATATCATCCCCATAAACTTCACTGTCATCGGCAATTCCATCAATAGCCTCCAATTCATTTCCTAAGCCAAACCATTGTTTCAAAAGAAACATCTTTCTAAATCGCTGATCACCAATATTTTGTCGATTGAAAGGAACCATTAAACGTGCTTGCGAAAAAATTCGCTCAGCAGGAGCACTAGTACTATAGACAGAATAAAACCAGTTAGTATTATCGTCTACAGCAACTCTACTATTTTTTTTTAAAAAAAAAAAGTGAAAAAAAAAAGAAAAAGAAAAAGAAAAAAAAAGAAAAAAAAAGAAAAAAAAAGAAAAAAAAAAAGAAAAAAAAAGAAAAAAAAAGAAAAAAAAAAGAAAAAGAGAAAAAGAAAAAAAAGAAAAAGAAAAAAAAAGAAAAAGAAAAAAAAAAGAAAAAAAAAAAGAAAAAAAAAGAAAAAAAAACTTACATGGTACAGATAAAACATCTCTTGCTATCATTGAAAGTATAGGATACGCCCCTTTTTGACTTTTCCACCAGCTAATAAGATTATCGATCCTGCTTGTATGTCGCACCGAAAGATATTGTTCAATTTCGTTTTCCTGACGTGCGGCTGCTCGTTTGCTTTTTTGTAAGAAGTCGTCCAAAAATATGCCTGTTCTTCTTTTGCGTGCCCGGAAAGATGATGGTGATGCTACTGGTGCTGTTGCTGTTGATGATGATGATCCTGCGGCTATCGATGCTGATGCTGATGATGGTGCTACTGTTATTGATGATATTTGTTCACGTTGCTTGTATTTTGCGTATGTACTTTCTAGTAATTGTCGTGAAGCGTTGATATAGTCCTCGGGCCAGTCTTCATCTTTGTGATAATGTAGCTTGAATCGTGGATCCAGAATAAGAGCAAGATTACAAAAGGTCCATCGTCGGTCTTGGTGTAGTATTGCATCAATTTCGTACAGCCTTGGGAGAGAGCAGATTTGATGGTATTGTTGCCTTCGCTGTTGGCGTCATTGCAGTCTTCGAATAAGTCAATGAATCGGTTGAAGTAGGGGATAATATAATTCGGAGTTGGGTATCCTTCTGCGCATAACATTTCCGACGCGATATCAAACAGCTAAAAAAAAAAAAAAAAAAAAAAAAAAAAAAAAAAAAAAAAAAAAAAAAAAAAAAAAAGCTGTTAGTATACGAAATAGACGAAATCATTACAAAACGAAGGCAATAATGCCGGCAATGAACTACATTATATTACATATAGTACCTCCAAGATGCCACAGATTTCTTCGATCAATGCCCAGTCATTGTTGGTAAAATGAAAACGGAATGTATCCAAGTCATACACTCGTCGTAGCTCCAGTGATCGTTTCAACATGTGATAGGTAGAATTCCAGCGCGTAGGGACGTCCACAATTGGTTTCTTGAATGTAGTATCGTTGGATTGGCACATCAGTTTGAGATAATCCATTGCTGTTGCTGAACGTCTAAAATTGACTGCGATTTTTCGAACCTACGTGTAAGGATAACCAGAAGGATACAGTATTAGTTGCAGTAAATCTAATTATGATATTACAATAATTCTCATATGTGGGCATACCTTTGAAACCAGTTTGCTTGAGTTTCCAATATACGGATTTCTTGTTCCATTCTCGTTATCATCACCATCCTCGTTACTACAGTTGTCGCTGTCGTTGTCATCAAAATAAGAGTCTCTGCTGTCAGAGGCCAGTCCTTCCAAACCGTTCATGATCTTCTGCACTACCAAATTCAGGGTATGAGCGAAGCACCGCACATGATGTTCCTGAGCCTTGAAAGTTCCATTCATAGTGATTGCAATCGACTCCAGTTCGTCCATCATGTTAATCATATTCTTCGTATTGTCCGTCACTATTGCATTTATCTTGGGAAGAAAATTAATCGTAAATACAGTAACAGTAATAATGTATACTTCCATCGAGTTCTTTTTTTTTTTTTTTTTTACTATACCATGTTGAAATCGATTCCATATGACTGCATTGTATTGTTCAATACGGAAGCCAAGTATTTCCCAGTGTGTTGTCCAGTCAAAGGAACAAAATCCAATAAAATGTGATGAAGAATATAATCATTGTCGATGAAACGTATGGTAACAGCAAGAAAAGAGGTATTGTCCATAGATGTCCATACATCAGTGGTTAAAGAGAATCCAGATGTGTTGTTCTAATTCACAACAATAAAGGTAAGCGAGGTTAGAAAAGATACAATAAGGTGTACAACATATGATACCTTTATATAAGACTTGATTTTTTCTAATTCGCTTTCGTATATACTGTATCTTCAACCATGTTTGCAATTTGTCGTCGGTGAGGTACTTGAAGATCAGGTTTGAGGTAGGTCAACATATTCACAAAGTCCCCTTGTTCAACTTCGCTAAAAGGCTGATTGCTGCCGATAATCCATTTCACTAGTAAGTTGTTGAATTCTTTGCTGCTGAACTTCCTGTAAACACAAAAAAAGTTAGAATATACGTGCAATAGAACTAGAATATAAAACTTTCTTCCCATTTGAGCTTACTTTTTTCATAAACGATATGACGGTCTGCTGATCCTTTTTTTCGAACTTTTCTTTCCAGACATCAGGATGGGTAGATTGCAGATGATTGAGTAGTAGATACGTACTTCCCTTCGAGCAATTGAAATAGCCATTGATCTTTTCTTTTGGTTGCATTGGCGGTGCTTGTGGAGGTAATGGACAGATATTGCACATAGCAGTTTTCAGCGTGTCGTTCCAATTGACCTTCGTGAAATACTTCCAAACGGTACTTCTTTCATGACCTGTACGCAAACCGGTCAACGTTGCTGTTGTTGCAGTTGTTGTTGTTGCCGATGTTTGACTTGAAGCGATTTCTAGGGAGTCCAAATGTAATGAGCTCCTTGTGGTGGCAGCATCGTTAAGTTGACTTTGGGTTTCGTCTGAATATGACCTGTTCCACAATAATGATTGAGAGCCAGTTAGAGTATACACTATAGTTTTTCTTTTAATTAGATCGTCCCACTGTATAATACTTACATTGCGAGCTCGACAATTGAATACAAGTGGTAAGGAAATAGCAAAGAAAAGGAGACAAAATAAAAAAAAAAAAAGATAAAAAAAGAGAGAGAGAGAAAAAAAAAATATCTGTTAAAAAAAGACAGGGGTGATAGCGGAGATTGTCCATGCTCCCCCTTCTTTGGCAGTAATATTTGATTAATTGCAATATGATCATATCATATTGCGTATTTTTACACCTTTGATGCAATTTGCTCTCGTTCTTTTTTTTCTTAGGTACGGTGAATTTAATTCTTCCTCTTCTTTTATCTCGTTTTTGAGGCAGTAATGTCAGCGTGGCTTAAACTGGCATAACTAGCATAATCAATTCAATTGGCAAAATCAATTCAATTGGCACAATCAATTCAATTGGCACAATCAATTCAATTGGCAAAATCAATTCAATCGGCTAAATCAATTCAATTGGCTAAATCAATTCAATTGGCTAAATCAATTCAACTGGCAAATTGCCACTCAGCATCGGCAATTTGGAAAAATGTCAATGTCAAACCCTGATCGAAATGGCAGTGCCAACCAGTCAGGCTAACTGGCACTGACCGGCAATCGGAAGAGCCGCCGATGCCATCCCTATTTATGAAAATAGTGGATTTATTGGAAAAAAGTGAAATGTGAATAAAGAAAAACGAAGCAAAATAAAAAAAGAGGGAAACGCGAAAAAAAAAAGAAAATTTGCCAATGCTACTGCGGATTATCGTGTAACAATTTACTAAAATGGATGGATTAAGGTACTGGTTTTTTCCGTTCGCTTGGCGGGTGGCAGGATTTTTTTAACGTGCAAATAAAAAAAGTTGACGTGCAAATGAATTGTGGCACACGTGAATCATTTTTCTACCTCACGCCAAACGGTTTTTTAGTACACGCCAAATGGTTTTCTGGCACACGCCAACCGTTTTCATGGTGCACGCAGATGATTTCTAGTACACGCATGTGTGTAACTGTTTTGCGACAAATGTAAATGGATTTATGAGACAACTTTGATTTTTGGATGATTTTTGGATGCCAGCAAAAAAAAAAAAAAGAGAAAAAGAAAAGGCATTGTTGTGTCAAAAACGACAAATTGAGCGACAACTTTGATTTCTGGATGATTTCTGGATGATTTTTGGATGCCAGCAAAAAAAAAAAAAGAAAAGGCATTGTTGTGTCAAAAACGACAAATTGAGCGACAACTTTGATTTCTGGATGATTTCTGGATGATTTTTGGATGATCTTTTTGCTGGTCCAGAATCATCCAAAAATCATCCAAAAATTGTCCAAAGATCAAAATTGTCACACCAATCTGTCACTTTGACACAGCGACATTTTTTTTTTTTAGTGGCATCCAAAAATCATCCAAAAATCATCCAAAAATCATCCAGAAATCATCCAGAAATCAAAGTTGTCGCTCAATTTGTCGTTTTTGACACAACGATGCCTTTTCTTTCTTTTTTTTGCTGGCATCCAAAAATCATCCAGAAATCATCCAGAAATCAATATGTTGGCGAAACGAAGACTGAAGATGTGGTAGATGCTCTCAGAGCCACGCTTTATTTTCCAATTTTAAATTTTTTTTTTTTTTTTCTTCCCTATATCTTTCAATGCTAGCTAAGTTATACAATTCAATTTTTTTTTTTTTTTTTTTTTTTTTTTTGGGAAGGGTACTAATGAAGAAACTAAAATTAACTAAATAATACTAAACTAATGGAGTAAACGACGGTACCAGGGGCGGGCATCTACCACATCTTCAGTCTTCGTTTCGCCAACATATTGATTGTTAGTCGTGCCTATAACAACCTCAGTTGGCTCCACTCCGACTTCCAATGTGGTAGAGTTCTCCGTAGATAAAATTGAATTTGTTATTCTTGTACTTGATGATGCTTGTTTCCTAGGTTTATAGTAGAATTTTTCAAAGGTATTGGTATTGAGACTCCAATTTGCATGTTCCTTGATAGCTTGAATTGAATGTCCTTTTTCAACCGCTTTGGTACTCGCTGCTGATCTGATTGAGTGTGTTTTATACGCTATGGTATCCACCCCTGCCCTAGACATGACATCCTTTAACCAATTTGCTGCAGTTGATGGACGAATCGACGTGATCTTCTCCGGTTTCTGTATATAGGCCAAAAACAAGGTGTGATCTTCAGCTAGTGTTGTACGTAAATGTTGTGTCTTGGAGACGAAAGTAAATAATGTATGTACTGGGCATAGTTGTTGATCTTGTATTGTACCAAGTTGGGAGGTCTTTATTTGTGTTTCCTTGGGTTCCCTAAAATGAATAGTAGCACTACTGATTTTTCCTTGATTGAAGTGAAATTGAACATCTCTAGATTGTAGTCTTCCTATATCCGATCTCGGTCTTGCCATCGTTGATAAGCAAAGTAGAGCAAGTGTCTTGAGTTGAAGGTAACAGAGTTGTAACTCTTCCGATGACGGCCATGTAGATTTAATATATGTTGTTAACTTGTCTGTATCCCAGGTTGATAATTGTTGAGTGGTGGGAATCTTTACTTCTGATTTCCGTTTTGCTGCGAAAAAATCTTGAATAAGAGGTTGTGATGCAATTGGTATTTCTTCTGGATGTAATATACGGAATACTGAAGCGATGGAAGAACGTAGTGTATTTAGGTGAGTACAACTATAATGACTGTTGGTGGATAAAAACTGAAATACGTGGGTTACATCATACTGTTGTGGATCTTTCTGAGGGACTTGTTTTAAACACCATTGTTGCCAAAGTTTCCAACCGTTGTCATACGCATCTTGAGTGCCTTTCCTTGTAGATGTTGATAAATAATTGATTTCCCCTTCAGACATCCTACCTTGTTTTTGTCTTCCTTTGTTGATAATATCCAAGCGGCTAGGGAGAATCTGTTGTTGATTGGCTTGATGATTGGGTGGTCCAGATGTCTCATTCGTAAGATCATTGGGAACCAAAATTGACTCGGCCAATAAGGGGTTACTAATACTACTTGTTTCAGATGCTGTGTCTTGATCATCTGTATGGTTCGAGGAATCAATTTCCAAGGTGGATTCAGATACATTCCCTTCTTCAGCCAACGTTGTTGAAATGCATCCTGTGCTTGTGCTTGTGGGTCTGGTCTCAGGCTCCAATATGTTGCTAACTGGTTGTTGTGAGATGCTGCAAACGCGTCTATCTTCAAAGGTCCCCATCTTCTTTGAATTTCCTGGAACATCCGTGGTGGTATCTGTTGTTCGTACAATGGTTGTTTTGTTCGTGATAATTGGTCGGCAGTTGTGTTGATTATTCCTGGTACATGTTGATATGTCACTTGAAGGTTGTGATTGTTGCAAATGTCCTGTATTTGTACTGCTAGATCCTGAAGTAGAAACGATGCTGTTCCCCCAAATTTTGTTGTGTATTTTAACGCTGTCATGTTGTCGGTGCATATCCTGATCGTACACCCTTTGAATCTTGTTGCATGGAGTTTCAGAGCAAAGTAAATCGCCTTCAATTCTCTTACGTTTATTGATGTTGAACGTTCCTCCTTTGTCCAAAACCCGTATGTCTTGATGAATGGAGAGCTGATCCCCCAACCTGTGCCTGAACTGTCGGTATGTATCGTGATTGTCGGTGGTACTACTGGTAATGTGTGTATCGGAAGACCATTCTTTGTCGTTGCAAATTTCTTCCACCATTGGAGTTCTTCTTGGCTCTTTTGAGAGAGATGGCATTTCTTCTCCCAGTTTTGGTGATTTTGGAGTAGTGAGCGTGCTAGATCCCTTTGTATATGTCGTATGTGTAGAAGTGCTTCTCCTATCGCTGGTAACATGGATGTCACTTTCCCCAGAAGACTTGCTACCCATCTGCATGATCTTGGTATTGGTGATGAGCCTTGTTTGATCCTTTTCAGTAGATTCCGTATCTTTTGTGATGGTACTGTGATCATCATCTTCTTGGTGTTGAATTGAAAACCGAGAAATTCCTGTGTTTGGGAAGGAGTGAGTATGCTTTTTTCTTGGTTGATAATGAAACCCAATGACGTTAGATGTTTTATTACCCTTGTTGATGTCTTCACTAAATCTTCCTTTGATCTTGATAAGAGACAGATATCGTCGAGGTAGTATACGAGCCTTACACCTTCTCTTCTTAATGGTTCGACAGCGTAACGAATCAGTTTTGAAAACACCCTGGGAGCTACATTGAGACCGAATGCCAGAGACTTGTATTGGTAGACCTTGCCTTCGTTTTTGAAAGTGAGGAATTTTCGATATTGAGGATTGATGGGTACCACTGTATAAGCATCCTTTAGATCTATCTTGCATAAATAGTCGCCTTTTTCGATTAGATCCCTTAACGCTGGTATGCCTTCCATCTTGAAGTGATCGCATTGGATGTACTGATTCAATCGTTGACAATCTAATATCGGGCGTCTTTTGTTTGGTTCCTGGATTGTGAAGAATCTTGAGAGGTAATCTTCTGATCCTGATGGCATGGGTTCGATGATGCCGGCCGTAAGAAACTTTTGTACTGCATCGTTGATTGCTGATTGATCTTCTGGTGTTGTTTTTGTTGGTGTGAGTCTCCAAGGTATTGGTTGGTTCGCAAATTGTAGTTTGTATCCTTCTTGTACTACCGATATGGGCCATTTGTGATTTGTAATTTTTCCCCAATTTTTTTGGAAACTTGTTAAACGACCTCCGGGAAGAATGCCGTCTTTTGGAATGGAATAGTGCTGTTGCTGTTGTTGTTGCTGTTGTTGTTGCTGTTGTTGTTGCTGTTGTTGTTGTTGTTGTTGGAGTGAACATAGAGGAAGTGTTGGTGTTGTAAGTTGAGTGTGTGAGAGATGTTGTAGTGAGGTCGATTGTTGGGTTATGTTGAATCGGTTGTTGTTGGTGCTGTTGTTGTTGTTGAGGTGTTGTTTCCTTGTTGGGAGAAAGACGCACCCCGTCCTCTTCCTCGTCCATGAAAATATTGTCCTCTTCCATTCCCACGCCAATTAATTGTACCTCGTGATCCTCGTCCACGGAAATCACTGTTGTATCCCCCTCTGAATCCTTTGTTGTTGCTTGAGGTGCTTTGTAAAATTCTTTGTTCAAATCGAGCTTTGTGAATTTGTTCAACAAAAGATGTGTCGAATGATGCCTTTGTTTTCCCTTCATCAGCTGATATGGACTCCAGATGTTTGAGACTTGCTGGCAGTTTGAGTGCTTTGAGTGCGATTTCTCGGGCTTCTTGTTCCTGGAATTTTGCTGATCCAAATCCAAAGACTGCGAGTCGTTCTGCTTGTTGAATAGTGGTGAGGAAGGTATCTCGGTCACTTTGAGTATTGAAGGTTGTTCGATTGTTGCTATTGAGGTATTGTAAGTTTTCATATAATTCGGTACATGCTCTTGCTTGTATTCTTGTCGTTTCCGTAAGTCGATGGATGGTTGTAACAAGCTGATAAGCGTCCACTTTCCATTGTTTGAGGTCAGTGACGAATTCTTTGTTGATTTGTTCTGGTTTATTCCATTCTTCGTTGTTGTATTTGTGGGTTGTTCTCCTGAATGTTTTGAAGTTTTCTCGATGTTGGGCCATTGAAGTTTCGTCCAAGGCTTGGGTGATTGTTGGAGGTAATTCAGAACCGTTGTATCGTTCTTCCTGTTCCTGTAGTCTCGTACGTTCGAGCTGACGTACAATTTCTTCCACTTCTTCTCTGGTGAAAACTTGTTGTGGTTGTTCATTGTTGTTGATATGTTCCATAGTATTTCCACGGTGCGCGGCTTTGAAAGATATAGGGAAGAAAAAAAAAAAAAAAAAAATTTAAAATTGGAAAATAAAGCGTGGCTCTGAGAGCATCTACCACATTGGAAGTCGGAGTGGAGCCAACTGAGGTTGTTATAGGCACGACTAACAACGACAAATTGAGCGACAACTTTGATAAATTGAGCGACAACTTTGATTGTATTGAGCGACAACTTTGATAAATTGAGCGACAACTTTGATTGTTAGTCGTGCCTATAACAACCTCAGTTGGCTCCACTCCGACTTCCAATGTGGTAGATGCTCTCAGAGCCACGCTTTATTTTCCAATTTTAAATTTTTTTTTTTTTTTTTCTTCCCTATATCTTTCAAAGCCGCGCACCGTGGAAATACTATGGAACATATCAACAACAATGAACAACCACAACAAGTTTTCACCAGAGAAGAAGTGGAAGAAATTGTACGTCAGCTCGAACGTACGAGACTACAGGAACAGGAAGAACGATACAACGGTTCTGAATTACCTCCAACAATCACCCAAGCCTTGGACGAAACTTCAATGGCCCAACATCGAGAAAACTTCAAAACATTCAGGAGAACAACCCACAAATACAACAACGAAGAATGGAATAAACCAGAACAAATCAACAAAGAATTCGTCACTGACCTCAAACAATGGAAAGTGGACGCTTATCAGCTTGTTACAACCATCCATCGACTTACGGAAACGACAAGAATACAAGCAAGAGCATGTACCGAATTATATGAAAACTTACAATACCTCAATAGCAACAATCGAACAACCTTCAATACTCAAAGTGACCGAGATACCTTCCTCACCACTATTCAACAAGCAGAACGACTCGCAGTCTTTGGATTTGGATCAGCAAAATTCCAGGAACAAGAAGCCCGAGAAATCGCACTCAAAGCACTCAAACTGCCAGCAAGTCTCAAACATCTGGAGTCCATATCAGCTGATGAAGGGAAAACAAAGGCATCATTCGACACATCTTTTGTTGAACAAATTCACAAAGCTCGATTTGAACAAAGAATTTTACAAAGCACCTCAAGCAACAACAAAGGATTCAGAGGGGGATACAACAGTGATTTCCGTGGACGAGGATCACGAGGTACAATTAATTGGCGTGGGAATGGAAGAGGACAATATTTTCATGGACGAGGAAGAGGACGGGGTGCGTCTTTCTCCCAACAAGGAAACAACACCTCAACAACAACAACAGCACCAACAACAACCGATTCAACATAACCCAACAATCGACCTCACTACAACATCTCTCACACACTCAACTTACAACACCAACACTTCCTCTATGTTCACTCCAACAACAACAACAACAACAGCAACAACAACAGCAACAACAACAGCAACAACAACAGCAACAGCACTATTCCATTCCAAAAGACGGCATTCTTCCCGGAGGTCGTTTAACAAGTTTCCAAAAAATTGGGGAAAAATTACAAATCACAAATGGCCCATATCGGTAGTACAAGAAGGATACAAACTACAATTTGCGAACCAACCAATACCTTGGAGACTCACACCAACAAAAACAACACCAGAAGATCAATCAGCAATCAACGATGCAGTACAAAAGTTTCTTACGGCCGGCATCATCGAACCCATGCCATCAGGATCAGAAGATTACCTCTCAAGATTCTTCACAATCCAGGAACCAAACAAAAGACGCCCGATATTAGATTGTCAACGATTGAATCAGTACATCCAATGCGATCACTTCAAGATGGAAGGCATACCAGCGTTAAGGGATCTAATCGAAAAAGGCGACTATTTATGCAAGATAGATCTAAAGGATGCTTATACAGTGGTACCCATCAATCCTCAATATCGAAAATTCCTCACTTTCAAAAACGAAGGCAAGGTCTACCAATACAAGTCTCTGGCATTCGGTCTCAATGTAGCTCCCAGGGTGTTTTCAAAACTGATTCGTTACGCTGTCGAACCATTAAGAAGAGAAGGTGTAAGGCTCGTATACTACCTCGACGATATCTGTCTCTTATCAAGATCAAAGGAAGATTTAGTGAAGACATCAACAAGGGTAATAAAACATCTAACGTCATTGGGTTTCATTATCAACCAAGAAAAAAGCATACTCACTCCTTCCCAAACACAGGAATTTCTCGGTTTTCAATTCAACACCAAGAAGATGATGATCACAGTACCATCACAAAAGATACGGAATCTACTGAAAAGGATCAAACAAGGCTCATCACCAATACCAAGATCATGCAGATGGGTAGCAAGTCTTCTGGGGAAAGTGACATCCATGTTACCAGCGATAGGAGAAGCACTTCTACACATACGACATATACAAAGGGATCTAGCACGCTCACTACTCCAAAATCACCAAAACTGGGAGAAGAAATGCCATCTCTCTCAAAAGAGCCAAGAAGAACTCCAATGGTGGAAGAAATTTGCAACGACAAAGAATGGTCTTCCGATACACACATTACCAGTAGTACCACCGACAATCACGATACATACCGACAGTTCAGGCACAGGTTGGGGGATCAGCTCTCCATTCATCAAGACATACGGGTTTTGGACAAAGGAGGAACGTTCAACATCAATAAACGTAAGAGAATTGAAGGCGATTTACTTTGCTCTGAAACTCCATGCAACAAGATTCAAAGGGTGTACGATCAGGATATGCACCGACAACATGACAGCGTTAAAATACACAACAAAATTTGGGGGAACAGCATCGTTTCTACTTCAGGATCTAGCAGTACAAATACAGGACATTTGCAACAATCACAACCTTCAAGTGACATATCAACATGTACCAGGAATAATCAACACAACTGCCGACCAATTATCACGAACAAAACAACCATTGTACGAACAACAGATACCACCACGGATGTTCCAGGAAATTCAAAGAAGATGGGGACCTTTGAAGATAGACGCGTTTGCAGCATCTCACAACAACCAGTTAGCAACATATTGGAGCCTGAGACCAGACCCACAAGCACAAGCACAGGATGCATTTCAACAACGTTGGCTGAAGAAGGGAATGTATCTGAATCCACCTTGGAAATTGATTCCTCGAACCATACAGATGATCAAGACACAGCATCTGAAACAAGTAGTATTAGTAACCCCTTATTGGCCGAGTCAATTTTGGTTCCCAATGATCTTACGAATGAGACATCTGGACCACCCAATCATCAAGCCAATCAACAACAGATTCTCCCTAGCCGCTTGGATATTATCAACAAAGGAAGACAAAAACAAGGTAGGATGTCTGAAGGGGATGTGGTATTTGTATGAGTCTTAATATGTAACGAGACAAAACGTAAGAATTTTATTAATAAAACTTAGTTAAAGAGAAAAAGGAACAAGTCCTATAAAAAACTCTTTTTATAAATAAACTATCAGATTACTCTGTAATCTGATCTCCACTATCGGATTATCAATATTCTAAACTCTAATTTGAATCTTTAAGTGTTGAATTACCACACTACCCCCTTCCAGTGTAGATCATTACTTCTACATTGTTTATATTTGTTTATGGGAACATATTGTAGTGGCTTATTTATTTTTTCTTTTCTTGTTGGTACCAATTGTTTGTCCACTTTTTCTTTTTCTTTGTTTCGCACTTTGTACTAGTTCATTTTGTGGTGATTCATTAATCTTATTCCAATATGTTTCTATAGGTTTTTGACTATAAAAATTATCAGCGGGTTCCCAAGTGTTATACGACGAGTCATAGTCTAACCATTTGACTTTATATATATACTTGTTTGTTTTAGGATCCTTTTTATGAGCTACAATTGCTTCAACGTCGTATGTAACTTCTTCGTTACCTTCATCTTCAATTACTGGCTTCAACTGTGATACTGTGTAGCTTTTAGGTAAGAGATCTCCAATAGTGTCTTTTAAGACGTATGTACCACTTTGTGTTTTTCTAACAACTTTGTATGGTCCTTCATACTGAGGGTCCATTTTAGATCTATATTTTTCGTGCACTTTTACTCTTACAAAAGAACCTTCAGGTAAATCCCTTTGTGCATGTTTCTTGTCAAACTTTGACTTTTGCAATTGGATAACCTTCATTGTCTTTTCTTCAATAGCAGGGAAGACAACCTCTCGTAGATCTTTGATCCTTTGGTTGACTTCTTCGGTTGTTAGTTCTCTTTGTTCACCAGTTTCTTCATTGTAGTTTTTGAAGTCATTCAGCCTTCGACCGAACATTATATTAAATGGAGGGGTATTCAATCTTTTTGATATTTTGTTATTCATGGCTAGTTGGACAGAATATACGAATAAATCCCATTCACCTGTTACACCTTCGACAACCTTTTTGATTGCTCTCATTGCTGTACCTACTGTTCTTTCAGCAGCGCCATTGGACTGTGGATAGTAAGGTGTGATTAACCTGTGGTCAAATCCAGCCTTACGTTTGAATCTTTCCATGACTTGATTGGCAAATTCTTTACCGTTGTCAGATTGTATGATTCTAGGTATACCAAAATCACAAAATACAGGGATCATGGTTTTTACTACTTCTTCAGCAGTTTTATTTTTTATAGGTCGTAGGATTACAAAACGGGTGCATATGTCTATCATGACTAGAAGGTATTTGTTTCCTCTGTCAGTTGTGGGAAGTGGTCCAGCCAAGTCAATTGCCCAATGATCACCAGGTAATTTAGCATGTACTGGTCTATGTGGATTATATCCTGCTTTTACAATATTGAATTTCTGACATTGTGGGCATTTTTTCACTAGGTTGATCGCTTGATCATAGAGTTTAGGCCAATGTATACCGTTGTTATGTATAGCTTTGATGATTGCTTCAGCACCAAAGTGTCCAAATAAATGTGCTTTTTCCAACAAATCTGCTTTTTCTTTTTCCGTTGGAGGTTCCATCATGTTATTTTTCAGATAAGTTGTTGTTGATGCTCTAATGATCTTATCATTTTTTGATGATGCATATGTAGATGATTTGATTTTTTCCAATTTACCCTCACCCAGCTCTTTTTCAGTGGGAAAAAGGCGTGATAAAGCATCTGGAAGAACATTGTCCATTCCTGGGAGGTGTATGATGGTGAAATTGTAATTCAAAATCGTATCAAACCATTTGGTAAGCATGGCATTGAGGTCTTTTTGTGTATGGATATACACCAATGCCTTATGATCAGTATGGAGTGTGAAGTGTCTACCCCATAGGTGTTGATGGAATTTATTGAGTGCAAACACAATGGCAAGCAACTCACGTTTGGTAGTACCATATCTTCTTTCAGATGGTGATAAGGATCGTGCCATAAAACCATTGTAGGATACTTTTTTGGTGGCGGGATCAATTTGATACATTGCAGCACCTATACCTACATCTGATGCATCAGTAGCTACATGGAAAGGTAAATCTGTATTGGGAGGGTGTAAAATAGGAGAAGCATGTAGGGCATTCTTCAAATTATTGAAGGCAACTGCATGATCTTCTGTCCAGAGTTTACCTAATTGTCCAGGTACATTGCGTAATCCATCCAAGGTGTGGGTCAAGACTGATATACGAGGTATATGCGCCCTGAAATAATTCACCAAGCCGAGGAATCTTTGGACATCTTTACCTGTACGAGGTGTTGGCCAATCCATAGTATTAGCTACTTTGCGTGGATCAAGATATTTACTACCTCTGGTAGAAACACAAAATCCTAACAAATAAATGGTTTGTTGAGCGAAGTGGCATTTTTTAGGATTAAGTACTAAATTGACATTTGTCAATTGATCAATGACCAACTTGGTGTGTTCCATGTGTGTTTGCATATCGACGCTGTAGATCACAATGTCATCTACGAATGTGGCAACAAATGTATGGAATGGAGCCTGTGTGAATAACTTTGTCATCACTCTTTGGAATTTGGATGAAATAGGTTTCAAGCCAAATGGACATCCACGAAACATATATTGTTTACCATCAACTGATGTGAAGGCGGTTTTATGTCGATGTGGTTTGTAAATAGGAAATCTGTGAAATGCATTAGTTAAATCAAGTGTACTAAATACATTTGCACCTTTTAGTTTTTCAAAAATACTATCGATCTTTGGTAAAGGGAATTTATCCTCTTTCAAGTATTTGTTGATGTGTCTGGGATCAAGACAAGGACGTTTATCTGTATAATTACCAGCAGAATCTTTTTTGGGTGCTAGTGTAAGAGGGCTATTCCAACGATTATCCACATTACTTGGTACTTCAGTGATGATTCCTTCATGTAACCATTTATCCACTGTTTCTTGCACCTTTGGTTTCAATGTATCAGCAATGGGATATTGAGCACGATATCCAACTGCATCCACTGGTGTATCCAAATAAATTATGGCATCAGGGTGAGTACAGAATGTGCTTGTAGGAATACTTTGATTTTTGTCTATACTTTCTTTAATATAGTGATCAAATGTAGATCGTTCGGATGTGGAACCATAAGGATGATTATTAGGTACTGGCACATCTTTGAAAGGATTTTCTTCTTCATCTTTACTAGGTGGACCCCAAGTTACTGCTAATCCAGTAAGACCTACACCTAATAATGGCATCAAATCTGTACCGATACTCATGGATCTATTATATGCAAGATCCATCACTACAAATTGAAATGTAAGATGTTTGCCGTTGTATTCTAATTTTAGTTTAGGTGTTAATCCATAGGCAGTGGTAGTGGTTTTTGCATCAGCTAAATAAATAGGATTTTTTGTAGAGGGACTTTGTAATATATCAATATTATTTTTTAAACAAAATGATTTATTTAAAGAAGAAAAATTTGCACCAGTATCTACTAATGCTAAGATCGGGACGTTCTCTACATAAATAGGTACGTTAATTTCATCTTTGATCAATTGATCATCTGTTCGGTTTTTCTTCTTTTTTCCCTTACATTCAAGTTTGTCATCATAGATGTCCATGTCATCCGTCAAACTTGCCGTGATGGCTTCCAAATTGTCATCCAAGACATCACTTTTCTTGATGGCCGCACGAGCAACTCTGTTCACTCGTTTTGGACAAACACTGTTATGTCCCGGCTTGTATATTTGACCACAACCATTTCCACAAGACACTCCCTCAGGATTCTTGTTGATGAATTTTCCTTTGGGGGCCCATTTTGAAGCTGATGTGCCATTGGCCACACCGGAGTCTCTATTATTAAAAAATTTTTTAATAGGCTGAGCTTCATGATGATGATGATGATACTTAGCAAATTTTCTTTTTTGTGAACTTCCTGAGCCCACTGGTTTCATGTTCAAATTTTCGAACAAATTGAATAATTCAGGCACACTCATTTTGTGTGCTGGCTTGGCCGCGACATTGACAACATCCACTACTTTTTGTTTCCAAACACTAGGTATGTTATCAAGAAGCATATGGAGAATAAACTCCGTGACCGTAATCTTCTCTATTTCTAAAGAATTAATCATACCAGAGAATTTCTTAAGGAAATCTTGGAATGATTCATCACCTTGTGATTTCATACCAGCAACCTTGTTAAGGTTCTTGGCTCTTTGTTGAGGCGTGTTGACACACTCAAACAACCAAGATTTGACCATTGGCCAAGTGACATTTGTACCCCTTTGGATACCATCAACCTTTGCACTATAATAAGTGCCATAAGTGTTACCTAACAACAAAGGAAAGAAATAACTGTGTTCTTCTTCCACATTGATGTTTTGGCTGCAACAATACTTTTCCAAATGAGCCATAAATTCTTTCACATTGTAAAAGATATGCCCATGAGGCTTGATTGCTACTTCATCATGAGAAAGTAAACGAGGCATGTCCCCAATTGGGTACCCATGATTGCGTTTCGCTGTGTTAACAGCTACTTGCTTGACAAAAGATGCTTCCCCTGGGAAACGTTTTGCCACATAGGCTTGGTATTTTTCCAACTTATTCCAAGCTGCATCTACTTTCTCTGCCATACCATCTTCTTCAGTACGGTTAATGAGATGTTCTTCATACTCATTTTGCAAATCATCAATATCCTGTTTCAACCTCTTGATGATCATCTTGCTGCGCTCGATGAGATGTTGATCATCAATCACCATGTCTTCAACATTGTTGTTGACGAGGTTGGTAATTGTTTCTTCCACAACTTGTGTGGGTGAAAAAGGAGAGGAATTATCTGACATGATGTCATTGTTGTTGGTGTTGTTGATAATGTTGTTGTTGTTCATGTTGATAGTGTTGTTGTTGTTGTTGTTGAATTCGTTAAAAAAAATGTTGTATTTGTATGAGTCTTAATATGTAACGAGACAAAACGTAAGAATTTTATTAATAAAACTTAGTTAAAGAGAAAAAGGAACAAGTCCTATAAAAAACTCTTTTTATAAATAAACTATCAGATTACTCTGTAATCTGATCTCCACTATCGGATTATCAATATTCTAAACTCTAATCTAAATCTTTAAGTGTTGAATTACCACAACAGCCACAGAGAAATCAATGTACCTTGGCATGTCAAGTCAAACTTCTGGCATACGCGGACGACCTAATCCTTTTCCTCCAATCAGAAACCGAATGGCAAACACTGAAAGGTCTACTCCACACCTATAGTCAAGCATCAAATGCGAAGATTAATTTGGGGAAAACCATCATGATGTCTATTACGGGTAAACAACATACCTTTTGGCAGGAAATAGCTGCAGAAGAAAACATCCAGTGGCATGATAAACATTCAGCACAAGCAGTCACCTATTTGGGATATCCTTTATATACGGAACAAAGTCAACTTGATGAATATTTGTCAATGATCCAGAGCAAAATTATCAGACACATACACCTGTTGTCCATGAGAAACTTATCAGTGCTAGGCAGATCACTTACAGCAAATTCGCTTCTCTTGTCCAGGCTTTGGCACATCCTTCGAGTTACTATAGTCCCAGTACGATGGTTACAAGAAATCCGCTCAGCTGTACGACAATACGTCTTACCTTTCTTCCCATATCCTTCTTTGGCGTTCATTTACAAATCAAAAAAGATGGGTGGACTGGGGTTAATAGACATTATGCACCAACAATTAGCACTACATAATGTGTACCTTCATCGCTTGCTTGCTCGTACCAATGGAAACCCTCTGACAGAAGTCATCAACATACTGATCCGCATCCATTGTGATGAACAGACATCAATCCCTTTTCTACTTCTCCCACAACATTTCCGGATCACCTTGAAACGAATGCCACAATTGCAACATCTTGCCCATCTACTCACGGAACTACCAGGGATTTCTCCTATTGATACATGGACGCCAGGTTTTGTCAAAAATATTCCCATCCAATATGCTCTGGCACCAACAGCAGAAGCGAAAATACAATTGACATCCATACCGGCTACATATCTTATCAAAGACCTTTTTGAACTTCCTGATCAAGACACCGCATTCATTCCCAAAGCATTTTTTCAAAAACAGACTTCTATGGGTGCTCGAATAGAAGAAGATATAGCAAGAGGATACAGTAGTTGGGAACCAGATATCGACAAAATACTTAATAGGCCATCTCCCACACCATGTCCATCAAACTTACTACACGTGCAACTAGATCACTGGACTATAAGATCCAACAGGAAAATGGATCCGTGGATACAGACATACAAAGCATCACCTAAAGAAATACGGTTGATATGGAAAGATCGCCATGAGGATAAGAGACCACCTCCGAAACCTCCATTCGCATATCCAAGCTACACCACACTAACGAAGAATCAATGGTCCTTTTTCTGGTCGCTCAACATCCCTCATAAGGTACGGAACTTCTGGTGGCGAATCCTTTTGAAGAAATTACCAACACAACAACGACTTCACCAACTACGAGTCCCAAATGCGCCCTTGCCTAATTGCCGAATATGTAAAACGGAGGAAGAAGACGAGTATCATATGGTGGTCGGGTGCCCCTACAAAGTAGTTTTCTGGAAGAAATGTATTAGTTATATTGGCCAGGACGAAATGGATCCACCGTCCATTTGGAACAAAATAACTTTTCTCAGTTTACCACAGAATAAGTCGTCGCTCTGGGAACATGCCTCAGACATGGAAAACATTGGACGTATAATGAACATAATATGGCAACAACATTGGTTGGTAATCATAGAGGAAAAACAATGGAGCATCGAAGTAGCTTTCCAAGCATATCGAAAGCATCTCTGGAGACAAGGAAAAGACAAAGAGTGAGAAAAAGTTTTATTTTTTCTCTCCCCTCCCCCTAGAATTTTGTAACTAGTCACACGCAGATCTATAACTGGGTCCTAATCTCCCCAATTCATGCAAATAAAACAGTCTATAAAACAAAAAAAAAAAAAAGCGATCTGATTGGTCAGAATTGCCGTCCTAATATGATTGGTCAGTATATTGCCGTGCTCATGTGATTGGTCAATATATCCCCGCTAGAGTATGATTGGCTTCTATTTCGCTTGTACCTATAGCTCAATGAACAAACCAAATACTTTATTATGATTGGTCAAAATACTGCCGCCTAGGTATGATTGGCTCCTATTTCGCCGTGTGCCTAAAGCTCTATGAACGCGTCACTTAAGATTGAAATTATGTTAGTTTTTTCTCTTTTTTCCCTCTTCTTCAATTCTTATTGATGATTTACAGCTTCTTTATCAATATAAACACAAAAGAATCCACTGACTCTAAGGCTTCCACCCTTACCGATAACTGATGGTGACGAATGTCCCTTTCTCATATGCACTAAGCTTGGAAGTAACACAAACTATTCGTATACCTGCTCCTCCAATGACTATCCCTCTAAATTGGCGTATCGATATATGAAAACCCTTCTGGTCTCTATTAATTCCACACAAAGGAACTACAATGTGGTGGACAAAGCAAATACCCAGTGGATATCCCATCGTAAAACCACCTCCCTCTGCGTCAACCCAAGGTGCATAGCTGTGAAATCAGGGAAGGCCGTACGAGGTCGTGATCGAATACAAAGATGTTTATAACATCAAGCAACGTATGGGAAAGGACGAAAACGATAAAAGCAGTCAGGATAATTTGTATTGCTTGGCTGGAAGTCATGGAATCAAGGCTGGTCAAGCACTTCCTCCTTTCTCTCGAAAAAACAGTATAAAGACTGGAACTCAACTTTTACACCAAGATATGTCTTTGAAGATGAAACCTTTGGAAACCTTGCAAGGCATGGACTAAACAGTAAGTTGTTAAAAAAAATATTTATATTCTGGAGCTAGTTATAATAATTTTGTATCCTATAGGTTGTTTATCCTTTTGGTGGAAAAACGGTTGTATATATAATCATAGGAGAAACAATAGTCAAAACAAAAAGTAAATCGAAACGATATAAAAGAAACAGCTATTGATTTAACAAAGAAGATAACTTTTCTTTTGTGTAAAAATAATCAATCTACTTTAAGTATCCTTAACGACAATAGTACAATTCTTTAAGGCACTATTCTTGAAGAAAAAAACGATTATGATCAAGTGAATAATAAGATGACTTTTCTGACCATGTTCTAATGAGAGATCAGCGTGATCAAAATTTATCTTGCCATTGGTCTACTATTATGAAAGAGTGATAACATTAATACTCAATTATTCTGTGTGACTAGTGAGCCTGAAAAATGGCAATGAGCCGACTACAAATTTATTATATTTTTTTTTATTGTAAACTAAAGAGAGATTGATACAGCATTTGCATCATTTTGACCAAGATTTCCGAGGTTCCACTAAAAATGAAAAATTAAAGTTAGTTTTCTATTTTTCAATTATTGATGTCAAATTATTTTTGAATATGAATTACGTTATCTTCAATCGTTCTCAAAAGAGAGTAATGATCGTATTTGGTAGCATCTGTAGCGGCAGTGGAACTACGTTTAAATGATGGTCCGAAAAGCACAGTTTGGATTTGATTAGGTATCAAATAGTCTTTGGCTTCATCCCAAGTAGACACAAACATGGTATTTTCTGTGAAATTTGTATTGGTAATACGAGGTTCCAAAAAGCCTTTAAACCAATTAGAAGCATATTGGAGTGAAGTGTCATGACCACAGTTATTCATATCAGGTGTATAAAAAGCGAATTGAGGCACTTGATTGTTTTTGATATCCACATCCAATTGATCAGCGTTAACAATGTTAGCACAACGGGTGGCATTGTTGTGAATGTTTACCATGGACATGAAAGGATTATGTTTCCTAGCATAAGTACCAATTCGCATAGATGTATCACAGTTGCCAGTGTAAGCTTGTTGATAAGATTTCCATGTGATACCTTTGGCTTCCAATAAATCAACAATCGAATTCCTATTGATATTAGATTCAAAATCCATGAAAACACCACTGGTAGATCCAGAAATAAGACCAATCTAAATTAAATAAACAAAATAAATAAAAAAAATTAACAACTATTAAAATGTTATAAATATAATTACTTACATAGTTTGGTTGAGAAGGATGAGTCAAGGCAAAAAAGTTTGAGAGTTCAACACCTTTGACAGTAAAAGATAAAAAAAAAAAGTTAAGTTTCTAAAATATTCTTATTCATTCTTAAGATTACCATTATGCTTTGCGGCCAAGGATCCAAAGTATGGATCGCTATGGACGGCAGCATAGTTTTCATTTTCGAAAATGAAAATAACTACACGATCAAAATGATTTCCCTTGACAATATTACTAGGAGATGAAGATGATGGTGTTTGCCCAATAGAATTGGCATTGTTTTCTCCTTCAATTGGAACTGCACTGATGGCCAAAACAGTTGATAAAAGAATGGTTGCTAAGGATGATAACTTCATTGTTAAAATATAGAATTAAACTTATTTACAACATGAGAAGGAACACATTTATAATGAAAAGTAATTAAATCCATCTCCGATCATGTTACTCGATTTAGATTTGGTTCCTATTGTCACATGTGGTACATTCAATAATCTACTGAATGTTTGTATAACAGTGACATGCTAACTACTGGCTACAATCCGAACTGGTGGATCCATGCGCTTCATTTATTGGTGAACAATTGATGAAAATTACCAGACTAACCTGCAAACTTTATTTCCAGACACTGTGATCCTATATATTAAGTAAAAGAAACATAACGTCAGATAGAGTTTTTAGGGAATTTTTTCCCAATTCAAGTCAATGAAAAATTGTCATCCTCTTTTCTTTTATTGATTAACCATTTTAGATAAAAAAAGATTCAATCAACGTGTCCATTCAAAAAGTTATTTCGATAAACATTGATATCAAACATTGAAATATCAACTACTAGAAATGAATACATCTGATAAACTAGTGAATGCTGGATGAGTCAAATGATTTGATTTATTTTGAATGATAAAACGCATGATTTCTATAATTTTTTCCATCTTCAATTACATTTCACTAGTGAGATTGATTCCACTTTATACATTCATCAAATGTGATACCATTTCCACCGAAAATATCCAAAGCACTTAAAAAAAAAAAAGGAAACATTAGATAACCCCTCTATGGGAAATTCTTGTTATTTTCATGCTTACCTCCCAAATGTCAAATCTACTTTGCCATTGGATAATTTCTCCACTAGTGCTAAATCATTCAATGCTTGAAATATGAAAATAAGATACTTTGTGTAAGTGTCTTTTCAATTGTTTATATATTAATTTTCTTTGTGATCACTTACAACGTCCTCCACCAGCATATGTCGTGGGAATAGTCACCCACCTTCCTAAACCTAAATGTGAAAGAATGAATATTAAATGTCAGGCTTTCTTTCCATAGTTTCCATATTTCGTTTTTTTACTTACATTCCACAAGTTCTTCATCAATACCTTTGCATAATCCTTCTACGTCTGCAGCATGAATAAGGAATTCGCTACAATACTTGGATAACATATTTAGTGTTTCTAGAAAATAAAGTTATTCTAGTGAGCAAAACTTTAAAAAAAAGATAAAAATTAGCTTATTTACCCTCGTTCACTGTCATATCTGTCATTGTTTGCCACTTGTTCATAGCCACTACCCACTTGTTTTCCACTCGTCGACAGCTAACATCTACAACTAACTTATCTTTCCCAATCTTTTTGCAAAGCTCCTCAAGTCGTTGCAAGGAAAATTTTGAATTTGGAAATAAATAACTGGTAACAATGACTTTGGAGGCACCAGCTTCTAGCCACTCTTGTGCATTATCTAGGTTGATACCGCCACCCACTTGTAAACCTTGAGGCCAAGTTTTGAGAGCTTCTTTCGCGGCAATATCGTTGTTAGCTCCTAGTTTAATAACGTGACAACGAGTAACTTTATTCTTTTTATAAAGTTCAGCATAATAATTTGGAGATTCTCTAATAGTGAAAAGTGAAAAGAAAATTCAATATTTTGAATGACTGCTCGTTTTGTTTGTTATTCTTTTATCTGTTTTTTTTCCTTTTTCTTTCTTTATTTTGATCATACTTGGATACAAAGTTTGTACGAAGAGTTTCAGGTACATTATCATTCAGTGAGCCTCCAACGATTTGTTTTACTTGGCCATTATGTAAATCGATACAACCATTGAATCGTGTCATTTTCAGTACACTGGTCAGAAAGATAAGTGCCAAATTTTTAGTCCTAACAAAAAACTTGTACTCATTTTCAATTAACTCCGCCCCCAGAGTCCCCCCTACTTCCAAGTGGAGAAAATCACTTGGTTAAAACAAACTCTTTTCCTGAACTGTCAATTCTTTCTTTCTGTAGAACAAATTGAAAGGATGTTCAAGTTTGGTCCTAATCTTATTCCAGAAACACAAATTTTTTACAAATCAACCTATTGTTTTGGACTTGTAAACTTGAAGCCGATAGTCGCGTGAGTAATAAGCTTTAAAGTCAAAATACCATATAGCTAATTCTTTATTTCTCTCTTCTTATTGTTGTTTTTCCCTTGAAAATATTATAGTGGTCGTATCCTTTTTTTGTTTTTCTAACAGACAATGGCGACCAAGGCCGCGATATTTTCGAGAAATCTCTTATTTTATCGTTATCATTATCTTTAACCCTTTTTTTTTTAAACAAATAGATGTTTTAGTAGTGAGTAAACGCCTAGTCACTCGATTCAATGACTTGACTGCTGAAGAAGCTGTAGACATGATGCTCAGCACTAAGAAAATCAGTGCTATTATAGAAAAACAATATCAAGGTAGTTCTCTTACATTTGCCATGCAAGACGGACCTGAAGCTGGACAGACGGTAAGATTTTTTTTTTTCATTTGTTACAACACAATTAAACCGTCTATTTTCTAGGTGCCACATGTCCATATGCACATTATTCCTAGGCGGAAAGGAGATTATGCTAATAACGATGACATTTATGAAGATTTGGATCAAAGAAATAAGCATAAAAAGGGCCCTGACAATGAAGAAAGAACACCAAGGTCAGCTGCAGAAATGAAAGAGGAAGCAGATTTTTTACGTGTATTTTTTAACAATGATGAATAAACAATACGAAATGACTGTAGAATATCAAGAAAGACATTATGATTTTATTGGTTTTTTCGGGGGGAGGGATGGACAGGAGTTTTTTTGCTAGTTTACGATAATAGAAAAAAAAAAAAAACGAGTTTACGTTGCCTTATTTTTTAAGTTCGCACCACCATTCTTTTTCCTACTAGATAACAATCGAAGAAAGTGATTGCGCGCCGGATCCATCCTTGACAATCTTCGAAAGTAACATATCCGGCAGCTTCTAAAATTCTATCCCACCTTTGATCTTCTACCAAAATTCTTCGATCGGATTCAAAAAAGGCATAATAGTGATTTCCAATTCCTTGAATAAAGCATCAGCAGCCATCCGCAAAGTAGTAGGATCGGTGTTGTCTTCAAGGTACTTTATCAAAAACTCTGCTCTTCATCCAATTTATATTTACGCACGTAGTTTTGACCAGTTCTCTCGTTTGTACCAGCTAGATATGTAGCCCGCTTCGCCGATCCTCCATCCTCAATCACGTACTTGATAAGATCTTCGACTCGTTTAGATGTATACTTTCGATATGGCCCACGTTTCTTGGTCAAGGGCAACCGTTCTTCAGTAACCTTGATGCAATCGTTATCTTGATCTTGATTCAGAACTTCTTTTTTTTTTACGCGGCGGTTATCCAGCATGTCATAGTCTGCCAGTGTCATCATTTGTATTATGTCTTGACCAGTAGCCTCCTTCTCCTTCTGGGCCCATCCCATAGACACGACATCGAATGAATCACCAACATATTCCATATCGGTATCTGATTCACTATTCTCACACAAAAAGAAATAGTAGATACATGATAAGTTTGAGGGAAGCTTGTCATATTTTTTTTTAATACCTGGGCATTTCTTTGACATAAGGAAGTCCATATTGAATATCATTGGAGAACGACGTATCGCTAAGTGAAATAGAAATAGAAAAACTATGCTGGTACCTTTTGTTATTGAATGATACGCCATATATATAGTATCAACTTGTGTATTACGAGGACATATTCTGGACGATTGTTCGGCGAGGGAATTTCCTGGAAGACTGCTGGATATTTTGTGGACGACTCCTGGATGATTGCTGGACACTGTGGACATTCGCTGGATGATTGTTGGACGAGGACATTTCCTGGATGATTACTGGACATGGTCAATTTCTGGACAACTTGTTACACCGCTTCTTGTAGTTCCAACAGTAGAGAAAATGTTGATTACATGACAATATTTGGTTCCGATCAGTACGATGCCGAATTATCGCCTATATCATACTCTAAGAGGTGAATCAACAGGGTATGGAACGCCAGTACCGAAGCGTCGACGAATCTTCAGTTGAGAGCATCGCCTCCGGATCTCAATCAGTGGCCTATACACTACCACCACCAACACCGACGATTACAACTGAAGGGCCTGGAAGTCTGATGGTAGATAGAAGGGGTAAATCGGGACGAACGGCCAAGCATAGCAAAGAATCGGCTGAAGGCTGCTGTTGAGAAAAAAAAAAAAAAAAAAAAAAAAAAAAAAAAAAAGAGAAAAAAGAAAAAAGAAAAAAAAAATAAAGAAAAAATCTTTTTCTCCTGATGGGACCGCAATCCTTTTTGACCACTTGTCCTTTTGACCCTTGGTTCATTTTGTCTCTTGTCCCATCATACATAAAATTTTTAGTATAAATAGCCCAAGTTTTCCTTTTGTTTTTTTTCTTTTTCTTTAGTTAATCATCAATATATTTTCTTAAATAAATCTTTTCTTTTTATCCCTACTTGATTGTATTGTGGATTATCACTTCTGATTGGCTCACTTTGTTCTTTATTTCAAGTCAGAACATTAACATTTACTTTCCAAATTTGGAACAAGACTTTATTTTTCTTTACTTTTTGTTTTATTTTATTTCTTTTCTTATACATGTGCTTGCGTAATCAATTACTGGTGCTCACTATATTCATTATTAGCTTTCAATCATCCTAATTACTTTTTCAATTTTGGCCTTAACAACCAAAAAATCACTTAACACTGCTGAGGAAGCTCGTGTTAGCAAGTCTTGGGCTGGGGAGGTCATCAAAAACCTCACACTAGATATCACGAACCAATTGGAGGCAAAGGATTCAGAAGGTTACTTCGTCACTATAGTCTACCGGTGTACCTTATCGACGAGTATAAAACAAGCAGCTTCTCCCCATCATGCGACACGAATAATGTCCAAACGTTCAGGGATGTACCCAACCCACGACCCTATCGCCGCGAAGAACGACCCACTGTCCGATGCCATGGACTTCTAAGGTAAATGATCTCGTCTCGCTATCACGTTTCACTTTATTATTATTTTTTTTTGATAATAATACTTAGATGTACCAGTCAAAATTGTATGGAAGAAAATGGCGGACGAAGTAAATTATGGAATGGAGATCTACTTGGCTGTCTCAATATGCGTCACATTTTACTTGGTCTTCGTGCTGATGGTCAAATTCCTGAACGATTCAGACGTCCTTCTGTTGCTCCTCGTGCTGCTCCTGATGAACCACCAATACAAGAAGGAAGAAGAACCCTACGCCGTCTCCAATGATCTTTCCATCTCGGTTACAGCTGAGAAAATATAGATGCGGCATGTCGGTAAGTCATTATCTTTTTTTTTGGAATTGGAAACTAACTTTTCTTTCTTTATTCCCTTACACGCAAACTTCCTCCTTCAAACAACGCAAATCACTTTTCTATCACCTGCAAACCACTTTATTCACTACCGCAAATTATTATTTATTCCTCTTCGCCAATTCTTATGATAAAAACAGTTATGGTATCAAAACTTAACTTAAAGCCCAGCTGCTTTGAGTAAATCTTTTTCGAATGCTTCCACATCTTCTGTACGATAAATCTACATATTAGCATAAAAAGTCTATGTCATCAGTCTCAAATAAAAAAATTTCATTCAACTTTTTGATACAGTATACATACACTTGCTATAAATCTTGCTAGGTCTTTACTTGATAATTCCGTTTTCGATCGTGGTCCCCATTGATAAATATTGGTTTCTCCCCCTACATCTTTGGATCGTTGTAAATAACCTTGTTTTACATATAACGCCAATGTCTTATCTAAATCACCAAAAGTGGCAGTTCGCTCCTTGACTCCTGCTCGACCCAGTAACCTTTTCAGTTCTTCTACGAAAATAATAATAACAATAATAATATCCATAATGATTAATCAAAAAGTTTAGTTAGTCATTTTATGTTATCTTCTCGCGCGGAGCTTGTTGTAAAAGTACCTTCTTCAAGTTCTTGCTCATTGACAAATATTAGACTTAATATGAAATATAACAAGCCTAACGATTCATATTGTTCATCTGTCTGGTGAATCAATCCTGAAGCGGTATATTCTTGTTTGTTCAAACTGTTGCAGAGAATATAGTTTGAAGACGATGGTTTAGTTGGTATCGATGGAGACGAAGTTGATTGAGAAGAAGCAGGAGCAGTAGTCGTGTTTGCTTTGCTTGTTTTTTCGTTTACAGGAAGTTCTAATAAAGTCATACCGAAAACGTCATATAGTTTTTCTTGTGCACGTCCAAATATGATGTTGAACTGTCTAGATCGATCTTGTAGCACTTTTTTCTTTATATCTTCCCTCCTGATCACAACTTTCTTATGTTCACATGCCAAGGCGTAACGAACTAGATCCTTCACCTTCCTTTCCAATCCCTAACAGGTAACCAATTTCATAGTTTAGTAAGCTTTTAGTAATTTTTTAACTGAAAAGCCTTACATCAGTCTTCTCGTTCATCAATTGTGGTTCTAACATTTGAGATTCATTTTTAGTGGTCTCTCCGTTATATTCATCATTATCTTCGTTATACTGTGTAAGTCGCGGTCGTTTATACTGAGACATTGTTAGTCTGGTCTACGATCGATAAAGAAAGGAAACAAGTCGTGAAATGAATGAATCCTAGCAAAATGTCAAGTCAGCCGAAATTTGGTGTTGCTACGCGTACCCTTCAGGTAACCTTGTTTTTCCTTGGGGTAAAACTGAGTGAGTGGCTTATTCTTTCTCAGGACCAATTGTAACACGAACTTATAAATTTCCCACTATTTTTTTTTTTGTTTCGTAATGCATCTTTTATGAGTGTGAAGTAAATACCGCTTACCAATGTTTTCTTCTCTTACTGATACAATTAACCTTCAACCACAAGTGGGATATGCATTCAAAACACATATTACAAATATACTGAAAAAGAAGACTGTAGAGAACTTGGTATCTGTCAAGTATTCTATCGGTACAACTATATACATCAATATCTGTCATTCCGATAGTTTACCTGCTCCCATGTTGGCGACAGAAGCTGATATCCAAGCTGCTTTAAGGGCAGACCCAGGTGCCACATATCAGGTTCCTTTAAGTCTTGGAACTCCACGTATGACCGATGATAAGAATAAGGCTGCACCAATTATGGATGCTTGTATCCATACACAACCATTTATACGCTCTGAACATGACCTAGATTTTCGTCTTTATATCATGGAATTGGCAATGGAACATGTGGAAGACGAGCTTGGTGTGAATCTTAGTCGTGAATTTACAATGCTTAAAACTCCTGCTAAAGGATTACCTATACCAAACCGGATAGTACATCTACCTAAGAAACCTGGGACAATTGACCATATCGTATCAACTAAATTGGAGAAAAGCAAACAGCGAGAGACATCTACTCTTCCTCAGAAACCCACTGTTGAAGAAATGAAGGAGAGTTGGTCTTGTAATCCAAAATTTGAGAGGGAGGGTAATCATCTAGTTGTAATCATACAAATGCCGCTTAAGGTATGACAAAAGAAGTATCAGTGTTAACTAAAAAGTACGTGATTTAAATAGTGATTGAGTTCTATTCCTTGTTTTGTAGTCTCATATGTCATGGACAGTGGAAATTGAAAGCTCTCATCTGTTTTTGAGGGGAAAAAATGAGAGCAAAACAGTGGAAATTGTGCTTCCTGCAGTTATAAATGTAGAGTCATCATCGAATCAAGTCTATTTCTACAAAAAGAGTGGTCATTTGATAGTAAAGTTAGCAGTTGTAGACCAACGTCAGAGGTACCTCTAACTATAGTTGTAAGATTTGCGAACATGATTGAACATCTTGATTTGTATAATAAAATGATAGGATCGAGTTCATCCAAATGGAAATTCAAACTCACATTATACGTGTACTTCTTTGTGTTTGTGTGACGATTAGGCACAGTACTAAAGAAAACTAGATTTCATTTTTTATGATCTAGGTTGGGGGAAGAAAAACTATTATTATTATTTTTTTTTTTTGTTGCAACAGCTGATGGTGATAGAATTTACCTCCCTCTAATTACTTCATGAGGGCACAATAAAAGGATTCAGAGGAAACCTTTATTTTGATTACTGTGGAAAAAATAGGATGAGAGTTGGATTGAACAAGTATATACCGTTGACTGCACTTTAAACTACTTATTAATCTATCTTAGTAGCAGACTACCATTTGTCGATCAATGTATAATTTACTGTTGCCATACTTTTTATTTTTATTAACGAAAAAAAGCAGGGGATGATTATTTGACATTTGATCAACTAATCTCACAATTTTATTATCAAGGAAGGTCTATCCAATGTAATTAGAAGAAGCAGAAAAGCAAAAGGAGAATGAAAGGGAAAGGACAAGGAGGAGGACGAAAATCCCCCCTTGCAGGTACAATAGGATATCTTGCAATGAGGGAGAGTACACCAAACGTTATGGATGTAACCGCAGGGGTAGAAATAAGTGAGACGAAAGATAAAGTTCCTTGCAAGAAGGTGATGTTAGAGAAGAAGTCGTTGTTATAATATTCTAAACGTGGACGTTCTAGACTGGCTTGGTAGATGCATCCCAGCTCTCTGGTCCGTCTACAAGACACGAGAGGAGTATTATAGTTTGAGAACAAATGCAACAGATTTACTCCTATACGTGGAATTGCGTCAAACCTTATCATATCCCTGATGCTCACAGGGACATGTACTTAATTTCAGGCGGAAAGCCTGCATGTTGCAGTATACTTCTTCAAGACAGCTCTTATGCAGGACATGTACTTAAGTTCAGGCGGAGAGTCTGCATGTTGCAATATACTTCTTCAAGACAGTTCTTATGCATGTCATGAAATTAAAAGTTCATCATTGAAAGTCAGGGAAAGATATAAAAGCTCTTTTCTTTCCTTTTTTTTTTTTTTTTGTCAATTTATTAGTTATCAAATGGTTTGCCGAATCTACAGTGTACTCTGTTTTATATTCCTTTGCATCTTGTTCTCTGCAGTTGAATGCAGTGAACGAACTAAGAATGGAGGTTGTCCTTACCTTTATCGTAATGATCTTGTGGACACTCAAGGCAATACTGTCGTTAGCGGTTCTTCTTATATCCTCAAGGCCCTAAAACATGGGCTAGTTATAGGACCCCCTGGTGCATTTGGTGAAGCAAGATTGGTTCTCCTGGATAGAGTTAATAGCACTTCTAGTATCACCGTTATTCCACAACTCATAAATGATTACCAACCATTTGCTCTACAATTGGCGGATGCAAATCCTCCTCTTTATTTGGCAGATGTACAAGATACACTTATGTTTGATACCCCGAAATCTCCCCTTTGGTTCTTGCCTAACAAAGGAGCAAACAATTTCAATATCGGTAGACAAACTACTCTAAATTATGGCGGATCGATTGGGAGTAAATGCTATCAAAAACTTATGGGCACATTAACTAACTGTAAGCAGTGCGAAATCGATAAGCGAAATCCCGAAACGACCTATTTCACATTAACAAAAGTTGGCAATTAAAGCTATTTTATATGATTTGTTTCAGTATAATAAAAGAATCATTCAATTCAATAATAAATTTAAAATTATCTGTCTTTTCTTATTAAAAAAATTAAACACAGAAAGAGGAAGGAACTCTCTCATTATTATCATAGCCACTACCATCATTCCTTTTATCAATCTCAATACCATTACTTTTCTTTATCTTTTTCAAGTTTGTGCTTTATTTCGTTATCATATTTATTTATTCATTTTTCGCTTCTTATGTCATCTTTTATGATACATAATTACCGCTGTTTATTTTTTTTAGGATCTAGGCTCAAGAAAAGTACTCAATGTGCGAATAGCTGATGGTTGTAGAATTTATCCAACCTGGTTGCTGCATGGTGACACAAGACAAGCATTCAGAAGAAACCTGTCAAAGAATAAAAATACTTCATAAGATGGAATCAATTACAAAAACATGTAACAAAGTAGTAGAAGTAAAAATAGAAGTTTTATTAAATAAAAATATGACTACTACAGATCACTAATTGATACACTACGATTAAAGTTGTTATAAAGAAAAGAAAGAAATAAAAAAAAACACGGACTTTGAAAATCATTATGCTCATGGTTCATAATAATATGAAGGAATAAATGTCAAGCGTATAAACGCTCCAGGGCAACTATCATAATGAATCACTATACATATGATGGTTCATCGCATCGATGAGGAATAAAATACTAATGAGATTATGCGCTCTGTACAACAGTATTACGAATCAAAACAAGAATGAACAAAAATAAAATTTGATCACCAATCTTAAATATAGTATGATGATACTAGTATTCACTCACCACGTACTTATATACAAGACCAACAAAACTTTTTGCGTAGATACTTTGTCTCTTTTTTCAACTATTTTCTTAAATAAAAAGAAATCTCACTGACTTCCTTGTCTTTATTATTTTATTTTAACACACATTTACACCCATTTCACAAATCCTTTATTTTAATATCCGTGGAAAAAGTAGGATGGCATGGATTGAAAACTGAAGCAATGTTAAAGCACGTATCATTAGTAATATTTCATCCAACTTACTGATCGGTCTTAGTAGTAAACAGTCATTTCCGTCATTTCCCGATCAATGTATGATTTACTTTTACTGCTATTATACAGTATTCTTTATACTTATTGACAAAAAAAAAGTATGAAATGGCTATTTGTCATTTTTCCAACTTTGTCAATTGTATTATCAAGGAAGGACCAATCAAAAGAAGCAGAAAAAGCAAAAGTTGAATTATGGAAAAAAAAAAGAAAAGAAAAGAAAAGAAGAGGAGAAAGAAAATCCTTCTTGCTGGATAACGTCGTGTAATGGCGTAAATCCAACTCCTAAAGATGTGCACATTTTAGGTTAGCTTGGTAGATTTGTCGTAGATCTCTGATCGATCTACTGAAATTAAGGAGTACAGTGCAACAGGTTTCCTTCTATATACGGAATCGCTTCAAACTTTACCATATTGTTGGTATCCACATTGGAATACTTGTAATGATAATGAAAGAAACAAGAGAGAAAATTAAACGTTGATGGAAAACTTCGATGAGTTTGCTGTGTATTTCTTCTGGATCGCGATTATGCATCTCATGAAATTTAAGGTTTTTCGTTGCCACAGGGAAAAGTATAAAAGCTTTTCCTTTTTTTTTTTTTTTGTTGATTTTTACTTACAATTATCAATGATTTGTCGCATCTATAGTCTATTCTGTTTTATATTCCTTTGCATCTTGGTCTCCGTAGTTGAGAGTTTTTATCAAGTTAATAATGGAGACTGTTTTTGGTCTGGCGCAAATGATCTTCTGGACTGTGGTAATTCAACACTTAAAGATTTAGATTAGAGTTTAGAATATTGATAATCCGATAGTGGAGATCAGATTACAGAGTAATCTGATAGTTTATTTATAAAAAGAGTTTTTTATAGGACTTGTTCCTTTTTCTCTTTAACTAAGTTTTATTAATAAAATTCTTACGTTTTGTCTCGTTACATATTAAGACTCATACAAATACAACATTTTTTTTAACGAATTCAACAACAACAACAACAACACTATCAACATGAACAACAACAACATTATCAACAACACCAACAACAATGACATCATGTCAGATAATTCCTCTCCTTTTTCACCCACACAAGTTGTGGAAGAAACAATTACCAACCTCGTCAACAACAATGTTGAAGACATGGTGATTGATGATCAACATCTCATCGAGCGCAGCAAGATGATCATCAAGAGGTTGAAACAGGATATTGATGATTTGCAAAATGAGTATGAAGAACATCTCATTAACCGTACTGAAGAAGATGGTATGGCAGAGAAAGTAGATGCAGCTTGGAATAAGTTGGAAAAATACCAAGCCTATGTGGCAAAACGTTTCCCAGGGGAAGCATCTTTTGTCAAGCAAGTAGCTGTTAACACAGCGAAACGCAATCATGGGTACCCAATTGGGGACATGCCTCGTTTACTTTCTCATGATGAAGTAGCAATCAAGCCTCATGGGCATATCTTTTACAATGTGAAAGAATTTATGGCTCATTTGGAAAAGTATTGTTGCAGCCAAAACATCAATGTGGAAGAAGAACACAGTTATTTCTTTCCTTTGTTGTTAGGTAACACTTATGGCACTTATTATAGTGCAAAGGTTGATGGTATCCAAAGGGGTACAAATGTCACTTGGCCAATGGTCAAATCTTGGTTGTTTGAGTGTGTCAACACGCCTCAACAAAGAGCCAAGAACCTTAACAAGGTTGCTGGTATGAAATCACAAGGTGATGAATCATTCCAAGATTTCCTTAAGAAATTCTCTGGTATGATTAATTCTTTAGAAATAGAGAAGATTACGGTCACGGAGTTTATTCTCCATATGCTTCTTGATAACATACCTAGTGTTTGGAAACAAAAAGTAGTGGATGTTGTCAATGTCGCGGCCAAGCCAGCACACAAAATGAGTGTGCCTGAATTATTCAATTTGTTCGAAAATTTGAACATGAAACCAGTGGGCTCAGGAAGTTCACAAAAAAGAAAATTTGCTAAGTATCATCATCATCATCATGAAGCTCAGCCTATTAAAAAATTTTTTAATAATAGAGACTCCGGTGTGGCCAATGGCACATCAGCTTCAAAATGGGCCCCCAAAGGAAAATTCATCAACAAGAATCCTGAGGGAGTGTCTTGTGGAAATGGTTGTGGTCAAATATACAAGCCGGGACATAACAGTGTTTGTCCAAAACGAGTGAACAGAGTTGCTCGTGCGGCCATCAAGAAAAGTGATGTCTTGGATGACAATTTGGAAGCCATCACGGCAAGTTTGACGGATGACATGGACATCTATGATGACAAACTTGAATGTAAGGGAAAAAAGAAGAAAAACCGAACAGATGATCAATTGATCAAAGATGAAATTAACGTACCTATTTATGTAGAGAACGTCCCGATCTTAGCATTAGTAGATACTGGTGCAAATTTTTCTTCTTTAAATAAATCATTTTGTTTAAAAAATAATATTGATATATTACAAAGTCCCTCTACAAAAAATCCTATTTATTTAGCTGATGCAAAAACCACTACCACTGCCTATGGATTAACACCTAAACTAAAATTAGAATACAACGGCAAACATCTTACATTTCAATTTGTAGTGATGGATCTTGCATATAATAGATCCATGAGTATCGGTACAGATTTGATGCCATTATTAGGTGTAGGTCTTACTGGATTAGCAGTAACTTGGGGTCCACCTAGTAAAGATGAAGAAGAAAATCCTTTCAAAGATGTGCCAGTACCTAATAATCATCCTTATGGTTCCACATCCGAACGATCTACATTTGATCACTATATTAAAGAAAGTATAGACAAAAATCAAAGTATTCCTACAAGCACATTCTGTACTCACCCTGATGCCATAATTTATTTGGATACACCAGTGGATGCAGTTGGATATCGTGCTCAATATCCCATTGCTGATACATTGAAACCAAAGGTGCAAGAAACAGTGGATAAATGGTTACATGAAGGAATCATCACTGAAGTACCAAGTAATGTGGATAATCGTTGGAATAGCCCTCTTACACTAGCACCCAAAAAAGATTCTGCTGGTAATTATACAGATAAACGTCCTTGTCTTGATCCCAGACACATCAACAAATACTTGAAAGAGGATAAATTCCCTTTACCAAAGATCGATAGTATTTTTGAAAAACTAAAAGGTGCAAATGTATTTAGTACACTTGATTTAACTAATGCATTTCACAGATTTCCTATTTACAAACCACATCGACATAAAACCGCCTTCACATCAGTTGATGGTAAACAATATATGTTTCGTGGATGTCCATTTGGCTTGAAACCTATTTCATCCAAATTCCAAAGAGTGATGACAAAGTTATTCACACAGGCTCCATTCCATACATTTGTTGCCACATTCGTAGATGACATTGTGATCTACAGCGTCGATATGCAAACACACATGGAACACACCAAGTTGGTCATTGATCAATTGACAAATGTCAATTTAGTACTTAATCCTAAAAAATGCCACTTCGCTCAACAAACCATTTATTTGTTAGGATTTTGTGTTTCTACCAGAGGTAGTAAATATCTTGATCCACGCAAAGTAGCTAATACTATGGATTGGCCAACACCTCGTACAGGTAAAGATGTCCAAAGATTCCTCGGCTTGGTGAATTATTTCAGGGCGCATATACCTCGTATATCAGTCTTGACCCACACCTTGGATGGATTACGCAATGTACCTGGACAATTAGGTAAACTCTGGACAGAAGATCATGCAGTTGCCTTCAATAATTTGAAGAATGCCCTACATGCTTCTCCTATTTTACACCCTCCCAATACAGATTTACCTTTCCATGTAGCTACTGATGCATCAGATGTAGGTATAGGTGCTGCAATGTATCAAATTGATCCCGCCACCAAAAAAGTATCCTACAATGGTTTTATGGCACGATCCTTATCACCATCTGAAAGAAGATATGGTACTACCAAACGTGAGTTGCTTGCCATTGTGTTTGCACTCAATAAATTCCATCAACACCTATGGGGTAGACACTTCACACTCCATACTGATCATAAGGCATTGGTGTATATCCATACACAAAAAGACCTCAATGCCATGCTTACCAAATGGTTTGATACGATTTTGAATTACAATTTCACCATCATACACCTCCCAGGAATGGACAATGTTCTTCCAGATGCTTTATCACGCCTTTTTCCCACTGAAAAAGAGCTGGGTGAGGGTAAATTGGAAAAAATCAAATCATCTACATATGCATCATCAAAAAATGATAAGATCATTAGAGCATCAACAACAACTTATCTGAAAAATAACATGATGGAACCTCCAACGGAAAAAGAAAAAGCAGATTTGTTGGAAAAAGCACATTTATTTGGACACTTTGGTGCTGAAGCAATCATCAAAGCTATACATAACAATGGTATACATTGGCCTAAACTCTATGATCAAGCGATCAACTTAGTGAAAAAATGCCCACAATGTCAGAAATTCAATATTGTAAAAACAGGATATAATCCACATAGACCAGTACATGCTAAATTACCTGGTGATCATTGGGCAATTGACTTGGCTGGACCACTTCCCACAACTGACAGAGGAAACAAATACCTTCTAGTCATGATAGACATATGCACCCGTTTTGTAATCCTACGACCTATAAAAAATAAAACTGCTGAAGAAGTAGTAAAAACCATGATCCCTGTATTTTGTGATTTTGGTATACCTAGAATCATACAATCTGACAACGGTAAAGAATTTGCCAATCAAGTCATGGAAAGATTCAAACGTAAGGCTGGATTTGACCACAGGTTAATCACACCTTACTATCCACAGTCCAATGGCGCTGCTGAAAGAACAGTAGGTACAGCAATGAGAGCAATCAAAAAGGTTGTCGAAGGTGTAACAGGTGAATGGGATTTATTCGTATATTCTGTCCAACTAGCCATGAATAACAAAATATCAAAAAGATTGAATACCCCTCCATTTAATATAATGTTCGGTCGAAGGCTGAATGATTTCAAAAACTACAATGAAGAAACTGGTGAACAAAGAGAACTAACAACCGAAGAAGTCAACCAACGGATCAAAGATCTACGAGAGGTTGTCTTCCCAGCTATTGAAGAAAAGACAATGAAGGTTATCCAATTGCAAAAGCCAAAGTTTGACAAGAAACATGCACAAAGGGATTTACCTGAAGGTTCTTTTATAAGAGTAAAAGTGCACGAAAAATATAGATCTAAAATGGACCCTCAGTATGAAGGACCATACAAAGTTGTTAGAAAAACACAAAGTGGTACATACGTCTTAAAAGACACTACTGGAGATCTCTTACCTAAAAGCTACACAGTATCACAGTTGAAGCCAGTAATTGAAGATGAAGGTAACGAAGAAGTTACATACGACGTTGAAGCAATTGTAGCTCATAAAAAGGATCCTAAAACAAACAAGTATATATATAAAGTCAAATGGTTAGATTATGACTCGTCGTATAACACTTGGGAACCCGCTGATAATTTTTATAGTCAAAAACCTATAGAAACATATTGGAATAAGATTAATGAATCACCACAAAATGAACATGTACAAAGTACAAAACAAAGAAAAAGAAAAAGTGGACAAACAATTGGTACCAACAAGAAAAGAAAAAATAAATAAGCCACTACAATATGTTCCCATAAACAAATATAAACAATGTAGAAGTGATGATCTACACTGGAAGGGGGTAGTGTGGTAATTCAACACTTAAAGATTTAGATTAGAGTTTAGAATATTGATAATCCGATAGTGGAGATCAGATTACAGAGTAATCTGATAGTTTATTTATAAAAAGAGTTTTTTATAGGACTTGTTCCTTTTTCTCTTTAACTAAGTTTTATTAATAAAATTCTTACGTTTTGTCTCGTTACATATTAAGACTCATACAAATACCACATGGACGTTCAAGGTATGCCTATCACTGCCAACTCTCCTTATATGTTCAAGGCTCTAAACCAAGGGCTAGTTTTAGGACAAGGTGGTCCATTTGGTGAAGCAAGGATGGTTCTCCTGGATCGAGTTAATAGTACTTCCAGTATTACCGTTATTCCACAACTACGTGGCGGAACGTGGTATATTCAATTGGCGGATGCAAATCCTCCTCTCTATTTGGCTAATGTATATACTAATGTATTCCTATCGAACGACGCTACACTTATGTTTGATACTCAGGAAAAAGTACTTCAGTCAATTCCACCTAGCAAAGGAGCAAAAAATTTCAATATCGGTAAACAAGCTAGCGCTTATCGTGAATATCCAAATGGTGACAAAGTTTATTCATGCTCTCAGACACTTATGGCCACATTAACGAATTGTGCCCAATGCGATATTGATATGCGAAACCCCGAACTGACTTATTTCACATTAACAAAAGTTGGCAATTAAAACTATCTTGTATGATTTTTGTTTCAGTAGAGTAGATTGCGCATAACAATTAATAAAATTGTCTTTTTTCTTATTAAAAATTTGAACGCAGAAAAAAGAAGGAACTCTCTCCATTATTATCACAACTATCACCATCACTTCTTTTCTCAATATCAATACTATCTTTTTCAAGTTTGTGTTTTATTTTATTTTTACATTTGTTTATTTTTTATTACTCTTCTTATATCATCTTCTATAACACATAATTATGGCTGTTGTCACTGTTTTTTTTTGCGCTCTAGGTTCGGAAAACCATTTTCTGCAATAGTTGCATGATCACACAAGAAAAGCATTCAGAGGAAACCTTCGTTTTAGTGACTGTTGAAGAGGTAGAGTGGGAGTTGGCTTAAAATCTGTTTCAATGTTGAACAAGTAGAGATCTTTAGTAATGCTTCATCCAAGTTAATGACCAATCTTAGTAGTAAACAGTCAATTCTCGGTTAATGTATAACGCATGATTTACTGTTGCCATATTACTTGTATACGGGGAGAAAAGATAGGGTATGGTATGACAATTTGACATCTGGCAAACCTGGTCAATTTTATTATCAAGGAGGAATCAATCAATTATAATTAAAATAAGCAGAAAAAGCAAAAGGTGAATGGTGGGAAAAAAAAAAAAAAAAAAAAAAAAAACGGAAAGAGGAGGAACACGGAGATCCCTTTTCAGGATAGAATAGGCAATAGCGTAAAATCAAACTCAGTGGTCGAGTAAAAATTAATTGTATAGGAAATAGACCATAACAACATGGACGTTTTAGGTTAGCTAGATGAGATCGTTGTACCAAACACGACAGGAACATCTTCCATAATGAAAGAAGTAAGAGAGAAAAAAGGTTTTAAATGCAGATGAAAGGCCTGCATAAGAGTGCTGTCTGCATACTTCTTCGGGATTACTGTTATGCATCTCATGAAGTTTAAAATTCATCATTGAAAACCAAGGAAAGATATAAAAGCTCCTTCTCTTTTTTGTGCTGATTTATTATCCAGTATTATCAATGACTTGTAGAATCTATAGTCTATTCTGTTTTATATTCCTTGGCATATTGGCTTCTTCAGTTGAAGGTTTTTATCGAGAAAGGGATGGAAACTGTGTCTGGCCTCGTATCAATGATCTTGTGGACATTCAAGGTATGCCTATTACTCCCGGTTCTTCTTATACACTCAAGGCTCTAAGACATGGTCTGGTTTTGGGACAACATGGTATATTCGGTGAAGCAAGAGGAGTTTTCCTGGACAGAGTTAACAGCACTTCTAGTATTACCGTTATTCCACAAATAACTGGTGGAAGTTGGGATATACGATTAGCGGATGCAAATCCTCCTCTCTATTTGAACGATGTCTTCGATACACTCATGTTTGATACTCGAAGAGGCATACTTGGGTACCTACCTAACAAAGGAGCGAACAATTTCAATATCGGTCGACAACAACTAGCTTCCCGAACTGAGTACGGTGAAACAGTGTATAGCTGTTATCAGTATCTGATGGCCACATTAAAGGGTTGTAAGCAATGCGAAATTGATAAGCGAAATCCTGAACTGACCTATTTCACATTAACAAAAGTTGGCAACTAAAGCTACCTTGTACGATTTGTTCCAGTATAGTAAAAGAATTACGCATAACAATAATAAAATTATCTTTTTTTTTTTTTAATTAAAAACCTGAACACAAAAGGAGGAAGAAATGATACCGATTATTATCATTACTTTTTTTTTATCTTTTTAAGTTTGTGTCTCTTTGTTATTATATTTTTTTTATTACTCTTCTTATGTCATACCTTGCGTACAAAATGACTGTTGTCACTGTTTATTTTTTACGATCTAGATCGGGAAAACTATTTCCTGCAACAAGAGGTAGAATTCATCCCCCACCCTGTTACTGCATGATGAACAAGAGAAGGATTAAGAGGAAATCTTTATTTTAATGAATGTGGAAAAGGCAGAATGGGGGATGGATTGGAATCTAAATTCTTATCATTAGTAGCGACCCATCCAACTTACTGATCAGTCTTAGCAGCAAACAGTCATTCACGGTTAATGTATAATTACTGTTAACATATTATCTATATATGGGGAAAAGAGTATGGTATGACTATTTGACATCTGGCTAACCTCATCAACTTTATTATCAAGGAAGAATCAATCAAATATAATCAAAAGTACAAAAAAAGCAAAAGATGAATGGAGGGAAAGAGAAAAAGAGGATGAAGACGAAGATCCCTTTTCAGGATAGAATATGTGCAATGGCGTAAAATCAAATCAGTAGTGGAGTAAAAATTACATTGTATAGGAAAGGGACAAAATAGTACCCATCACAACGTGGATGTTTTAGGGTAGCTAGATGAGATCGCTCTACCGCACACGACAGGGACATCTTCCATAATGAAAGAAGTAAAAGAGAAAAAAGGTTTCAAACGCAGATGAAAAGCCTGCATGAGAGTGCTGTCTGTTTACTTCTTCGGGATTGCTGTTATGCATCTCATGAAGTTTAAAAAAATTCATAATTGTAAGCCAGGGAAAGATATAAAAGCTCCTTCTTTTTTTTTTCTTTTGTTGTCGTTGATTTATTGCTGTAGCTATTATTGTATTATCAATGATTAACCGCACCTATAGTCTATTCTGTTTCGTATTTTTTTGCATCTTGGTCTCTGTAATTGAAGGTTCTACTCAAATTAAGAAAGGAAAATGTTTTTGGCCTGAGAACAACGATCTTCTGGACATCCAAGGCATGCCTATCACTGCCAATGCTACTTATATGTTCAAGGCTCTAAAGCATGGGCTAGTTTTGGGACCACGTGGTAGGTTTGGTGAAGCAAGAATGGTTCTTATGGATAGAGTTAATAGCACTTCTAGCATTACCGTTATACCACAAATAATTAAGGGAGAATGGGGTATACAATTGGCGGGTGCAAATCCTCCTCTCTATTTGGAAGATGTACCTACGAATATCCTCAAAAGGACGGAAGGTACCCTTATGTTTGATACGAGGAAAACAAGCCTTTATTCGTTCTTACCTAACAAAGGGGCAAACAATTTCAATATCGGCCATCAAGGTGAGCTTGCTTCAGCTAGAGGAACAAATTATGTATGCCGGAAGTATCTGATGGCCACATCAAAGCATTGTAAGCAATGCGAAATTGATAGGCAAAATCCCGAAACAACTTATTTCACATTAACAAAAATTGGCAACTAAAACTAGTTTATATGATTTGTTTCTGTATAGTAAAAAATCATTCAATACAATAATAAATAAATAAATAAATAAAAAAGAATTACCTCTATTATTACAATCATCATCATCAACTTCTTTATTAATATCAATATTATTACCATTGTCATTATCTGTTTCATGAACGTTTGACCAAGTTCTTTCTCATCAGTATCCATTTTGAGCTTCAAGAATAAAAAAAAAAAGTGAAATTGATTATTTCATGCTCATATATTCTTCCTCCAATACAAAACATGTTAAGGCTATTGACGATGACGGTGGTCTTTCCTAAAATAGAATTCGTTGATTATCCAGCTTTTTTTTTTAATTTTGTCATATGTTTTATTTTCTTCGTAACTCACATTTATAGCTTACTATTTGTATTCGTTATTTATCTAAAATACAAGGATATCATACCATCAATCTCCTCTATCTCTACAATTTAACTTGTAGCAGAATTAACCCAAAAGCACGGATTCGGAATTTGTAAGAATACGAGAAGAGGATTGGCACAGGGAAATCAGAGGGTTGCAGTGACTTGCAAAAAAAAGGGAGGACTTTTTCTCAAGATATTGAGAAAAAGTCCCAGTGCATATAACTAAAAGGTTACTGTTATATCTAATACATCTTATATTTTAGTTTTTTTTTTTTTTTATTCCCTACCAATAATCGCATGAGTACGGCCCAAGAACAACTTCAAACGTTCAACCATCAGGTTCTTGAACATCCTCAACTTGCCTCTTCCTATGCTACTACTGGATTTATGAATGTCTTACTCAATCTGAATAAAGAAATGAGTAACAATACAAGCGGTTTGAAAGATGTCATTCGAGCTTTTACTATCGTGCTTCCACCTGTCTTTACTACCGTGTATGAATTAATGAAACTTTAACTATACCACTCTTTTTTTTACTAATCCTACGTTCTTTTTCTCAGATGTAAAAATGAAACTGAAAGTCAAATGTGGGATGCTACCGAGCAATTAATAGCTTTATTACGGAAGTTCTGGATCAACCATACAAATGCTGGTATTCGTATTTACGCGTTCAAATGTGTCCAACAGTTGATCCTACTGGAATCGAAAAAAGAAAAGAAAGAAGAAAGCACAAAGGTGAGCAAGTGATTTTTAGGTTATTCGAAGAAATAGTCATACTTACTTTTGTATTTTAGGATACTTTCTCTGTGAATCTTATACGACCAGGTCACCGTCTGATGAATATATCTCGATTGGAAGCAGATGGATTGCAATGGGTCGATCTATTATTGGATCGTTTGCATGATAAAAAAGAGTAAGTTTTCATTTGTTTGAATACAAAGTGTTTCCTTTAATAATACTAATACTATCCCTTTCATTGATATCAAAAGATCTGCCGCCGTTATTACAGCCATTGTTAGTTGTCTCACTCAATTAGCAAGACGACGACCTCAGTTCACTCGAAATATTATTGGAGGATTGGTAACATGGAGCAAGAAAAAACCAGCACACTTGGTAGCAGTGGAAATAAGAAGTATAGAAAAGTGCATAAAACTTGCATTCATCACTTTGATCAAGTAAGTTAGTAAGGTCAAAATAAAACTAATCTATAGAGTAACATCCATAGATGATTGTTTGAAAAAATAAGCAGTATTAATAGTACTTTTTTTTTTTTTTCATTCTCCATAGAACGAATCGCCTATCACCCTATAGATCAGAGCTACTTGGTGCATTTACCTCGGTAGGTGGGAACCCGGCAGCATTACCAGCACGCTCCTCACGCAATGGCCAAGATCGACAAGAAGATAATAGACGGAAAAGGACTCATGCACCGGAAAGTGGTGCTGGTCGTGGAGAGAAAAAGCTCAGGACATCCGATCATCCCATTCCTCAAATTTCATCAGTGAATCAAAATCTAGGTCAAACTATTGACGTTTCATCCATGCCATTGAATGTTGTGACTGATCTATGTATTGCTATCTTACAAAATGTGTCCTTGGAAACCTTGAATGAACGATTTAAATTGGTAATAGGGTAAATGAATTTTAACTTATATGAATCTAATGTTATTCATTATGTTTCCATCCATTATATAGCTACCGGAATCAATGTTTCAGCAAGCGAATATCTTTCAAGTACCTACTCCAGCGACAAATCCAATGGCGTTCTCTCAAAATCAACCATTAATCGATCATTCCACATTATCTGATGAACAAAAGTTAACCAAAGTACCTGATGTAGATACAAAAATGTTGGAACCTGATCATGTCACTCCTATTCGAACACCATTAGCGAGTGCTGAAGAACGAGCTAGTCAATCATTGAAGATGCAACCATATAATTTAGCTGAACCTCGACCAATGTCACAAGATCAACAACAAGGTTTATTGAAAATGTCGATGCAGCGTCTATTGGAAGCTGATTACTTTGCTCATCAGTCAAAACATCAATATTCAGTCAAACGGCCACACCTACAAAACACATCATTACAGCAATCTACTCCACGCCTTCTCACATGGAGTGCTACAACCAAAGCATTCTGGGCTTTACTTCTTTCAAAAGTGTTCACACTGGGGACAGTAATAACTGGGGTATTAGATCAGATTGATGTAAAGCTTGATCAAACCGATGACAAAATGCCTATTAGCAAACATCAAATAGAAGGATCGGAATCGGATCAATTAAAGGAACTATTACTGGATTTTATTCTTGAAGATTTCCCCAACAGGTAAAGAGATAATCAAAAAAAAAAAAAAAAAAGAAAGAAAGAGAAAAAAAGAAAAGCAACTTTCTTAATCATATATACTTTATCAATCATAGGTATGATCTCGCTTTGGCATGGTTACATGAGGAACGCTATTATGATATACAATACAACCGCAAGTATAACCTTCTAAAACCTACAACTTCTTTGGAGACACAAAGGAAAAAAGCTTACTTTGATTGGCTAGTATGCATAGTTGAAAGGGGTATAATGGTATTAGAGCCAAAGGATAAAACTCTTACAAAACTACTCTTAGCAGCTCCATCACTCAATGAATCGATTATTACCAAAATACAAACTATAATGCGAGAACAAACAAGTAGGTTTGTAATGTGCATAGCGACCTTACGAGATTTAGCAACACAGCGTCCTACCGTTCGATCTCAATGTCTTACGATATTACTCAATTTATGTACTGATCCCGATGTGAAGACACGGTCTACCGCTATTGCAGCTGTCAAAAGATGGGTGCCGTCTCATCCAATAGCTCCTCAAGTTATACAACATGCTATTGATTCAATACTCATTTTGACACAACCTCCTATATCATCGGCAATAAAAGATGAAGGAAAAATAATCAATGATGAGGACAAGCCAAAGATCGAGAAAGAAGTCAATCCTGAGCTTAAAAATGACGAACAAGCGCAGGAGAAAGAAAAGCAAATAAAAGAACAATCAGAATCAATATCTACAAGTTGGCCAGAGCAGGATGTCGTACGGCATACAGATTTGTTCTTTGCACTATGTATCAAAAAGCATGAATTATTAGTTCAGTAAGTGTTATTTTAAAGATATCATAAGAGAAAACTAAACCGTTTTTTTTTCCTATTAAATTTCTTCACTAATTCTTTATTCCATAATAGATTATTCCCTGTATATAATCAAGTTGATCAGCATGTACAACGATATATTCGGCAACACATTTATAATATGGTAACATCAATGGGTATTGATTCAGCTGGTCTTGTTCAATCTGTAAAGAGCTATACTCCTGGTAGTGAAACTTTGATTCTACGGATTCTAAAGATCCTTTGTGACACAGGTAAAAAAAAAAAAAAAAAAAAAGACTTTTATAACCAAACTTTTTCTTCGTATTAATAAAATCATTCAAATTACTTTTGTTAGCACCTCCTACACCTGCGCTCAGAGCCTTGATAAAAGAAATTTATGTTGGAAGAGGATTACGTGCCAAATTCATGCTTCCTATTATCACTAATCAAGTTAAAGAATAATACATTATTTGAATAATAAACTGTATACTATACTTTTCTTTTTTGTTCCATTCTTTTTTTTTTCTTTTAATTGATCTTCAAACCTTAAAATTCCAAAAAAAACAACTTTAAACTGAATCGGAGCTTCCGAAAAAAAATTTCTTGTTTCTTTTGATCATACCCAAAAACACATTGACAATATGTCCAAAGTCAAAACTCATGTTGGAGATAATATTCGGCAACAATCAAAGGAAAAAAGACAAGTATATAGAAGTGCTCTGGATTCACCTTTTACAATCAAATGGTAAGAGAAATATTTCATTTACATCGTTCTTAAAATAACGTTCGATATTCATATGTCTATTCTTTCCAGGCCTCGTATTCAACCAGATCTTTCAGATCGAATCATGAATGCTCTTTTGACGTAGGTTAATCTATTGTACTCAATATCAAATAGAAACTGACTTTTTCATCTTTTATTATAGAATACTTCAACCAATAGGTCTACATAAACAAAAGAAACGAACCGCGACTCGTGTATCTAAAAAAGCAATATCAAACACTGAATCTTCTACTTCTCAATATGATGATGCTCCCAGTATAGTAGCAGAACAACGTATACTACTGGGACTGAACGATGTTACCAAACATATAGAACGTATTATCCAAAAACGCAAACAAAGAAAGGATTTGACTAAACCAATATCAGAAGAAACAAATGAAACGAATAATACTCTTACGCCTGTCATTTTCGTCTGCCGTCGTGATATCAAGCCTTTACACCTATGTTCTCATTTATTGTCCATGGCAGCACTCGCCAACATCAAGTTAATTCAGTTACCTGCTAATGCCGAAACGTTACTAGCGCAAGCCTTGAAGCTCCAACGGGTTTGTGTACTCTTTTTGGAGGTAAGAAACATAAAAGGGCTTTAGAAAGAGGGACTCATGATCAATATATTATATCATACTAGTTAAATCATACGGGTACAGAAGAATCATTACGATTAGCAGTGAATGAAGCACCTTGGGTGGAAGCACCTTGGTTAAATCAGTCTAACAGTACAAATGCCGTACCTTACAAGAATACAAGGATCAAAGTTTTGAAGACAACCGGATCATTTGTCAAAAAATCAAAAAAGTAATAATATATAGTGTTATGATCATCAATAAGATACATCTTTATTTAGTATTTGTTTTGTTTATGATATGCATCTTCAATTGTTTGAATAAAATCATCAACTTCATGTCCATCAGTACAATTCTTTCATCCCCATAATATATATATATATAAAGAAAATTGTATGGAAAATATTTATTAGTGATCCTGTGTTTTTCAAAATATATTATTTACCTTCCACTCCCCATCATGAATACATCGTAATTTGTTGTCAATGAAGACTGTACAGCTCGAGCTTATCAGAATATATAGACAAATGAGTTCATACTCAAAATGTTTTTTTTTCTTTATGTCACTCTACCTAACACCTAATGATTTTGTTTTCTGCGCACTTTCTGTGAGTAAACCAACACCCGTTGCACTATG